>NC_056761.1:27831444-28146444 GCF_018687715.1 Carya illinoinensis
TGGAAGGGAACTCGGTTTTGGATGGGGATTATGCATCTTATGCCAAGTGTTTTATGTAACTTGAAGTGGCTCATTTGTAGGGGATGGAGTAATTTTTGGATGGACAATTGGTTGGGTGATGGTCCATTGATGGCATCTAATCTAGTGGTAGGGAATGAGCAATTGCAACTGAGTGAGATAATAGATGAAACAGGTCCAAAGCTTCATGTAATTCAGGAGCTAGTGCCTGATGTGGTGCTACAAAAAATATGAGATTCTAGCATTCGATTATGGCAAGGGCAGGATGTGTGTATGGAAGCATTCGGTTGATGGTGAGTTTACCACAAAATCAGCTTGGCAGATATCTCAACAACATTTATTTGGAATAAGATGTCATTTTTCTGCTGGAAAGCAAGACGGAAAGCAATCCCAATTGATGATATTATTCAGAATCTCAGCATTCCTCTAGCCTCAAAGTGCAATTGTTGTGTGCAATCTCGAGTTGAGACCATGCATCATATCTTATGTGAGGGAGAGGGAACTCAAAATGTTTTGTTTTTCTTCACCGATGCGTGTCATATTAGGATACCACAGATTCGCAATTGGGAAGGGATGATGAGCTTTTGGTGGCATTGAGCATCGATTTCTTCTCAGGTTGGTTGGATTCGTGGAGTCCTTCCTATCATAATCTCTTGGGCTTTATGGAGGGCAAGATGCTTAGCCAAAATGGAAGGTATGAAATTTGATCCCGATGTTATCATTCATTTTGTAAAGATATCTCTTAGATACATATCTTGTTATTTGTAAAAGTTTCGTTATATGGGTGGTGATGATCGGTTCATGATGAGGGAATTAGCATGTCTGATTATTCCTGTTAATACAAAAAAACCAAAATTAATTGCATGGATGAGGGTGTGAGGTTAAAACTTAATGTGGATTGGGGTTCTTGTGATAATCGAGGAGAGTCAGGTGGGGGAGGTATCATTCGGGATTCACAAGTTAGAGTAATAGTTGGTTTCGCTCATTCTTATGGCCATGCAACAAATAATATTGCAGAATGCAAAGCTTTGCTTGATGGACTTCGTATGTGTCAATTGTTGGGGTTGTGTGATTTGTTGGTGGAATCTGATTCAATTGTAATAGTTGGCTGGTTAGCTTTGGGGGTGTGCAAGTATAGGTTTCTATGGAATTTTTGGGAAGAAGTCAAGGAACTTATTCATGAAATTATTGTTCAATTTGGACATATCTTTAGAGAAGCTAATATGGTGGCAGATTTATTGGCAAAATAATAGACTCACGGTACAGTTTTAGATTTTATTGGGTCAACTTCGTTAAAAGAACGTATTCGAGGATTAATTCACATGGACAAATTGGGTATTCCTTAAATTCGATAATGATGTATTTGTTTTATGGCTAAAAAAAGGGGTGTTGGGTTGAAACAACGGTTTTCCTCCACTATAAGTGGGAAATTTTTTAATAAAGTGATGGAAGTGCTGCCCTCCTTTTAGCCAAAACAAAAAATAAAAAGGTCTCAATGGCAGTTTAAAAGGGAACAAAGATTATTAATGATATTATGTATTGTATTGTTTCTCATGTATGAGATTAATTATAAAATGAATAATGATATATACAAATCTAAAATGTAAAAGGCTCATGCAAACTTGTCATAAAAAAATGGATTCAAAATGTGAAAAATTAACTTTTTTATAGTAGATCCATGTAACAGCCGGCTCCCTCTTTCTTTTATAGTTATGAACCTCGTTTTGTATGCCGAACCTTGATAGCTTGTTTTTAAAGATACTAAGCGGATTTTAAAGTAAGTCCTGTATTTTAAAACTTATGAATATTTTAAATGTTCTAGAAATATTTTATATGTGATATTTTCAGTATTATCGAACTAAACTTATTTTTAAATAACACAATTATAATATTTTTGAAGAGTTCCAAAAATATTATAATTGTGGAAAATGATTTAAATTTAATGATTTTAGTTTTAAAAATATTACGAGATTTACAATATGTTGAAAACTTTAAATTAACTTAAACGGTTTTATTCTCTTCAAGTAATTAACAAAACTTCATCATTTTAATTAATGATGAAAGAATATTATTTTATGAACTTTAGTTTATAAAATAATATTCTATCTTAATTCCTTTCGGTGTTTTATATTAAATAAATGTTTACGCATTTTCAAATCAATATTTAAACTTACTGTTAGATCGTTTTGAATATCCCAAGATGAAGGGGTTAGATTAAATACACAAGGCCCTACCTTTTTCCCCTCATTTTTTCCTCTCTCTCTCCTCTCCCTCTCTCCCAGCCCGTTGATAAGCCTCTCTTCTCTTCTCCAACATGGCATTTCTTCTCCTCCTAGCTCAGCCACCGCCAGCCACCTTTAGTAACCTCCACTATCGGCAGCTCCCCCTCACGCTGGTGAGGTTGAGGTGGTAGTCCCATGGTAGCCTTTCTCTCTCTCTCCTCCTCCCTCCAACCGAATGGGTTTCAAAGCCCATTTCTCTCACCTTGCACCATCATATGCGGCTACCCATGCTGCCACTAACCGCCACCTGATACCAACCACCTCTGGCAACCACTCCCATGGCCTCCCTCTCCCTCCCCATGGCACACACGTACACAACCCATAAATGGGTTTCATGCATAGTTTTACCCCACCGACGACCCTAGCCCTGCCGTACTCCACCTTCCTTGCCACCGAGCACCACTACTAGCCTCCCTCTTCCTCTCCCTAGCTCCCCACAAAATTCCATAGCCTCCCTCAACCTCACATATTCTCACTCTCCAACACGGCTTACACCACTCACGGCCAGATCCACCACCCTCCAGCCACCATTTCACCACCACTTCTCCACCATAGCTCCACCACACCGCCCTCGAACCCTCCACAGCTAGCCATGGTCCCCAGCCTTAAAACCCACGAATTCCCATGCTCTGAGACCCATAGCCCAAACTTCTCCATGGACCACCGTGCCTCCTCCATGTGCCACCTTGGCACCACCATAAGGCCACCACTCTAGGACCACAACCAAACCTTTCCTTGCTCAGATCCACACCCATAGCCATCTCTACTAGCATAAATAGCCACTTTATGCGGTTTAACCGCCACGTACGACTCTTTCGAAGCCTTTGACCATGAAGGGCAATGATCGACGCACGGGTTATCCGTCGATGGTATAACCTTCTATCCCTTGTTATTTATATTAAATGTTAGTTGATGGGTTGTGGACTGTGTTGTTAGTATTGTGGAGTTCGCTGCGTAGTTGTGAAGTGAAGTGTGGCGGTGTAGTAAAGTGTTGGGCATAATTTTATAGTTGTGATGCAGCGTAGTGTTGCAAAGGGAGTACATGTGGCGTGTGCTCCATGTCATGTTGCAACACACCATGTGGTGTGCGTCGTGGTAGTATGTGATGTAGCGAAGGGAGTACACTTGGTGCGTACTCCGTGTTGTGTAGCGAGACACCGTATGGCGTGTCACGAAAAAAATGATGGTTGCGTGGTAGAGGAGCATAGAGCGTGTTTATCTAGTGTCGGGGAACTGTGTAATAGTGCCCCGAAATAACTGTGATGTGGCCTGTAGTTCAAGATGATAGGTGTCGCCTTGTAGTTGACTTATGGCTTAGAGTATGTGTGAAGTGATGGGGTAGTATAAAGTAGCATAGCGGAAGCATGATTGGGGTCATGATGTAACTTGGAATTTGTCTTGAGCTACGTGACATGACGGAGATGTAGTGGTGGATGGAGCCCTGTCGTGTCAAGTGTTGGAATGAACTTGTAAAGGTCGGGAAGTAGGATGGTCCTACTGACCGGGTTTGAATAGAAGTTGGTATCGAAGTATGGAGCTTGTTTATAAGAGCAGGTGTTCATCGAACAATAAGTTGATCTTAGGTGATAAAGGGTAAGGTACATGTGCATCTAGTGAGACATGTGTACCAGACGGATTTACCATATATAATAGGTAATCTGTCCTAAGCATGGTTGCAAGATATTTAAGTCTCAGAGTTGGCTTAAAGTCATGTGGCATGTATGGTTGGGAATGAGGATTTAGTATGGATTAGGATACATGACGGTAGTAATGGGTTAGTTGTCTAAGATCAGGATGCGTGACTAAGTTGGTCTGAGTCATGCATCAGAATGTGGTTAATAGAAGAGTAAGACGAAAGTCTTAGTGTCTTAACTCTAAGGTGAATCATGGAAGTTCACTTTAAAGGATTGAAATGAATGAAAGGACCAAATGCTTTAATATATGAAAATACGTAACGGCCACGTGAATGAATAGATAATGGTACCGACGAACTAGATTGGGTAGATTGCAATGCAGGGTAAGTAGTACTGGTAGTGCACCCAATGCTGCACCCTAACAGAATGGGTTCCTAACCCGTGGCCACGAGCAGAATTATGTCCAAGAGACTGCTAAGCCTCACACATAGAATGTAATAGTGTGCAACGGCCAATGAAAGCGATAAGAAATAATGTATGCATGATAAGACTCTTTAAGAAATGAAGGCAGCAAGGTGTGGGAAAATGTTTTACGAGAAGAAAACCCTTTTAAAGAAAAACCTCACCTCGCAACATTTTAAAAATGAAATGAATGTCTATGTATGATATGTATAACTGAAAACCTATGTTATTGTATTTTAACTGTATGAAATAATGCTTACGAGGTCTCGGCTCATTTTAGCTTTTATGTGTGCCCTTCCAGGGACAAGATGTGCATGACGCCTCAGGATGGACACAGTCCAAGGAAGAGCACGGAAGCCTAGGCATGATATTTTACGTGAATGAATGGATAATGGTACCGACGGACTAGACTGGGTAGATTGCAATGCAGGGTAAGTAGTACTGATAGTGCACCCAATGCTGCACCCTAACAGAATGGGTTCCTAACCCGTGGCCACGAGCGGAATTAGGTCCAAGAGACTGCTAAGCCTCACACACAGAACGTAACAGTGTGCAACGGCCAATGAAAGCGATAAGAAATAATGTATGCATGATAAGACTCTTTAAGAAATGAAGGCAGCAAGGTGTGGGAAACTGTTTTACGAGAAGAAAACCCTTTTAAAGAAAAACCTCACCTCGCAACTTTTTAAAAATGAAATGAATGTCTATGTATGATATGTATAACTGAAAACCTATGTTATTGTATTTTAATTGTATGAAATAATGCTTACGAGTCTCGGCTCATTTTAGTTTTTATGTGTGCCCTTCCAGGGACAAGATGTGCATGACGCCTCAGGATGGACACAGTCCAAAGAAGAGCACGGAAACCTAGGCATGATATTTTACGTGAATGAATGGATAATGGTACCGACGGACTAGACTGGGTAGATTGCAATGCAAGGTAAGTAGTACTGGTAGTACACCCAATGCTGCACCCTAACAGAATGGGTTCCTAACCCGTGGCCACGAGCGGAATTAGGTCCAAGAGACTGCTAAGCCTCACACACAGAATGTAACAATGTGCAACGACCAATGAAAGCGATAAGAAATAATGTATGCATGATAAGACTCTTTAAGAAATGAAAACAGTAAGGCGTGGGAAATTGTTTTACGAGAAGAAAACTCTTTTAGAGAAAAACCTCACCTCGCAACATTTTAAAAATGAAATGAATGTCTATTTATGATATGTATAATTGAAAACCTATGTTATTGTATTTTAATTGTATGAAATAATGCTTACGAGTCTCGGCTCATTTTAGCTTTTATGTGTGCCCTTCCAGGGACAAGATGTGCATGACGCCTCAGGATGGACACAGTCCAAAGAAGAGCACGGAAGCCTAGGCATGATATTTTTTATGAGAGACTTTAATTATAAAATTTAATATTTTTTGTTGTAACCTTTTAAATTAAGAAACATGTTTTATTTATAAATATGGAGTCTTTTATATCCTAGCATGGAAGAAAAAGAAATTTGAAAAAAAAAAACTGTAATTCTCATCTCTTTTCATAAAATCATTTTCTAAAGAACCCACTACAACGATGGGTGTTACAATCCCAAAACCCTTTTTTTACAAAGAGTTTGTGCAAAATTTGTGTATTTCAAACTTGTGTATAGCAGTATTCTTATCAAATATATCGTTGCAACATGCTCATATTAAAGCTTGTAATAGTCATTGATCTTGGATTGATCAGGGCATTGTTGTTATATGACGGACCCAGCCCAAGCATACTTAGAAAAATTAATTAGGATGGCTTTCATCAAATCATAGTGATTTATGTGCCCCCAACCAATAAATATTCATTATACGATTAAGCTATCGTTGCATTCTTATATTTTTATGGTTTTGGGTTCATATTACCTTGCTTCTAATGGTAGGGTTGTAATCGGGTTGAGTTCAAGCAAGTTATGACTAGTCAAACTCAACCTCATTATGACTATAATGTATTTGCACACTTTATAACTGTATGTAACATTACTCTTTTACCAAAACCAAATCAAACTTGTGTTTTTTGAACAAGTTCCAATTGAGTAAAACTTTTACTAGTTCAAACTCAAACTTTAGATTCGACCACGACTTTTGCTGAATGCTAATCGAGTACTAGGTTTCACTAATTATATTATAATATATATATATTTATGACATTGTATCAATTAAAAACTTTTTTTAATATCTCAACAAAGACTGGGAATAAAAATTTCAGCATGTACTTTTCTTTGTTTGTATGCTCTGTAAGTATAACAAAATTACAGAAATGATCCCAAAACTCTGAAAATTCGGTGTGCAGTTTTCCTCGTAGGTTCTGTACTTAAAAAATTACATGACTGACTCTCGAGCCTTTTAAGTTGACCAATGGCGAAAGATCAACAGGTAATATTGTTATCAGCTTCCCTTGACCGCATCAATCTTTCCCCCAGTCATACATTTGGAAAGTTTTGAAGCATGAACGGGAGGATCCACCAACCTTAAACAAAGAATGAATTTGAATGCCGATTTCCTCTGGAAGGGTTAGTAGAAGCCGCTGAATGATAAAAACAGTTTTTTTTTTAACCAATACCGCCGTGACGTTACTCCAGTAAGAAATTGTTGAATATCAAATACCGCTGCCAATAGTAAGTAATCTGCACATCCTATTCTAGTCATTTGGGTCCATTTCCTCATCCTGGTCCCAGACCAGAGTAACATTAGATTTACCACCACTGTTAAAAGATTCTGGCAATTCAACTATGTCAATTTCATACTCCGATTCATTGTCAAAGTTGCCCCCTTCTTTCCCAGCTGACTCTGAAGCAACAGCTTTGTCACCATGTTCCATCCATTTGGGGCAATCATCTTCCCCTCCATACAGAATCCTGCCGTCGTTGCCTTTTACATCAGTTGGAATGTCAGGAGAAGATATTCTACAAGTGCATTCAGGGAGTGGATGTGAGAGGAATGAAGCTGGTTTTGATAAGAGGGACTGCCTTGTGAGTCCTTCCTCAGCCAAGCTTTTGTTAAGATGTTCCCTCACTAAGAGTGTCCAATTGTACTTGGTATGGTACATATTGTCACGAGTAATGTTGAAAAGTTCAGCGAGAACTTTCCTGTTTAAAAAACCAGATAATGTCAGAAAATAAAAAGAACGATACAAAAACAAAAACCATTCCAAGTAAAAGTTTCATGAAGATTTTTTATAAGAATAGTAGCAACCAAAAATTGGTCAAAGAGCAACAAAACTGTTTAATATCCATAGAAAGTTAAGGTTTCAACTGGTAAACGTTTTTCTTAAAGAAGATACCTAGTACTTCAGCCCAGAAAGGAATAAAAATTAAAAAGAAAATACAGCAGACAGAATCAAACACTAGGTGAAATAGCAAAATTACATTTACAAGCCGGTGTGGAGGGCATTCTCCACATTGCTGACATGACAATATTTGATTTGCAAGAGGATTTAAAATCTTAAACTTCTCTACAAATCAAATCTTGCCAATTCAGCAGACACCCTCCATAACAGCTTGCAAGTAGAACTCCATTAAATAAATATAATCATTACAATAGTGATGCCAATATCCGATGAGTGGTGATGCTAAAAAAGACCTTCAGTCCATGTCTATGCACTCAAGCATCTGTAGATCTAGATGCAATGCAAAATACTACAAATGAAAGCACTGCTTTAGCAATAACATTATTCTCGCGCAATAAAAAGTATAGATTGAAGGCTTCCATGTATGCAAACAGATAAAATTCAACCAAATTATATTTGTTACATGATTCCACTGAAACACCCCTTATAACTTAAACAAATAGATTTCGTTCAATTAGCTTTTGATTCTTTTGTGGGGTTTGGGCGGATGCACTAACAAAGGCATTTTAAAAATTCAAAATTGTGAAAAGGAAAGTTATTCTCACGCAATAAATGTTAATGTTGTTTCAGCACACATTTTCAAATGCAATTTAGAAAACAATCTATTCACTGATTTAATTCCCGTGGATCATCTTATCAACCCATAACCACTTTTTGTTTTGGGCCAACCTCTTAACCACTTAATGATATGAGTTTCACGCACATCTTACCTGTCTGGTCTGTATGTTCTAGAAGAACCAGTCTCATACAATCGCTGTCCCATGACCAAATTTGAGAAATCTGGCCATCCACTGCCATCGTTGTTAAAACCAGGAAAGAATGCGTCGGCTTCCACAGAGACGATATAATCAAGAGCATCCCATAGTAACCTGTGCGCTTGCATCCTCAGATCCATGGGCGAAGGGTCTGGTTCTTTTTCAATCTCTGTAATCCAACCATACCAGCCTTCCTTTTCATGTTGATAGATAGGTCTATCAGGAGGTGGAGGCAGAGGCCGAGGCCGAGGACCAGCCTTTTTCCATTCTTCTTTAAGTTCTTCCTCGCTTTTGGCAGGAGGCATTTGGAAAAGATCTAAAGGAAGTGGGGTTTCAGGTCCAACCAAGTCATACAACTCTTTCTTGCTGCAAAGGGAAGTGCGATCTACTAAGTTGGTAAACATGGCACGAAGAGGGATCAGAACACGTTGACCACCAAAAGTTTCAGAACCAGCCAGGTATATTATTGTCTTAGGAGGATAGCCCATTGCTCGAAGGAGAATTCCAACCTGCAGAGGTTTTGCATAAGCAAAATGATGCACTGCAAAATAACCATACTAAAAATTATGTGGTGCATGTTTTTTTATAACATTGGGGCATCTGTTTCACCAATACTCAATTATTTTCAAAAAAGTGAAAATCAATGAAAGTTGCAATGCAGAAGAGAGATCCTTTGTTAGTTCAAAATAGGCAGGAAGTTAGGACTTGCTTAAAATTCCCCTAAACTTGCAAGCACTAACATGGACATTGCAATATACTCTCGTCAAGTCTCTAATGACTAAGAGTGATTGAGACCCGTGTAAATTACACTTCATGCTATTTAAACAATAAAAAGTGCTCCCCAGGAATGCCGAATGGTATTTCAGTGTAGAAAAAAAACACAAATTAATGGTAACTCCATTAAACTATTTGTTGTTATTTTTTACACATGATTAAGCCATCTTGCAAGCCTTTTTAAGTTGCAAAATACCACCTGCAATTCAGATACCTGAGTCATCAGCCTTGACCACCAATTGTGCTTTTTGACCTGTCCTATTTACAATCATTTTACTGATAGCATAAAGAATTGTGTTTAGATGTAGTATAACAGTTGGCTTAACTATATTATACTAAACACGACATAATTAGCCAAATATAGTGTGCTTATAATCTGGAACACCAGACAGAAGTCAGGACTACATGTAGTATAGCATTTATGATAATATAACCAAGTATACCTCTTCAGGCATGAGGGGACATGAACCATTTTCTCTACGCAAGTGAGAATTCATGCTTAGCTCCTCATTAACAATTCCTCGCTTGATCATCTGTGCCCTCCGATACTGTATAAGTTCAGTATGAACATCCTACAAAAGTAACGAGTAACAAGATAAAGAAAGCTAGAGATTGAATGAAACCTTTCTCAGTCATGATTGAGGTAGAAACATATGGGAAATGTGAAAATATCTTTTTTACTTTTAAGTCTAAAAACTGAATTAGTTATCAAATATAGAAGCACAAGAACATTCAAACAATAATTGATACTATTTAGAGTAACGAACAGTAAAATGGACACTTTGATTCTTGAGAATGATACATTGGAGAAAACTTAAACATCCAATACAGAAGAGACCAGGCTCCAACAGCTGACCTGAAAGAGTTCTGCACAACCATGATATGCCAAAGTGTCTCTCAATAAGCCAGGATGAAAAGCTAAAAAAGGTTGGCCCCATCCTCGTAACCTGAGGAAAAGCACAAACCAAATGCTCATGAAGGGCAGGCAAATAATTTCTAATATTTAGGAGTCATAGGCGGACAATTTCTGACTTTGGTGTTACATATGCATAATTACAATGACGCATTTTTCCTCTAGAAAAACCCATTTATTTATTTTCTTTGGTTAGAAAACTTTCGTTGAAATCCCTCTATTTGCAAGCTAAGGCAATTTCGACACTTGGACCATTATCATGGTATTCCCCATGAGAACAAAGACAACTACAAATTTAATGCATCAGGAATTATAGTTCTCTACACATCAATATTTGTTCCAAGATTCATACCTCTCCAGCATTCGGCGCCCAAGAATCTGAATATCTGTACGGAATTGCAGTGCATGGAAGGCAACTCTGCATCTAAGCCTCTGAAACTCAGCCATGCTAGGTGGAAGGATGGACTGAAAGAAGATGAAAATTGCTTGAAATAGATCCTTACGGTTTAATAGAGAATAAATTTAAATAACTGACAGCATAGCAATGTAACTCAATAAGTATGCAGTTAGCAACCAATTCTTCTGTTTTTTCTTTTTATCAGTAAACAAGAATTTTATCAATGATAATAATCCACTTAACTATTGACTTCTCTTGCACATTACTTTTATGCATTAACAAATATGTTTCTTTTTCAGCCAATGCTGTATATGAGAGAAAGTAGACTGTATACAGGCTCGTTCTCACAATGCATACCATGCTAAGAGAAGAGGGAGAGAGATGAGAAAACTCAAAATTACAATAATCAATTCCATCCCAAACAATTAAAAACTTTTATCAACCGCCGAGTTGAGGATATAAAGAGCTAAAAGAACTTTTCTACAAAATACTGTTGTAAAAGCAAGAGGAAGAGAACCTCCAAAAATGGTTGTTCGGTTCACACCTTTTTTGCTTTAATGATTTAAGTAAAATTTTATTCGAATCCATCAAAAGGTGCAAGCCATGTACACCGGAAGTGCAAAACCCAGGTCTTAAAATCCTTAAGATTGAGGTGGATTTGACATTAGGCCCATGGGAACCATGATTTATGTAGAAACTCGAAAATATTTTTACCTGATAATTTTATTTGGGTTCCCATTTATTTTGAAATGATATTTTGTGAGTTCATAGACATTTAAAACAACCTTTTTTAAAATTATAAATTTTTCCTCTTCTTAAAAAATAAATAAATAAATTTATCCATCATTGAAACTTAGCTAAAACAATGGTTTTACTTCAGCAAAATCTCAATAGTCCGCTTTAGTCTCAAAATTCGTTTTTAACAATGGCAACCCTCCTTTCCTATTATAAAAATGCCTCACGCTAGAGCCTTCTCTTTATCTCCCTTAGTTAACCATCATCGAGCCCCCCCTTGTTTCAACTGTAAGCTCTTTCTCTCCCTCTCACGGTTATCTATCTAACACCGTTACCCAAAACACAAGCCTCCTCAGATGGCCGAGGACCACCGTAAACCCAGGTTCCCACGACTCTCTGCATTGCCAAAACAGAAACCCAATTCACGTTGTCTCTCTGTGTTCTCTACAGTAAGCCACTGCTTTCTTCCTTGCGTTCTCACTCAGATTCATTCTGGAAGCCATTGAAGCCCAGCTCTGCCTCACCGGAAGCAAGCTCACCGTTTATCGTCTTTACACCACCCTAAACCAAGCTTATCTCACACAACCAGGTGAATTTCTCCTCTCTGTTCTCTCCTGTACTCCATTCTCTCTTTACATGACTTCTCTCTGTCTTACATTCTCCAGTCATTACTGTGTCGCCGGAAAGCATAGGAGATCATCACAGCGCCACTGCCAACACATGCTGAAGCTGTCAATGTCGCCCAGCAATTCCAGCACCTACATAACATCTGACCAGGCATCTTCCACCATTGGACACGGTACTCAGCCACTGCACCTTCAGCCACCCTTCTCTCCTACCTCTCTCTCTTTTCCTGCCTTTCTTGGCTTCACAACAGATTAGGTTTCCAAATTTTAGTACATGTTATGAGCATGACGGATTGATGTAAAAAGCTATTGGAAAATGTTGGTTTGATTAACATGGGTAAGATGCAATGAATCATGGGTTTCCTAAGGTTTGATAGTTATCAAATGGAAAATTTGATCACTATGGGTGAAATATGTGTTATGGCCAGCTTATATGATATGTTTAAGTTGAATTTATAATTATGGGTTTCTAGAAGATGAAGTATCATGGGTTGATGATTATAACAGGAAAGAATATAAGTATGAGTTACGGGCATTGTGATTCTAAGGAAGATATGTTTTGGACAGTATGGTAAATTAGAAATTGACGGAATATTACAAGTGATGATATAGATGATTATCGACATAGTAATTGTTGCTCACAGTTACAAGGTAAGTGTATGATCACACCCTTCATCACAATATTTTCTAAGTTATGTGAGTATATATGATCATGTCTTTCAAAATGCAATCATGAATATGTTTTATAAATGAAAAAATCATTACTCAAACTGCATTTTAAAGTATTATTATAAGTGAAGCCTATTCATTGATAACCCCCTTTATTTACCCTATATTATGAAAATGTGAATGTAAATAAATTCGACCGCATGAATGATATGAATGTTAATATCATTATTCTTACTATTATTATTGTATAAATGAAAAGAAAGAAAATGAAAAGGAACTGAATGATTAATTGATGATAGATAAATCGTGACGGATTATGGTACCAAAGGTTAAGGGGCAAATGGCAACACCATGAGTGGCTTATTAGTGATGCACCTGATGATAAACATCTCTTCCAATGGTTTAACAGCATCATACTCGAGGCCCACAAGTGGGATCACGATAATTGAGATCGCCAACCCTTGCACATGGGGCATAATTGTGTGTGATGACTGATGAGGAATATGACAGTTATGAAGGATAATGTGATAAATGTAAAGTTGTGTTAATGAATGAATGATGAGATTATTATACAATGTAAATGCCTATTTCCTTGATAGCCCCATTGATGTGCCTTCCAATAATAAACCATGTGAATGCAAATAAATTTTAAGAATATTTCTGCCATGCCTTAATATTATAAATGCATAAACTGCTGAAAGATAAGAAAGGACGAGATAATGATCAAAGCAAAAGATAAATAATTGTGTCATGAATGACAAATGATGGTTTATGGATACGGTTGACAGATGACGGGGCGGATGGCATGTACCACCCCAATGGAAGGCTCAAACCACTTGGCCTATACTCCAAAAGGACTAGTCAAAGATACAATTGGAGCTTCATTGGAACCTTATAAAAAGCAAAAACTTCTCATTTCCAAACAATGTGCGATCTCATTCACCACCTACCCTTATCCTTATCATGTGAAGTATCACAATCTCTTCCTCTTAAATTCCCAACATCCTTGTCAAGCTAATCCATCATAGATGGCATGGCTCAAGTCCCACATTTATAGTTAGGATAGGATACGATACCATTTGTAACACCCCAATGAAAAAAATGTGGAATCTCATACACTACCTACTCTTATCCTTATCATATGGTGTATATTACATGGCAACGCCATGATGGTGGTTCGCTAGATGTGCACCTAGTGATGTCCATTTCCCTTTTTTAAGGGATTTCACTCCAGACTTCGAGTGAAATCATGATCATCACCAACCCATGCGCATAGGGGCTAATATATGAATCTAATGGTATGTATGTAATGTATATTACAATAGATGTCCAAATTATGCATGATGATTGCAAGAAAATGCTTATTAAGTCTGCTTATATTTATTGTACAATGTCTTATGTACTGAGTATTCAACTTATTGTTTTGTGTTTATGTTTCAACTATCCAACGTAAAGCGCCATATGATGATGAGTTCGCAGGTCAGTAATAGCCAATGATGAACATCCCAAGACCAGATTTTATTAATGATATATGATTTTACTTTACTGAAACTCTTCTGTGAAACACAAAAACTTTGATTTTTTATAAGTGCACACCTTCATGACCTTTTGAATAAATGATGTATTCTTTTTAATTTCTTTAATGCTACGGATCTTTTATACTTGGCACCTAAGCAATTTTAAAAGTTGGTAGCATTCTGTACCTCATAAGGAAGTGGGTATTACAGGCAGAATACAAAAAATACACCTAAGCAGTAAACAGAAAAAGGATAAAATCTTGAAAACTAGGCACAGAAACAGAAGTATGTGATACCATCCAAAGATAGAAAGGATTTTAAGGGGATGCTTGGGGAATGAGTGAGATGAGAATTTTGTGAATAGTGGTAAGATGGTTTGTGAATAGTGGTGAGATAGTTTGAGTTAAGTATTTATTGGGTTTTGGGAAAGGAGAAAGAAAAAAGTTGAATAAAAAATATTATAAAGTTAAAATATTGTTAGAATATAATTTTTTTAATATTATTTTTGTTTTGGAATTTGAAAAAGTTGAATTGTTTTTTGTTTGGAAATTTGGGAAAGTTGTAATGATTAGTTTGAAAAAGTTGTAATAATTAGTTTGAAAGTGTTTGTGTTTGAATGATGTTTGGAAAGGAAATGAGATGGGATAAAATGGAAATTGTTTCCAAACATCCCCTAAGAACAAGAGCTTTAAGCTCAATCACTGTTTCCTCACTGTCTTTGAAGCTGATCATTTCTCTCTCCAGAAAGACCACATTCAGCAAACGGAGTCAATTTCCACAAAACTTCACAAGGATAGCTACCAAACTACCCTTCCCAATAAACATGGACAGGAATACGGAGTCAAGTACCCAATTTTCACCAAAAGACTGAATTTATAATTCCACAAAGCCCTAGCTAACTCACATTGAAGTAATATATGGTCAACTGATTCTCCACTAATTCGCACATACAATACCAATCAACCACCAACACTTGCCTCTTTCTCAAGTTATCCATGGTAATAATCTTTCAGAGCAGGCATCCAAACACATAGAGCCACTCTCCACAGTGCCTTAGTCCTCCAAATACTTTTCCAATAAAACAAAGCATTAGTATGGGAATATATAGCTTCATAGAAAGATCAACTTCAGCAACTCCAAAATTGGAAAAACCCCACCAATCTTGCCTCAACAATCCCTCCACTAACTTGTGAGTAGATGGCCATTTAAAAAAATGAAAATATTGACATCCCAATCTCATGCGAACCAGATGAAAGAGGCATTTGTATTGTTGAGAATCATTAAAGAGTTGTAAATTATCTGCCAAAGAAGCTTCCTAAAATAGGCTATGAAGAATAACTCTAAAAACATTCCTTAAGAAACATTCCTTAAGTGGCTGATCTCCACACCATATTTCATGCCAAAAATGAATTGTAGTATCGCCTTCTATTTCGAAACTAAAGCAAGAAACTTCCTTCCACACCCTCCTTCTCTACTTACAAAGGCCAGATCCAAACGAACCATTCACCTCATTAGAAGACCGCCCACCCATGAACTACCATAATCCACAAACCTTCTCTCTCATTGCAGAGTGTCAAACATTTCACCAACAAAACTCAAATGAACAAAAGTAACTTTAGGACCCCAACAAGGAGCAATTCAGGCTTGGCCAAATTAATCTTCATACTTGACACTGCCTCTAGACATAAAAGACAGCATTGCAATGAATTGAATAACCCGATCTAATGTTTTTTTTTTATAAGTAATAACCCAATCTAATGTTATAATGGATTGAATAAAGATAATTTTATTGGGCCTAAATTATATTTAATAAGCCATATTGGGTAAGCCCAAGAGCTATTATTCATGGGTAAGCCCATGAGCATGATCCAACACATTTACAAGACCCATGACCCGACTACCTTCTATATATATAGACCCATCTATCAATTGAGCCCTATACTACACATAAATCATACCATCGTCTTCCCCAAACTAGGGTAGCCACTAGTCACTATTGAAGTTCCTTCCACAGCACCCTCAAACCACCCTACATCGCCAACCATCATGCAAAACCGAGAGGAAGCCACATGCTAGCCCTCCACACGTGGCAGACCAGAAGACCATACACGGCAATAATATCCTGCGTCCACTACACCATCTCTTTCTTCCTTCACCGCAGGCTCCTCAAGTCCACACCAAGCTTCTCCACTCACGGACCGACTGCCTCCGTCTCTTGTTCTAGCCCCTATGTTACAATGTGGAAACCAGTCCAACGGAAATCGAGAGTAGCCCTCTCATGCAACAGCCTCATGCCCACGTCCAGCACACAGCAAAGCTCCCACTACCACCACCAACCCACAGCAGCAACCACTAGCACCCAGCAGAGGACCATCGTTGCACAGAGCAAGCAAGCGGGCATGTCTCTGTTTTACACTCACGACACTCAGAGAATAGAGCATCCTCATGGCACAAAAAGCTACACCCTGTGAGACCCCGCATAGAAGCCACCTAGCTCAACCCAAAAAGTCTTGTAAAAGACCAAAAACTGCAGCATACGTTGAAGACAACAACCACTAGTTTATGCACCTTGGACCAAAGCATGCCACTGGCTCACACTAAAACCACCATGGTTAGCCTCCACTGTCTAGACCTGCCACCATGATCCTAAGCTAGAATCTGCACCACCAATTTGTGCCCTCCTCTCTTTCCCTCCACACCTCATGTACATAAACCACCCCGTGCACGGGATCGTAAAGACCAATCTAAAGTTACAACACCCTTTCCACATCTCGGTAAGGTTCTCTTTCTCTACATGACACACACACACACACACAGTCTCTCTCACTCTCTTGGTTAGTCTCCCTCTCTCTCTCTTCCTCACCTGACATAAGCTCTCTCTCTTCAGGTTAGTTGCCCATCTATATCTCTCTACGTTGTCCTCACTCTCTCCCTCTCTTATATAGGATAGATCTAAGGGTGAAATATTGCTAGATTAAGGTACTGTTTGGCCACAAGAAATTCTCATCTCAAACATAAAATTTTCATCTCATCATTACAATTTTCTCAAATCCCTATACAAAATATAATAAACAATTCAACTTTTTCTTAACTTTTTCAAATCTCAATACAATAATAATATTAAAATATAATATTTTAATATTTAATCTTAAAATTCAAAAGTCTAATATGAAAAATCTCAGTGGCCAAGCAGAACCTAAAAGGTTCTAGTCTAAGTGTCTTACAACTAAATACAAAAATACCCATGCCTTATTAGTGTTGATCGTAGGTTTTAATATTTATGATGATTTCCTATAATAGAATCAAGAGAAAACAGGTGTTTGGATGCAAATGTATTTTTAGGGTTATGAGGATATTAGGCTTTAGGGAAATATAGGTTATTTTAGCATTTCAGACTTTAATTACAAAGTAGATGTTTAATTAGAAATTGCCGTTGCAGGCCTATTTAATAGGTAACCGGTTTCACCCCGAAAATATTGGATTAATTTTTTTTGATAAGTAAACGGTAGTATTAACGATAAAAGACAGAGTCCAAGTACACAAGAAGGTATACAGGTGGAGCATCTATCTAGTTTGATACATTAGAAACAAGAAAATCATGAAAACTTAGGCCATTAAAGTCTATTGCTATGGCCCAAAGGCATAAAGTACGGAAAAATAAAGACCGAAGCTCCTCTAAAGACCGCTCCTTATCTTCAAACGTTCGATCATTACATTCACGCCATAAGCAACACATGATGCAAATGGGAACCATCTTCCATACTGCTTTGATTTGAGGGACCCCACCCGGAATTGCCCAACTAGCCAGAAGCTCAACTACTGAAGCCGGCATTACCCAGTTTAACTCTAAGAGACTGAACACTTCGCTCCACAATGCTCTAGCTATCTCACAATGTAGCAAGAGATGATCCACTGATTCACCCTCTTTTTTGCACAAACAGCACCAATCTGAGATAATTATTCGACGCTTACGCAGATTATCTCTTGTCAATATCTTCCCTAGAGCCGCTGTCCATGTGAAGAAGAGTGCTTTGGGGGGTGCCTTATTTCTCCACAGGCTTCTCCAAGGGAATTGGGAATCCGGTCGACATGTAAGAGATTTATAAAAAGAGCGGACCGAGAAAATACCTTTACCTGCAGGTATCCACCACAACTTATCTGCACACGAAACCTGTAGTCTTGCTAAATATACACAGCTGAAAAAAGCCTCAAAACAGTTTATTTCCCAATCTTGGGCAGCTCTACTAAAAGTGACATCCCATTGGACTTGGTCCCCTGAAAGAACCATAAGGTCTGCCACTGAAGCATCTTGGTCATAGGCAACTAGAAAGACAGATGGAAATGCATCTTTTAAGGCCTCCTCCCCACACCATATGTCCCTCCAAAATTTTACACGAGTACCCTCCCCCGCCACAAGTTTAGTGTGTCAAACAAATACCCCCCACCCTCTTCTTATGTGCTTCCAAACCCCTACGCCGTATGTCCCATTCCCCTCTCTAGTACACCATACGCCCCACAAGCTACCATGTTTGTAGTCCACGACCAGTTTCCAAAGTGCTTCCAGTTCCACATTATATCTCCAAAGCCACTTCCCCAGAAGGGCCCGATTAAATGTTCTCAAATTCTTAATCCCCAACCCACCTGACTGAATTGGCTTGCATACCTTTGCCCAGCTGACCAGATGAAATTTTTGTTTCTCCCCCAACCCACTCCATAAGAAGTCTCGATATAGTTTTTTGATCCGGGCCGCCACACTTGCTAGAATTGGAAAAAGAGACAAGAAATAGGTTGGTAAGTTAGAAAGGGTACTTTTTATTAGTGTCACCCGGCCTCCTTTAGACAGGTACAATCTCTTCCATCTTGCCAGTCTTCGTTCAATCTTTTCGATTACTGTATCCCAAGTAGATATGGCCCTTGATGCGGCTCCCAAAGGTAATCCCAAATAAGTCATAGGGAGAGACGCCACCTTACACCCAAGTATACTGGCCAGCTGTCGAGTGTTGCTTACATTCCCAACTGGTACTAACTCTGTCTTCTCAAAATTCACTTTCAATCCTGACGTTGCTTCGAAGGATAAGAGTAGCCCCTTTAGTGTCTTCAACTGGTCTTGCTCTGCCTCGCAGAAAATTAGGGTGTCATCTGCAAAAAGTAAATGTGATATCGAGATAAAACCCCTACGTGAATCTCCAACTGAAAATCCAGCCATAAAACCATTTCTCACCACCGCCTCTGTCATCCTACTCAAAGCTTCCATGACAATAACAAAGAGTAGTGGGGAGAAGAGATCGCCATGTCGTAGTCCACGAGAGCTACTAAAGAAACCTTCTGGGCTACCATTAATCAACACAGAGAATCTTGCCGTCGAAATGCACCACCTAATCCATAAACACCATTTTTCCCCAAAACCACATCTCTTCAGCAAATAAAGGAGGAAGTCCCAGTTAACATGATCGTATGCCTTTTCCATATCTAGTTTACACATTATACCTACTTTACCAAACTTTAATCTACTATCCAGGCACTCATTGGCAATTAGAACAGAGTCTAGAATTTGTCGACCCTTTACAAAAGCATTTTGAGGATTCAAAATTATCTTACCCAAAACCGCCGCTAATCTGTTGGCAAGCACTTTGGAGATGATTTTGTACACCCCACTAATGAGGCTGATAGGTCTGAAATCCTTCACTTCTGTTGCTCCAGGCTTCTTCGGAATCAAAGCAATAAAGGTGGCATTCATGCTTTTCTTGAATTTTCCAGACACAAACAGTTCTTGAAACACTTCATGATGTCCTCTTTTACAACCTCCCAGCATGTCTAAAAGAAACCCATAGAAAATCCATCTGGACCTGGTGCTTTATCTTTCCCCATTTTTCTGACTACTTCATATATTTCCTCTTCCTCAAAAGCTCTTTCTAACCAGGCCACTATCTGAGAGTCAATAGAGTCGAATCCCAATCCCTCTACTTTTGGTCTCCACCCCTCTTGTTCTGTAAATAAGTGTTCGTAGAAGTTTACCACATGTTCCCAGATCACTGGAGCCTCCATGCAATCTATACCATTAATATTCATCATTTCTGTAAACGAAAATGGAGAGAAAAGTGGGGAGAAAAATATTAATCACTTTCTTTTATCCACAGTGTACACACAAGCATATATATATACCCTAAAACCAAGAGACACATATACCCCTATACAAACACATTATAGACAATATATTCTAACACTCCCCCTCAAACTGGGGCATATACATCATATAAACCCAGTTTGAAACAAATAGGTTTTAAACGACTCCAACACAAAGATTTAGTAAACACATCTGCGAGTTGATCTGCGGACTTCACAAAAGGCGTAGCAATGTCACCACTTAGTATCTTATCTCGAATGAAGTGACAATCAATCTCTATATGTTTAGTCCTCTCATGAAATACCGGGTTAGAGGCAATATGCAGTGCAGCTTGATTATCACAAAATAGCTGGAGAGGGATAGGAGCTGGAAACCCAATCTCTTGAAGAAAGTGTTGTAACCATGTCAGCTCACTAGTAGTATGTGCCATTGCCCTGTATTCCGCTTCCGCACTAGAACGAGCTACTACTGTTTGTTTCTTACTCTTCCATGTAACCAAGTTACCTCCTACAAAGGTACAATATCCAGTAGTAGATCTTCTATCTGAAGGAGATCCTGCCCAATCAGCATCTGAAAATGCTTCAACTCTAAGATGTCCATTTGGTCGATATAATATTCCAAGACCAGGTGCTCGCTTGAGATAACGAAGAATATGAACCACAGCATCCCAATGTGAGATCCTAGGCGTTTGTAAAAACTGACTCAGTACACTCACTGCATAAGAGATGTCTGGTCTAGTGATGGTAAGATAGTTCAATTTCCCAACAAGTCTTTGATACATACCTGGATCTCTAAACAGCTCCCCTTCTTCTTTCAAGAATTTACGATTGGGATCCATAGGGGTGTCAATAGGTCGTGCACCCAACATGCCGGTTTCTTCTAACAGATCGAGTACATATTTCCTCTGAGATAGGTTGATGCCCTCTTTAGATCTACTGACTTCAATTCCAAGGAAATACCTAAGTTTGCCCAAGTCTTTCGTCTGAAACTGATCATGTAAAAATTGCTTTAGTCTAATAATTCCAGCAGAGTCACTCCCAGTGATTACAATATCATCCACGTATACAACCAACAAAATGTGACCTGCATCACTATGCAAGTGAAATACCGAGTGGTCTGTTTGGCATCTGTGAAGACCAAAGTTCAATACAGCATCAGAGAACCTTCCAAACCATGCTCGAGGAGATTGTTTCAAGCCGTATAATGCCTTTTTCAACCTGCATACAGTACCTCGATACTCCCCCTGAGCAACAAACCCAGGTGGTTGCTCCATATAAACTTCCTCATGCAAGTCGCCATGGAGGAATGCATTTTTTACATCCAACTGAAATAAGGGCCAGTCTAAATTAGCAGCAAGAGAGATTAGCACTCGGACAGAAGAGATTTTGGCAACTGGAGAGAATGTCTCTTCGTAGTCAATGCCATAGGTTTGAGTATAGCCCTTTGCAACCAGGCGGGCTTTCAGACGTTCCACAGAACCATTAGGATGAAATTTGATAGTGTATACCCATTTACAGCCAACAGGTTGTTTACTAGGTGGTAGTGGAACAAGATCCCATGTGCGATTATGATGAAGAGCATCCATTTCACTTTCCATAGCTGTCCTCCATCCCGGATCAGATAATGCATCCTGAAGTGTCTTAGGAATAGAGAGTTTTGAAACTTGAGATGTAAAACATGAGAATGAAGGAGATAAGGCATGATATGAGACAAATTGACTAATAGGATGTTGAGTAACACAAGAACGACTACCTTTGCGAAGAGCAATAGGTAGAGAGTCTGAAGTACTGGGTAACTCAAGATCTGAAGATGGAGGCACGACTGGTTGGGGCAACTCAAGATCTGAAGATGGAGGCACGATTGGTTGAGACAACTCAAGATCTGAAGATGGAGGCACGACTGGTTGAGGCATGGGAGCCGGCGGCCGCGAGCGACGTGAGTAAACCTGCGGTTGTGAGGGAGATTGTGAGGGAGATAATGTAAGGGTAGGTAATGGTAGAGGGTCACACTCAACACTTGAAGATGTATTTGAAAAAAAAGGTATGGACTCAAAGAAGGTAACATCAGCACTTGTGAAATAGCGTCTAAGAGTAGGACTATAGCAGCGATATCCTTTTTGAGTCCGAGAATAACCAACAAAGAGACACTTGGTAGAACGGGGGTCAAGTTTATCAAAGCCTGGACCAAGGTTATGAACAAAGCAAACACATCCAAAGATTTTTGGTGGAAGAGAAAAAGGTGAAGATGACGGAAACAAGACGGAGAAGGGAGATGAACCATTAAGAATAGATGAAGGCATACGATTAATAAGATGACAAGCAGTAAGAACACCATCACTCCAAAACCGTTTAGGAACATGCATATGTAGCAATAGTGCTCGGGTTACATCTAACAAATGCCGATTTTTGCGTTCTGCCACCCCATTCTGTTGGGGTGTATATGAACATGATGTTTGATGAACAATTCCTTTGTCACTTAGGTAAGTAGCAAAGGCACCAGATAGATATTCCCTACCATTATCAGAACGCAAAATCTGAACTTTTTTATTAAACTGAGTTTTAATTTGTTTCCAAAACATTTGAAATATGGAAAGAAGTTCAGATCTGGCCTTTATCAAAAACAACCATGTCACACGAGAGTAGTCATCAACAAATGTAACAAA
The DNA here is from genome assembly GCF_018687715.1 of Carya illinoinensis. Lineage (NCBI taxonomy): Eukaryota > Viridiplantae > Streptophyta > Magnoliopsida > Fagales > Juglandaceae > Carya > Carya illinoinensis. The sequence goes on from NC_056761.1 coordinate 27,854,394, forward strand.
ATATTGAAACTTGTTTGATTCAATGTTGATTGGTCCCCATATATCAGAGTGAACCAATTCAAAAGGACTCGATGCACGTTTATCAATACGAGGAACAAAAGACACACGATGGTGTTTACTAAGTTGACACGCTTCACAAGAAAAGGGGGACACACTCCCCAAGTTCTTAATTTGACACTTCAAAAGAGAAAGTGAGGGATGACCCAGGCGACAGTGCCATTCAAAAGCAGATGATGAGGGGGTTGTAAGAGCTCGAGTGGGTGACTGTTGAACATCAAGATAATACAGACCACCAGCTTCATGCCCCGTACCAATCTTGTTCCCCGTCTTGAGATCCTGAAAAACACATGAAGAGGGATAAAAGGTCACTGAACATTGTAAACTTTGAGTAATCCTACTAATAGACAGCAAACTAAAAGGAAAACTCGGAGCATGTAGGACAGATGACAAGGATATGGAATCAGTGAGTTTAGTGGATCCAATGCCTGTAACTTTAGCAAGAGAACCATTAGCAAGAGTGACACTTTTTACAGATGGTACAGTATTTAATTTAGACAGGACAGAAGACAAACCGGTCAAATGTTCGTTAGCTCCTGAATCAATGATCCATGGACCCTGAGTGGGTGAAACAAGACATGCAGATGCTATACCTGAGTGGGTAAGAGTAGCTGTGGAAGATGAAGCCCCTGTGTGACCCAAAAACCGCTCATACTCCTCCTTTGATATACTGATCATATCTGAAGATCTGTTGGAGCTCGTTGGCTGTGAATCATCTTGAACAGTGGCTTGATTAGCAGACCCAGATGGTCTACCATGCAGATTCCGATTAGCAGACCCAGATGGTCTACCATGTAGATCCCAACAATAATCCACTGAGTGATTAGTGCGACCACAATGGGTGCACTTACGAAATTCACGACCTCGAGTGCGATTATCTCTTCCCCCACGTGCACCCCCACGTGCACCTCTTCCACTCTGACCTCCACGTCCAGCAGGAGCAACATAGGAAGCAGTTAAAGCAGATCTCTCGTTACTCTGATCAGAAGATAATGTAGCTCGTTGAAGTCGAGAGAATACATCAGGAAATGACGGAAGCTGTGGACTTGCCAAAATCTGAGACCGCACTGACTCATATTCCGGTTTTAAGCCAACCAGGAAGCGAACAATATTAAAATCTTCTCGTTGTTTCAGCATACTTGGAACATCAGAAGTGACGGGTTGATACACTTTGAGTTCTTCACATATGCCCATCACTTGAGAATAATATTCTTCCAGGCCCAAAGCATTCTGTTCCAACACGAAGAATTGTTTACACAACTCATAAATACGAGTTATGTTTCCAGCACCTGAATACATCTGTTTAAGATGCCCCCACACCTCTTGAGCAGTGTCAAAATGTATTAAACTCGAGCAGATACTAGGTTCAATACTAGTCAACATCAGAGATAATATTTGAGCATCTTCCTGCTCCCATTGAGCAAATGTAGGACTAGTCGAAGCAGGAATAGGATCAATCAGATGAGTACGGCGAAGACCCTTGCCTTTCAAAAACATTTCAACGGATCTCGACCACAGCATGTAATTCTTTCCATTTAACTTCACTGAAGTCATAGGCATATTGATATTTGGTGCAAGTGACATCGACTCAAATTTATTTGCCATGGGAAATATACCAATATATCACAACAGTCCACTTAGAAACAAAGATTTCACATAAAAATCATGAAACGTGGACCAAAACTGGAAAAAACAATCTGGAAACGTAGAAATCCAGATTAAAAACCCAAATCCCGAGCCTGTATTGAGTGAAATAAGTCTGAACCGGTCAAAAAAGCGTTGTACCGGTTCGGAACCGGACTGTATCGGTCTGAAAGTCGTCGGAATCGGACTGTATCGGCCGAAATCGGCTCTGTTTCGGCCGGTATCGGCCTGTTTCGGCTCTGTATCGGCCGAAATCGGCCTGTTTCGGATCGGATCCGGTTCGAGGCCGGTATGCACTGTCTCGGATCGGGTCGGACTCGGATCGGGTCCGGGTTGGCCTCGGGTCGGGTCTGGCTTGTTTGGGCTGCGCCGGATAAGCCTATCCTAACCGAGGATAGGTTTAATCTATCCGTGTTACCAAACACGTTTTATTCCAACCTGGAATAAAACTCTATACAGGTTCAGGAGTATTCCTACTCCAGAACTAGAATACGAGTTTACCTGCAACCAAACGAAGCTGGATCGACGGACGGCAACCTCTTCCGGCGGCTGGAGACGACGGCAACCAAGCTTGGAGACAACAGAATCGGCCGGCGAGCTCACCCCTAGTGTCCAGTACCCGAGATGATGCCGGAACCTGGCCGGAAAACACTTCAACCACCACACGGCGCCGGCAACCACAAAAACCACACGGAAAGCACACGGAAACACTCCGGCGAGCACAAACACCACACGAGCTACACTTGAAAAATATTCTCAACCCACACAGAGCTCGGATTCGTGAGAATCGGCTCTGATACCATGTAAACGAAAATGGAGAGAAAAGTGGGGAGAAAAATATTAATCACTTTCTTTTATCCACAGTGTACACACAAGCATATATATATACCCTAAAACCAAGAGACACATATACCCCTATACAAACACATTATAGACAATATATTCTAACAATTTCAATAGAATTGTTTCTCCTATGAGAATTAGCCACTCTATGGAAGAATTTTGTGCTTCGATCCCCTTCTTTCAACCACAATGCTCGTGACTTCTATCGCCAAGAGATTTCTTCTAAGGAGACCATTTTCTCCAACTCTGATGCCAATTCAGCTCTTTTGGCATTTTTGACTATGGTAAGGGGTCTATTTTCATTAGCCCTCTCAATATTCTGTAACTCCTCCAACAAAGTTTTCTTTCTTCCCCCTACATCACCAAAAGTATGTAAATTCCAAAGCTTTAAATCATTATTTAAAGCCTTAAGTTTACCTGCAAGAATGTATGATGGGGTACCATGTAACTGGTATGAAGACCACCAAAGTTTTACCCTGTCCACAAAGCCGTCGCTCTTGAGACATATTTTCGAATTTAAAGTATCATAGCCCTCCCTGAATACCGCCACCATCGAGTAGAATGGAAAAATGGTCCGAGCATAAATGCCGCAACCTCTTTTGGCACAAACCTGGGAAATGAGATTCCCATTTCGGCGAAATTAGGAATCTTTGGACCAGGTAAAGGGCCCACCTATCAGCGGAAGATCTAGCATATTCAAGTCAAAGATACATTCAGAAAAATCAGTCATTGCTGGTCGTATGACCGTCTCCTGATCTTTCACTAGGGAATCTTGTGACATTAAAGTCGCCGCCAAAGCACCATGGAAGATCCCAGCAGCTATAAATACCAGCAAGTTCTTCCCATAACAATCTCCTGGTGCTGTCAACATTCGGTCCATAAACACCTGCAAAAGCCCACACAAAATTATCCTCCACCATCTTGAAGGAGATAGCAACAGTAAAATCTCCTACAAAATCTTCCACTTTTTCCATCACCCTTTGATCCCACATCACAATTATACCACCCGATGCCCCATTTGATGCTAAAGAAACCCAATCTACATAGCGGCATCCCCATACACTTCTCACTAATTCTCTGGTCACCAATTTGAGTTTAGTTTCTTGTAAACAAACAATATCCGCCCTCCAACCCCGAAGCAAATTTTTTATGCACGAACGCTTATTAAAGTCATTCAACCCACGAACATTCCACGACACAATTTTTGGCTTCATAAAGGAATCGCTAGCCCTTTCCCTTTGGACCTGTCACGGCTCGAGCTACCCTCATTCAATGACCATTTAAGTCTCTTGAGCTCCCTTTGTTTCTTAGTTCCAGCTTTCTTGGACTGAAAATGACTCGCCTCAATAAAAGTGAAAAGAGCCAGAAATTGTTCCTCATAACCCACACATTCCATGCCCACCTCCTGTTGAATCTCCTTGATCTTTTGGAAGACCCAATCGGAGACCTCAAATTTGCTCGGTGCTAAATAGCTTAACGGAACTGGATCTCCCACACAAGGGGATCCATCCCCCCGTAGCTGCACTCCACCCTCCCATTCTACCATTGTGCCCACAGCTTTTTGCCCATCAAAAGGAGTAGAAGGGACTTGTGAATTAGGAGCCAAAACCCCATCAGTATTGTCCTCTACATTCCGATCAAACTCCAACAAAATATTCGCTACAGTTCTCTTAGCCCCCTCCTCCGAGATCAACTCAAGGTGCATAAATGTAAGTAGCATGATCATACCCTTACACATATGTATGGTAAACGACATGTCTTTTATAAAACAATTATACATATACGTCTTCCATTGGATCCCCCCCCCCCCCCGGCCCCGCTTTCCTAACATTCCCACATCATGAAGGAAATGATTTTTTACTGCAACGATAGATTTATAAATGCCATGATTTTATGCATTAGTTTCAAGTTAGTTGCATGACATATGCATCAAGATATTTAATGAAAAGCCATAATTTTAAGTGGAGATATGCATCAAAATATTTTATGAAAAGCCATGATTTTATGTGAAGAGTTATGCATCAAAATATTTATGAAAGGTCAAGATTATGTGACAAAACATGTATCGCGACATTTTATGAAAGATTATGATTTCATTTGAAATCTATGATTTAATAAGGCAAGATATGACAAGAAAGTATGTATGTATAATTATGATGAAGTATGACTATTAAGATACGTAATGGCCTATGTTATGATATGAAGACTGTACCATAAGGTTAAGGGGCATATTGCATTTCTAGGATGTACAAACTGGTAGCACACCCAATGTTGTCTTCCTTGTCTATGGATTTCCAACCCGTGGCCACAAGCGGAATCGAAATGTTTTAAGATCACAAACCCTAACTCACGGGGGCTAACAGTGGCTACCTGCCTATGACAAGTTAAGGCACTTTATACATAGTTCAAGTCCATGTTATTTACGGATATAACTATTAGTATGCATGTCTTTCAAGAAACCCTATGTTTGCATTATGTTTATTATATGATGTGTTGTTTATTGATTATTCGACTGATTTTAAGTTTACTAAGTTATTTTGTTAAGCACATGAGACTTGACTGATTTTAATAGGTGCTTCCACGTATTCTTTTTATCTTTTCAATATTTTAATAAAGAATGACTCTATTTATTATATAGAATCTTTTGTAACTAGTGCTTTGTTTCAGAACAAAATTTTTAAAGTCAAGGTTAGTAGCACACCAGTCCCTTAGATTTCTAAAACTAGCATTTTCTTGACCGCAGAACAAAACTTTTAATGTCTAGGTTAGTAGCACACCGGTCCCTTAGATTTCTAAAACTAACATTTTCTTGACCCTAGGGGAGCCGGGTGTTACACAATGTGTCATTTGCAAACTTTTTTTTTGATAAGTGCGTGTCATCCGTAAACTACAAATGAGAAATAACAACCTCCTCATCAATGCTTGATCCTCAGAGAGAAAACCCTATATAAAGCCTCCAAACAATATAGCAGAGATTATTCTACTCAAAGGCTCCATAGTAATGACAAAAAGTAACGAGGACAAGGGATGCCCTATCTCGAGCAATGAGAATTGTTGGAAAAAACCATAGGACAGCTGTACCCAAATCTGCATCTTCTTAATAAATATAACAAGAAATCCCAATGGGGCTCCATTAAGGTTCCAATGGGGCTCCAATTGTATCATTGACTACTCCTTTTGGAGTATAGGCCAAGTTGTTTGAGCCTTCTATTAGGTCGTTACATGTTTCCTAATAATCATTTACATATAAAAACAAATTATAGAGTGGAGTCTCAGGAAGGATTGTTGAGAGGAAGATCTTTGGCCCCTCTTCATTCTATATAGGGTTCAAAACCTTTCTTCAACATAGGTGACAACAAAGTTTATTCCAATTTCCTTTTCTTCCTCTTTCTGTTAATGTTGCCAATTCCCAGAATACTATAATGTATGGTGGAGCCTTTATATTTCCATGCTTGACCTCAATGATAGAAATTTTCTAGATTTGATAACGGAAAATCTATGCCCAAATAAGCAAACATCTATTGCAAACAGTTTCAAAATTTTTATGTATTAAACATTTAAATTACCTGCAGGCATCCACCATCAGCAAGAACCAATCCAACAACCTTGGCTTTCTTTAACTTTGGTAGAATTTCTTCCATATAATATTTTGGAGAGGCTGAACTTTTGGGCCTAAAGGTAGGAAATTCGTTCCTCCTTGCCTTTAGGTTTTGAGGTAGGCTCTTCACAATCATGATATCATTTTTTAGCGTTGATATAAACTGTTCCTCATTATAGAGATAGGAAAAGCTCTTGAACTTAGAACTGGAAAAAAAAAAAAAAAAAAAGTAAAGAAAAAAAAAAGAAAAGAAAAGTAAGAGTTTCATGATTAGCATAGAAACTGATCTTGAAAGAACTGGTCAAGAAAGCTAAACAGAATACCTAATGCCCTTTGAACGAGTACTTTCTTGAATCTCTGGAATGACAAGGGTAGCATTTAGAAGCCTGGATATGGTGACCAGATCACATATCTAGAAATAAAAAAATTGTTATAACTTCTTATAGAAAATTTAGGTGAGCAGAATTCATGCATTAATGAGTCATACCGAAGATCTTATATTTGCAAACCCACCAAAAACTTTTGCATAAATGAAACCATTGCTCCGTTCCTTTGGAACTGCAAAGAAAAAAAAGACATAGTGCATGAAATCCCAGATTAACAAAAAAAGGTGATCAAATAACGAGGAATCATGACATCCCTAGAAAGCACGAAATTAGCAATTTCTATAGCCAAAAAGAAGCAAACCCACCAGAACTTCTCATTTGAACCTTTTCCATTTATACAACTGAGTAAGAAATATGAAAAACAAAATGAATAAAAATAAATATACTATTACACCCATATTTTACTCATTTAAGAGCTCTGAAAGTTAGTATTTCAAAATCAAATTAATAGGCGGTAAAGCTGAATAGGAAAGGGGCCGAGCAGACTGATGAGTGCCTTTTTAAGAAGTCCTCCTCCCAAGGGGGCCCAAGCTGTCAGTAAGATACCACTCAAGGAGAACTATTTTTGTTATCTTGTCTCTACCAATCAAAGCCTTATGTTGCCCATGAAGCACTAGGACGTCATGTACTTTTTTTTTTCACTTCTTTGCTGCTGTCATCCCTCGTCTCTTGTTCCTTACCATCCATCAATGAATGTAGTTAGATCCAATGCAGCTCCCACCTAATATGAGACCCTACCCTTCAGCATTTTTGCAGGAAGTGGCCACTCTCATTCCTAATGAATAACATTATGTTTGGGAACCAAACATTTCCCAAAAGTTTCTCGAACATTTCCCAAGAATTTCCCAAAAGTTTACATCAAAACAGTCTCAATCATCAAACATCATACTTTGATTCCATAACAAAAAAGAAATACCAAAACAACTGTAGCAAAGTTAAATAAAAAACTCTCCCAAAAATTTTCTTCCCTTCGTATTTTCAATTAACCTTTTCAGACCCCAATAACACCATCTCTCAAAAACTTTCACAATCTAAACACATTTTTATGGGTCCCACAACTTTTACAAAACCCCATAATCCATCTTTAGAAGTTCTGTCAAAAGTGTCAAAAACTTTCAAGAAAATCTTACATCAAACATCCCCTAAAAGCCAAGTTGCTACTAGGCAAAAATTTCCTGAACTAAAACATAATGTTCATCTATTTAAAAGCAATTCCTTTTTCAACAACATCAGTCAATCCTTTTAGGTGGCAGTGTTGGGAACAATAACAGATCAGAAGAATAATAATTGTACAAAAGAGATGAATACAGTTAGGTTGAGTAATTTAGAGCCAGAACTTGTTAATAGAAAACAAACAACAAACGATCATCCGAACTCTGCTCAATAAATTCCATTTAGGCAAAACATGCTCAACCGTTCCTGTCTACACCATCCAAAATAACAATACGGCCTCGTTTCCCTCCACTGTCGTACTCTGCCACTATCAAATAGGGACTGAAAGAATGGGAACACCGTTGGGCCTGGTAGACGCTGTATCCAACACTGATTGTCTCAAAACACTCTTTACTAGCACCTGACTGCACACTTTCTTCCACCATGAGCGCCAGCCAATCCACCATGACACTGCCTAGTTGTAAGTATTTCATCACCTTCCAACTCCTCACAGTGATTCTTATCACACCAGCTCCCTCCAATACAAACTCAAAAATCTTTGTGTCCACCACTAGCCTTCTTGACAAACACATCCTCAATACACAGAGGATAAGGTAAAACCCAAGATGACAAGAAGATATTTCCATCAAGAAGTGCCGGAAATTGGGTGAGCAACAAAAGGAAAAGAGTCAATTCTGATGAGAAGCGTCAGAAGTATCCACAGTCAAAACTGTTGCAAATTGTACTTTAGCATGCAAAAATAAAAATGGTCTTCACAGCTAAAAGAAATATCCACAGTCCAATATAGAGGTTCTAGAAAGTTCTGCCAAATCAAGAAAAAAAATTATGATGTTATATGGTCTCTTGCAGAGCAAAGAAAGAAATACTTAATAATCTTATACAAAAGATCGGAACTAGAAAATCAAAAAACCACGTTAATTGATCAAAACTAATATGTTTCGTTTGGGGAAATAAATTCTGCTAAAACTCTTCATTCCTTCGATGGTAATATCCATTAACAATGACTACAAAATATATTTAAGCATTTCTGTTCATTTAAAATCCATTTGAGATGTGGGGATCCTACAACTAACATCCATTTCAAGTCCTATCAAATAAAGTGTAGAAGAGGAAACAAGAATTTTCCTTTTATTTTTTTGGAAAATTCAAAATCATACATTCATTCTTCTTATTTTCATTTGGGTTTTCGATACTATATGTTCATAGTTCTAGATACCCACAACTTAAACAATAAAATCCAAACATCTTTCAGACCATTCATGGCCTTTAGAGTACCTGCCTTCGTTTTACTTTTTTTTTTCCTTCACCAAAAGTCAACTGCTTTGACATTGCATACTGCTTGTGCTTGAGATGGGTTGCAAATTTCACAACAGCCCAAAGTCCCAATATGAGGCAATCAACTTTGTCTTAACCATCAAACTTAAAAGCTCTACCGTGATTTGAAGGAAGGGGGACAGAACTCCATGATCCAAAGAACACACAGAAGTTGTACATCATTTTATGAAACAATGAAACAAGAAATAAGTGGACCATTTGGAAGACAAGCTTGGAATGGCACTTCAAATACATGAGATAAGATACTTTTAGTGGCAACTAAGATACCAACTTCATGATCCTACTACCACCATTAAAAACGAGACAGCTTATTTATTTATTCTTTTTTATGTTGGGAAACCTCTCCAAGGCAGGGCCCTTTGGACCCACCCCTACAAAGTAAAATCTGGTCTCATGCACCGCACCCTCAAAAGTTTCCCTACACAGAACTTATTAAATCGCTAGCTTTTCACAAGGGGGTGTGGCCCCAAAAAGATTGTTTGGACCCATGAGATGTTAGACCTTGGACCTTGAAGAGAGAAAGACCCTAAGACCAAGGCCTTCACCACTTAAAAAAGGTTATAGCGAAAATTATGTGTCCTAATGAAACTTAAGGTAGCCATTTTACAGACCTCAGTGGCATTTTTTGAAATAGAGAAATCTGCCATACCTTCTCAATGGTATGTTATGAATAATCAAATAATAAAGAGAAAATTCAAAAATAAAAAAGATAAACATTGCTCATAATAGGGTGCTTGAGCATAACTATTACCAGGATAGCTGCTTCTGGGATTTGCATAAGGCTGTAAAGACTCTAACGACTTCACAACACCCCATATCTTCTTATTCCTGCTGAACTGTAACATGGCAACCGAAACAATCGTAATTGGTTTATATATATATATATAATAACCAAAACAATCATAATGGAAACAACACATCAAATCCCTTTAAAAATACCCAAAAACGAATGCACATGCATATCAATGTGGACCAGTAAGACACTACCATAAAGCAAGTCATAACAGCATACCGGTGATCCTATCACATTAGCAAAATCGGCACGCAATCCAGCCATTGCACTGTACTGCACTAAATCAGCAGTCGAAAACTTTGTGACAGAAAGGTGGGTCAGCAGAGATAACAAAGATAAGATGAGGAGGGAAAGTGTAACCCATTTCATCTTAGATTTGATAAACATCTTGCCTCATCAAGCATGGGAACGCATTCCAGAAACCATAAATCCAATTCCAATTCCCAATTGGAAATTAAATTCAAAACCACCTCTGCATTTAGAAGAAGCGTCAGAGATGGGTATCAAAGTCAAAGCGCGATTAGAACAACAAATTAAATTTAACGAACAAGTAAAATCACGCAACTCCTCTTAACTAAGCCATGTTTCGTTGCCCAGATTACGTTAGGAAAACCACAAAAGATTCCGAGTCAGGGTATGAACGAACAGAAGTAGCAGGTTCAAGAAAGAGATTGGGATTCTTTGGAATTGGAGAGAGAGAGAGAGAGAGAGAGAGAGAGAGAGAGAGAGAGAGATGAATTTGAAAAGAGTTGGGAGAAACCTGCAATCCGATTCTTGGGTCGCCTGGCGCGTCTCTATGTTTGTGCTGTCTTCGGTACATCAGAACTGAATCAAGCCCCAACTACGGCAACAAATGAACTTGTAGTGTCCAGTCCAGGGCTGCCAATTTTATGCTACCGTCCAAGCACGAAATAGGATTGAGATCCGGCAATCTTCTTAAAAAATACAAAAAACAAAAAATCCTGCATAAACGGGTTTGGATCGATTCAAATTTCACCCGATTAAAAATCTGCATTATAAAATATGGATCAATTAGCGAGTTTACAAGTCCACCCAAATCATTTGATTGGTCAAATAAATATTATGGAAATACAGCATGTTTAAAGAGATTTTATAAAAATAAATTAAAAAATTAATTTAGTATAATACGTTAGATTTATTTTACAACAAAATATATTTATAAACTAACATGTCACATCACAGCACATCAATTTGTATATTTATTTGAGAAATGATAATTGATGTGCAAGCGTCTCATAATTATTTTAAAAAAATAAATAAATACAGGACTTATATTAAAAAGTTAATCTTTTAATAGTAGATCATATTCTTTTTCAAAACGACTGCACGATACTTGTACATTCCACGACCATATGTAACATTACTAAATATTTTTTTGTAAAATCTATTTATGACTAATGTTGGGGGATTTTTCTCAACAGTATCAGCCCAACCCAAATGGATGCAGCATCTAGCCTAAAGCCAGGCTGAGGCCCATTTGACTCATGACAGTCTATCTGCGGAATTTCCAGCCTTGGAAGAATGCTGGTCAAGCCAATGAGCCGGGTGGGCCATGGCCTGGAGAGCACCAGTCCCCCTTTACCATGGAAGGAGCAGCACGTCACAATGATGGAACGCCACGACCTAGCACCCCCTCCTAGAGACTACGTTACATTAAATGGTTTCTGGCATGAGGCACCTTGGGCCAAAAGGGCAAGGCATGAGTCTCTAACCCCAGGGACAGGTATAAAAGTCGCCCCCCGAACACCAAGCAAAAGTAACTAAAAACAACCACCTGGTTTTAGAGTTTCACCTTTTTCTCCTACTGACTTAAGTATCGAATGCTCCATCAAGTTGTCACTCGGCCGCTGAACCTTGGAGTGACTTTGCGTATATAGGTAACAAGGAAAGCTTGAACCCCCGAGGAGCCTGGCCCAAAGGCATATGAAGCAAGACGTTAACGTGATATCTGCTCCTTCTTTCTTCTTCTTTATGTATGAGCATCAATCTACGTGTCAAACTTGGATCTATGTGTTGAGCCTCGTTCTACATGTCGAACTTCGTTCTACGTGCTGAGCCTTATCCTAAGTGTTGTACCTTGATGGCGTGTTCTGAAAGTTATCCAGCGGATTTTAAAGTAAGATAGATATTTTAAAATTTACGGATATTTTAAATATTATAGAAATATTTTCAGTATTATTAGATAAGCTTATTTTTAAATTAACACAATTATAATATTGTCATGAGCTCTGAACATATTATAATTGTGGATAATTACTTAGATTAAATATTTTAGTTGTTTTAAAATATTAAGATGTTTAACTTTTCGTTGAAAACTCTAATTTAATTTAAATGATTTTATTCTCTTTAAGTAATTAACGATACTTCATTTTAAATAATGATGAAGAAATATTATTTTATAAATTTTAGTTTATAAAATAATATTATATCTTAGTTCCTCTCAGTGTTTTCTTTAAGTATTTTATTTATTTTAATAAAACACTTATGCGTTTTCAAATTATTATTTAAACTCATCGTTAGATCGTTTTGAGAATTCCGAAGTGAATGACTAGGATTAAATACCCAACCCCCTACCCTTTTCCTTTCACTTTTTCCTTTCTTCTTTTTCTCTCTTCTCTTTTCTCTCTCTTTCTTCCATGCACATTCAGCCCAATTACTCCTTCTTCACCGTTTGGTTCAAGCTTCCAGCTAGCGCCACCTCCAGCCGCCATGCCCCACCTCCACCTCCGGCATGATCCTCCCCCACCGGTGAGCACTACTGCACCGGTGGTTAGCTATACCGGCCACCTCCTCTCTCTCCTTCTTCCTCCAAGCAAATAAGTTTTACACTCATTTTCTCCTCCTTGAGCCACCATACACGGCCAAAATGGCCACCAAGCACCACCAATGGATTCACCACATCATGGGCTTCCTCCCCATGTCCTCATTTCTCCCTAACTCTCTCTTTCTCCAATGGATCTTCACTCACACACATACGGTTGCACCACCGTACATAGCTACCCACGGTGTTTCACCACCACCACCTTGTTCCTCTCATCACCATGACCTTCCCCAACAAATTTCATGGCCAACAGAGTTGTACACAGCTCTCACTCTCCCTCACTCTCCAAGGCCGTATTTCACTTCTAATGGCCGATCTGCCACCTTATGGCCACCACCGAGCCACCACAGCTCCACCACATCTTTATCTACTGATGGGCCCCAAGGTGGACCAAGTCTTAAGGATCAATTACAAGATTAAGAGCCACGAAGATTAAGCGAGCAATGCAAGAATTGGTGCAATCCAATTGGGATGAAACTAGCAAGAGCCCAACACACATGATGGGCTTGAAAGAATGAGAACCAGTTTTGATCCACTTAATCCAAGCTATGGAAGACACGACTTGAGCCGATTGTTATTAAAGACCATGGACTTATTTATTTCATTGAAATGACTTATTTTATTAGTCAAAGGAATTATTCTAGAATAATTGGGCTTGGGAGATGTCTAGCCCATATGTCTTATTTCTAATGAACTAGGGTTTTTGGGAAGGCCTTGTATTTTGGCCAAGGGCATATTTGGAAAGTTATTAATTTATGTGAACTAGGGTTTTAGAAGTTACTGTAGCGTGGCACTGTTCACGCTACAGTACCGCGGCACTATTCCTTTAGGGTTTTGGGAATTGTTTATTTAAGGCACTTGTAGCCTCATTTGAGAGGTAAGACATTTTTTATTGAATTTTCATTGTGAGTGAGTTTTCTCCTCGTGTTCTTAATTGAACTCTTGAACTTATCAGAGGTAAATCACAACCTTTGTGGCGTTCCTCCTTATAATTTGGGTTCTTGAGACGGGATTTCATTGGGTCTAGATTTTAATATAATCTAGGTTCTTGGAACGAGATTTCAATGGGTCCAAATTCTCCATCCATAGACTTGAGTTTGGCGTTCTTGGGTTTGTTTTCCAATATTGTTGTTGGGTCTCAAAGCGAGTCGATTGGGGTTCACATCATTTGGTATCAGAGCAAGGTTTCCAATCAGGTCTGATTCTATCTTTTTATTTATTGTATTGTTAATTCTAGGGCTTCAATGTTCTAGAATTGCCCAAAAAAAAAAAAAAAAAAAAAAAGCACAAAAATTCGTTTTCTCCTAGGGCTGCCAAAATTTGCACCATCTAGGGTTTCATTGATTTCCTTCTATTTCCTTGCCAATTTGTATGTGTTTGAATTCAATTGCTTGATTATCACAATTGAATATTCCTGTTTGTGGTTGAATTTTTGAGAAAAGAAAAGAAAAAGAAAAGAAAGGAATAGAAAAGAAAAGAAAAGAAAGGAAAGGAAAAGAAAAGAAAAGAAAGGAAAAGAAAAAAAAATTCGAAAAAAAAAAAATTCAAAAAAAAAAAGGGAGAGAGAAGGAAAGTAGAGGTAGCATATTCAGTGGTTGCTATATAGTTACAATAAAAGAGAAAGAAAGAAATTTGTTGATTGGGTCTTGTCCTTAAAGGGGCTGAATTACCTCTTGTTACCTCTTTCTAGTTGGTATCTTGTGTTACAGTCACTCTTCCATTCGTATAATTTCCTTGATTCCCTTGTCATTTTATTCATTCCGTATTTCTCTTGTTCTTGTTTCTTGGATCTAATTATTAGTTGGGATAAAACAAGGTTGTATTGCCTTGATTTAGTTCAATTAGTTTTGAAAGAACTTGAGTGGGAAAACTCTTGAGGTAAAAGGCAAGAGAGTGTGAGATCATTATCGGGAAAAAGCCAATTAAGAGTGAAACACGAGTGGAGCGCCATTATTTGAGTGTAAACACGTGAGGGAGAGCGTGTGAGGTCTTTTTCCACTAACATTCTTTTTTGTGCAGCACATACAATGTCTCATTAAAGTGACTCATAACCAAAGGGGATGTCAGACAATTCATTCTTTTTGTTGCAGTCCATGCAACAAAAGTTTGAAAGGTTAAATTTGAAGTTGGGGGAAGTGATGGATAAGATGGAACAACAAGGTGCATTGATTACAAATTTGCAAAGTGGGAGAGATAGGAGGAGATGTGAGCCTAGTATTAAGAATAGGTACAATAAGAATGAAGAGTATGGCGAGTCTCTTGTTAGGCGTGCTCCCAATACAGAATTTAAGATGGATGGTATAGAGCAGCAAAGAGAGAACATTTTTCGTACTAGATGCCACATCAACAACAAGGTATGTAGTATGATTATTGATGGAGGGAGTTGTACTAATGTTGCTAGCACTACTTTAGTTGAGAAATTGAATCTACCTACTTTGAAACACCCTAGACCATACAAGTTGCAGTGGTTGAATGATTGTGGGGAGGTTAGGATAAATAAGCAAGTGCTAGTTTCTTTTTCAATTGGGAGGTACAAGGATGATGTACTTTGTGATGTTGTGCCTATGCATGCTGGCCATATTTTGTTGGGGAGGCCGTGGCAGTGTGATAGGAGAGTGATCTATGATGGGTTTAGAAACATGTACAGTTTTGAAAAGGATGGAAAAAGAATCAAACTTGCTCCTTTAACTCCAACACAGGTCCATGAGGACCAACTGAAGTTGAAAGGTGAGGTTGATCAAAAAAGAAATAGTGAGGCCAAAACCTCAAGAGAAGGAGAGAGTGAAAAGAACAAAGAGAGTGAAGAAAAAATAGAGAGTGAAAAGAATAAAGAGACTGAAGCAAAGAGAGAGAGTGAAAAGAAAAAAGAGAGTGAAAAGGAAAAAGAGAGTGAAGAAAAAATAGAGAGTGAAAAGAATAAAGAGACTGAAGCAAAGAGAGAGAGTGAAAAGAAAAAAGAGAGTGAAAAGGAAAAAGAGAGTGAAAGAAAAAAAGAGAGTGAAAAGAAAAATGAGAGTGAAAAGAAAAGCTGGAGTGAAGAAAGTGAGAGAAAAGCGAAGAGAGAAGTGTGTTTTTATGCTAAGGCAAATTTTACTACTAACGGATTTAATGAATCTTTGCCTAGTATTGTTATCTCTTTGTTGCAGGGATATAAGGTCGTAATTCCTAGCGGAGTGTTTAGTGGATTGTCATCTATTAGAGAGATAGAGCATTACATTGATTTTATACCAAGTGCGACAATCCCTACTCGACCTTTCTTTGAAGAACATGAGTCCTTGACGCACTTGAAAGGACACTGTAAGTTGAATAGAATGCATGACAAGTGGGTGCAACTCATTGAGACATTTCCTTATGTAACTAAGTACACACAAGGTAAAGAAAATTTTGTGGTTGATGCTTATGTAAGAAGGTACGTCCTTGTCATCATTATAGATGCAAAGTTATTGAGACTTAAATATGATAAGAACTTGTTTGTTAATGATGATGGCATGACTAGTGTGTATGGAGTACGTAAGAAAGCATCGTTTTCTCATTTCTATAGACTAGATTGGTACTTGTTTAGAGAGAAAAGATTTTGTGTGCCTACTAGTCTTATGCGTGAGTTGCTTGTGCATGGATGTGGTCTGTTGGGAAATTTTGATATAAAGAGGATTTTAGACGTGTTGGATGACCATTGGTGGGAGTACTACTTACCATTCATTGAATTTGCATATAATTGGAATGGTCATTTTGGTACAAAGAAAACCTTAGATGTGTTTCATGAACGTTTGTGGGAGTATCATTTGCCAGTCATTGAATTGTTGGATGAACATTTCTTTTGGCCTAAGATGAAAAGAGACGTCAATTGCACTTGTGGCATGTGCATTACATGTAGGAAGGCCAAGTCTAAGGTTTTGCCACATTGGTTGTATACACCCTTACCCGTTCCTAGTAAACCATTGGTAGTAGGCATATCTATGGACTTTGTTTTGGGGCTGCGTACAACTAAAAGTGGTAACGATTCTATTTTTGTGGTTGTGCATAGATTTAGTAAAATGTCACATTTCATTCCATGTCATAAAATTGATGATATCACAAACATAGCTAACTTATTTTTCAGGGGGATAGTGCGACTTCATGGTGTACCTAGGAGGATTGTTTCTAATACCCAGCTCTTATGCACTATTCTTCATAAGAATTTAAGAACTTGGGAGGATTGTTTGCCATTTAAAGAGTTTGCATATAATAGGACGTTGCATACTACTACTTCATATTCTCCTTTTAAAGTTGTTTATGATTTTAATTCACTTACTCATTTAACTCTAATACTTTTGTTTGTGGATGACAGAAGTAGCTTGGATGGACATTTCCAAATTCTTGATAAAATTAATGATATTTCATACCTAGTGGATCTTCCAGGTATGTATCACGTGTTTGCTATTTTCATTGTTACTGATCTTTTTCCCTTTGATCCAGGTGGAGATTCGAGGTCGAATCCTTTTGAGGAGAGGGGGAATGATGGGCCCCAAGGTGGACCAAGTCTTAAGGATCAATTACAAGATTAAGAGCCACGAAGATTAAGCGAGCAATGCAAGAATTGGTGCAATCCAATTGGGATGAAACTAGCAAGAGCCCAACACACATGATGGGCTTGAAAGAATGAGAACCAGTTTTGATCCACTTAATCCAAGCTATGGAAGACACGACTTGAGCCGATTGTTATTAAAGACCATGGACTTATTTATTTCATTGAAATGACTTATTTTATTAGTCAAAGGAATTATTCTAGAATAATTGGGCTTGGGAGATGTCTAGCCCATATGTCTTATTTCTAATGAACTAGGGTTTTTGGGAAGGCCTTGTATTTTGGCCAAGGGCATATTTGGAAAGTTATTAATTTATGTGAACTAGGGTTTTAGAAGTTACTGTAGCGTGGCACTGTTCACGCTACAGTACCGCGGCACTATTCCTTTAGGGTTTTGGGAATTGTTTATTTAAGGCACTTGTAGCCTCATTTGAGAGGTAAGACATTTTTTATTGAATTTTCATTGTGAGTGAGTTTTCTCCTCGTGTTCTTAATTGAACTCTTGAACTTATCAGAGGTAAATCACAACATTTGTGGCGTTCCTCCTTATAATTTGGGTTCTTGAGACGGGATTTCATTGGGTCTAGATTTTAATATAATCTAGGTTCTTGGAACGAGATTTCAACGGGTCCAAATTCTCCATCCATAGACTTGAGTTTGGCGTTCTTGGGTTTGTTTTCCAATATTGTTGTTGGGTCTCAAAGCGAGTCGATTGGGGTTCACATCATCTACCTTTCCCTAACTTTCCATGAAGTTCTATGGCCTTTTACCGCCTCAAGCAAACTGTCACAATTTCGGATTCATTGTTCATGACGTGATGCCACCGTGCTCCGCCACCTTTGAGCACCACGAGGTCACCTTGAACTTTTCCAAGGCCACACCTAGCTATTCTCAAGCCCAAACCATCACCTTACGTGGTGGACAGCCATCGTACGCAGTGTTACGGCCACGTACGACTCCTTCGATGCTTGATCGTGACGAGCAGCAAGCGACTCACGGGCTATCCCGTTGATGGTATAATCCTTTATCTCTAGTTATTTACATTTAAAGTAGTTGATTGGTTGGACTGTAGATTGCATAGTTAGTATTTGTGGAGTTCGCTGTGTAATTGTGAAGTGTAGTATTGAAGTGTTGGGCTTGATTGTGTAGTATTGCATACTGTACTGTGAACTGGGTGTGAGATAGATGTCATAGTTGTAATAAGGCGTGAGGTGTGAAGAGAGTACGCGTGGAACGTACTCTGTGTAGTGCAGCGACACACCATGTGACGTGCACTGTATTGACGTGTGGCGTAGAATGTAGGGGGTGCGCGTGGAGTGTACTCCATGTTGTATGGCGATGCACCGTGTGGTGTGCATCGTGTTAATAAGCATTGTAGCGAATGGAGTATGCGTGGCACGTACTCCATGTCTCATAACGATGCACCGTGAGGCGTGTATCGTAGCGATGTGTGTTGTAGTGTGGATTGAAGAGAGTTTACGTGAGTGTACTCTGTGCTACATCGTGATACACCGAATGACGTGTCACGAAGGGTTGGATGGCATAGCAAAGAAGTGTGGAGTGTATGGTGTAGCGTTGGGAAACTGTATAACAGTGTCTCAAAGCAATGGTGATGTGGTTATAGTCTAAGGTGACGGGTGTAGCTTTGAGGTTGGCTTGTGGCTGAAGGTAAGTGTGAAGCAGTGGAAAAGTATTAGAGCATGCAGCGGAAGCATGATGGGCATCCTGCTGTTATTCAGGAATTTGTCTCGAGCTGCATAATGTGACAGAGGCGCATTTGTAGATGTAGTCCTCTTGTTAAGTGACGGGAACTGTGTATTAGTGTCCCGAAGCAGTGGTGATATGGCCTATAGTCCGAGGTAACGGGTGTTACCTTGTGGTTGACTATGGCTAAAAGTATATGGAAGTGGTGGAAAAGTATCAGAGCATACAATGGAAGCATGATAGGCTTTGTGACGTGACTCGGGATTAGTCTCAAACTATGTGATGTAAACGATGTGCATTTGTGGATGCAATCCTCTCCTATCAAGTATTGGGATGAACTTGTACAGGGCCAGAAAGTAGGAAGAGTCCTATCAATCGGGTCTAAGCAAGTTGGTATTGGAGTATGGAGCTTGTTTATACAAGAGGGCGTTCATTGAAACTATAAGTTACTCTTAGATGATAAAATGGGATGAGAAAAAGGTGTCTCTGACGAGACATGTGTACCAGACAGGTTTACCATATGTAATGGGTAATCTGTCCTGATCATGGTTACATGGTGTTTTAGCCTCAGAGTTGGCTTGAATTCATATAGCTTGACTAGTTAGGAATGAGGATTTAGTATGGTTAGGATACGTGAAGATAGTGACGAGTATACAGTCTAAGGTTGGGATGCATGACTCTGTTGGTTGGAATCATGTGTCGGATTGTAAAACTAGAAGAATGAGACAGAGATCTTAGTGTCTTAACCCTAAGGTGAATCACGAAGTTTCACTTTAAGGAATAAGACTTCGAAGGTTTTAGTACAGTAAATCGCACGCGAGAGCCCAAGGATGGACGGAGAGTGTTCCAAGTGATGCATAGTTCTATTTTTGGAATAGTTACTTATGTACTAGATAGATGATGACGTAAGGTTATGTGTATGCATGTAGGTTGCCATCTGACATGCACATGAATGGACTGCATGGAATGAGCATGGCATGAAGTCCGGATAAATATTATGCTCATACTCTTCTAGAGTTTTCTTTATAGAAATTAAAAAGAAGACAAAAGCTTTTCTTTAAAAGGAAAATGAAGCTTTTTCTCCACGAGACACGCTTTATAAAAGAAAAAGAGTGAAACTTAAGTTTTCAAGTATAAGTACATAGCACCTTCTTTGGCAACTCCTTTTTATGCACCCAAAGTATGTACATGTATGCATGTGAATAGATGCTATAAGTAGTACGTATTGTATGTATGTTCATGAAAGGAAATGAAACGAAGTTTTAAAAGACATAAGAACTATTAAGGACTGTAAGAACTGAAACTAAAATGAAAAGAAAGAAAAGAAAAGAAAGAAAACAAATTTTTAAAATAACTTTCTCTCCTAAAAATGACTCTTTCTAAACAACTTTTCTTAAATTATAAGAAAGAAAACTATTTTCTCTCTCTTAAAAGAGGAGAAAACTTCTTTTAAAACGACTTTTATGAAATAAAGGAGAGAAAACCATTTTTCTTAATGAAAACTTTTATGAACTGAAAGAAATGAAGAACTGTAAGAACTGTAAGAAACATAACAACTATAAGGACTGAAATGAAAGAATGGACTGAAAAGAAAAGGAAATGATTGAACAGGAATGAATGGATTGAATGGATGATGTATGAAAATACGTAACGGTCACATGAAATGGAATGGAAATGGTACCAATGAATGGACTGGACGAGGCAATTGCAATGCCGGGTAAGTAATACTAGTAGTACAACCAGTGCTGCACCCTGACGGAATGGATTGCCAACCCGTGGCCACGGGTGGAATCAAGTCTAAAAGACTGCTAACCCTAGCACACGGGTTGTAAGAGTGTGCAATGGCCAATGAAAGTGATAAGAATGAATGGATGCATGCTAAGAATGAATGCATGTATGTATGGATGAACGGAATGCATGAATATACGTAAAAAGGATAAATGCATGAAAAGACTCTTTAGAAAATGAAGGCAGCGATGTGTGAGGAACTGTTTTAAAGAAGAAAGCACATTTTAAAGAAAAACCCCACCTCGCAATGTTTTCAAACAAAAGAAAGACATATGCATGCTAAGTACAATATGTATGTATGGAATGATAATTGCATGACTGAAAAGCTATGTTATTATATTTTGACTGTATGAAGTAATACCTACGAGTCATCGACTCATTTTAATTTTTATGTATGCCCTCACAGGCACAAGATGAGTATGATAAGTCAGGACGAGCACAGTCCAAGGGGAAGAGCACGAAGGCCTAGGCAAGATCTTTTATACGAGAAATTTTAATTATGAAAGTTTAATGTTTTGTGCTGTAATCTTTTAATTAAGAAAATGAATTTTATTTATGACATGGAGTCTTTTGTATCTTAGCATGAAGGAAAAGAAATTTTAAAAGAATTGTAATTCTTGTCGATTTTTATCAAAATTGTTATGAAAATTACCCACCATAAGGACATGCGTTATAGTTAACTACTAAAATATTTTTCAATTTTTATTTATTTCAATTTGAATAATTTGGATCACGAGTCACTTGGATCATATCAATTGATCAAAATTTTTAATTTTTAAATTGTTTCTTTAAAATGTTTTCTTATTCTTTATCTTGTTATCTTAAAATAGAAATGAACAAATATTTGTCAACAATTTTTTTGTTATATTTTCTTCATGTTATTTTTTTAAAATGGATCAAACTGGTTAATCCACCCTAGTCTGAATAAATAAACAGTTCAAACAAACCATGATTAACTACTCCACACTGTTTTATTGTAAGAAAACAAATTGACAATGAATAAAATTAGCAAAAACATATGCACTTCACACAATCGAGAAATATTAAAATGTCCACTTCCTATTTTGAGAATATTTTATTACTATTCATTATTTTATCCTTATTTTTTATTTATTTTTATTACTATTAAATATTTTATTATTTTTTTTCATTACTATACACATAATATTTGAGATCATTTTATTACCCAAATGCAACAACCTAAGGCCATGTTTGGATCCTTAGATGAGATAATTTCATCTTATCTCAAAATTTTTCATAATTTCCTTCCCAAACATCATTCAAACACAAAACACTTTTCAATTTCAAATTTTCAAATTTTTCATCTAATCATTATAACTTTCTTAAATTTTCAAATAAAACACAAAAAAAGAAAAAAGAAAAAAAAACAACTTTTTCAAATTTTAAAACAAAATCATATTAAAAAATTATATTCAAACAATATTTTAACTTCATATTATTTTTAGTCAACTTTTTTGCTCATTTCTCAAAATACAATAAAACATTTTAACTCAAAGCATTTCACTACCATTAACAAATCATTTTCCTGTTATTCATAGATCATTTTACTACTATTCATAAGGTTATATCTCATCTCATTTATCTAAGTATGTCCTAAAAAAGAGAAATATTTTAGTCACAAAGGAGTTATACAAAAATAATCTCACAAATTGACGTATCTTGATGTGATTAATCAGATTGTAAAGTTACTTTTTACTATAAAGTAAATATAATGGATTACATGAAACCACATCAGTTTGTAATATACTTTCGTAGACTCTCTTTGTGGTTGTATCAGTTCTCAAAAAAATAATACCCACACACAACCAATCCATTTTGGCAGAAGACCACCTAAAAAACTAAGAAAACACTAAATCTACTGATATATTCTCCCGATGATTCTAACCGACTCACTATTTTTTTATTTAATAATTAAGTAAGTGTTTTTAAATGATGTTGTAATTTTTTTAAATGTTTAAAGAGATTACAAAAATACATAAAAAAAAAAAAGTAAAATAGCCTTGGCAATGTCAGGAGCCACTCTCGGCAGCTCTAGCACCGCCCAAAAAACTACGATGTAAACCCTTTTCCAATAAGTTGCAACGGGTGAAAAGATCTAACATTGATAACCATAGAGTTTGTAGTCAACATATTTTCTTTGGTGACAATACAAACTCCCTTATCCTGGGGACATAGAATTATATGCACTATAGCGAGGGGAACTATAGGCATATGAGATAGTGGTATAGAGCTAGCACAAGAGAAGTCTCATTTGATTTTGCAATACCCTTGTTGAAGACGTGTTTCACGCCACCCACCATAGCTCTACCTCACTGGGCTAAGATAGGTGAAAATTTAAATATTCACCCCGCTAGCTTCTTCAGGGTTTTCATAAGATACACCCTCAGGTAAGAAATACAACCCTTGGACTTATGGTGTCATGACATGTGCTCATAACCATTCTCACTTTTGTTCTTTTTCATTTCCAAGAATGTTAACCGCCAGTACAAAAGTAATCTCTTAGCTCCCCGAGACCCTTTCAAAACCTCATCATTACTTTCTTCACTCTTTGCCTTTCCTCCTTTCTTGGTTTGCCGCCATTGAGAAGTCCTTAACTATCTCCTCTTTCAAAATTTTTTTTTACCCCTATTTTTTGTTGCAATTCTCTACGTTTCTTTGCCAAATGGCTCACCACAGTGCTTCTCCTAATCGGTCCATGGTGGAGACTCCTCCTAGGGTTTCCTCCCCTTTTGAAGTTGAGTCTTCTGATGGCCAAACTAGCCCCTTCTTTGAGGAATAGCATTCGACTATCTCTACTAAGAAACTGACCAAGTTGTGAACAAACTGCCGCGTTCCTAGGTCAATGGAGCTCGTGATCCCTCCTGCATGTGCTGGTGTTGTTGACAAAGAAGGCTTTTCTAGGCATGAGGCCCTTATTGCTAGTGCCGTAACAAGTGATTATGACCCCATTCTGCCGCCTTGTAAGCAATGTTCTCTATCTCCTTCAAATTTCTCATGACCAACTCTCTCCACATGGTTGGTGTGTATTGTTGTGCTCTTGTATAGTGTTTCGCACGGCGTTGGAGCCCTTGGGGAAGAGATACCCCTACTTGATAGCTCACGAGTTCTTTTTCTTCTATGTCTTGAATCGACTGCCAGGTAATATCTATAGTTTTCATGTTTGAACAAATGGTCAACAGTTGGTGGCCTTTAAACCCCGTCATTCCAATGCTAAATCTTGGAACAAGAAATTTTTCTTTCTTATTGGGAGCGGTTTGGAGTTTTCTGCTTCTGAGAAAAACATCCTCGATTTCCCTGTTCAAGCCAATTAGTGAAAAATCCCTAATGATAAACATATTTTAATTGACCTTACTGGTCATGAACAAGAACGCGTTGACGCAGTTCTGAATTGGGCAAAAGAACATGTTAAGTAAAACCAAGGAATGTGCCCTATGGATCGACAAGTTGTTGTCGCCATCCAATATTGACAAATTTCTTATTGTGCCTGTTCGCTTCCATGTAAAGGGACGAAAACTAAAGGCCATGAAGAAGACTCCTTCTAAGAAGAGGCTTGTTTTGCTACCTTCTTCTGAAACCACTATCAAACGTTCTTGTCAAGAGAAGGGCAAGACACCCTCCAGTAGCCCGACTAAAGTTGTGAAAGGAGCGGTTGTTAACATGGATCTAAATAAAAGCATTGGTTATGGTGCTATGCCAACCCTTGCGAGGGAAGTACCAACCAACTCCCTCATCGCCACTTGACTCTCCCCATCTACAGGACCTTGATGAGCTCATGAGCCAAGCCCTCGTTGATTTGGTCACAGCCTTGGATCATGAATCCCCCGTTGGTGGGTTGGGGGCTACTAACGCCCTCGAATTTCCATCCCTTCTTGATTCTACGCCTTCTGATGGCGAATCCAATTTTGATATCTTCATTGTCTTTTTCTTTGGGTGTGGTTGGGACCACAACTCCTGAGGTGATGCCCATTAGCATCGACCAAGCTGTAAGCTCTAATACCTACCGTCCACTGTTTCCAAGGATGTGACCCCTATCAACGAATAATGAGTAGGTTTCCATTCCCTCCAATCCCTTCTCATTCGGTGGTGACCTGAAGACTTCAACCCCTAGGGAAGGGGGGGTGGGTCATCGAGTGATGACCAAGTGTTGAGGGATGATGAAGGGGGAAAGAGAAAAAAAGACTGATTGTAGTGAGGGTGAAGAAGACCTCATTGCCATTTTGGCTCATGTTACTTCTACTTTAGAGATAGAGGTTTCTCTTATGGCAGTCATGCCTGAGGTAGAGACCATGGCTCCACTTGTAGTGCCTGAGCTGCATCCCCTAGGAAGGACGCATATCGAGGGTAACTCCGCTGAAGTGGAGGAAGTGGGAGGCCCTTTGTTCGTAAGTACTCCTTACAGACAAAGATGAGGCTGTGACAGAGATGTCATGCCATCTAAGGGACTTCCTTACACTAGTATAACTTTACTCCTCAAGCTGTTTTCTTTCCCTATCTTCAGCATGTTATGCTCCTAAATTTTGGGTTGTACTTTGCAGGGCATGGACAGTTTGGCAACTTGGATCGTTAATGGTCATTGCGATCTGGAGTTCGAAGTGAAGGAGAGGTGCAAGTTTGCCTTCTATGCCATACAGGAGATTTCACATCTAGTAGTTGAGAAAACCAAGATTACTTGCCAGCTTGAGAATATGAAAGCTGAGAAGACTGAGCTAGACTGCTACCTTGGTCAGGCCGATGGGTATATTCAATCCCTAAAATGTGAGCTTGATCTCCTTCATGATGAGGCGTCTGAGCTCCAGGGTGAGCTATTTCACATCGGGTCCCTAATGTCAAGTAAGGCTTTGCCCTACAATTGGCAGAATTTGAGTGCAACTTGGCTCACGCTCAGTTGAGAGTTGCAAAAAAGGAACTAGAGTCCTCTCAAGAATAGTTGGCAACAGCTGAGCAACATTGCTCAAGCACTGGAAGCCTCGGAAGAGGGTTGTAAGCAACTCTCCCTTGATCTCTCACGAGCCAAAGTGTCACATGAAGCTACCCAGAAGGAGCTCAAGCTTCAATTATCTAACACTAAGGGATCTTACGAGGAGCTTTGCAAAAGGTTCAATACTTATAAATAGAACCATAAGGCTTTCAACACTAAGCAAGACAGGCAAAACCAAACCCTGCTCAACCTAGATAAGAAGGTAAGGGAGTATAAGGCATGGCTTCATGAATTGGAGGCTGATTTGACTGCCTCAAGGGGTGAGGTAGTCTACTTGTAACCTTAGCTGGCCTTCGCTATTGGTGTCAACGACCGAGTGGGTATGGGTATGGGTATGGTGTTGGGGTGGCTCATCTAAAAGCCTATTTTCTGGCACACCCTCACACTAATCTAGAGTGCCTAAAGATGGATAACCTCAAGCCCTCTGCCACAGCTATTTAGTTTGCTGATTCCATGGTCGTAGGAGTATGCCTGATGCTTTCATGAACCTGCCATCGCCCTCGTCGTCTCTTGAACCTCCATCGGCTCCTCTTTCCTAGGCTTTTGGGTTTCACTTTTTATCTTGGACATGTAAATCTTTCATAGATACATTTATGTGTAAGGTTCTGGAAAACAAAATTTTTTCACTTTAATGTTTTGCTGGCACCTTTGACTTTTGCTGAATACTTTGTCTTTAGAAGGGTGCCGCTTGTTTGTATGCGGGCATGTGGTCTTTCGACCTTCGTGCTCATTTTGATGCACTGCAAATCTTTGACTCTTCACTTGTGGCAAAGTATAGGGGACATGGGGTCTTTGGACCTCCACGCCCATTTTGGCTAAGTATGGGGGTCATGGGGTCTTTGGACCTCCACGCACCTTTCGTCGCTCTACTGGTCTTTGACTCGTCACTGGTGGCTAAGTATGGGGGTCATAGTGTCTTTGGACCTCCACACCCGTCTGTTGCATCGCGAGTCTTTGACTTGTCATTGGTGGCTAAGTATAGGGGTTGTGGGGTCTTTGGACCTCCATGCTCGTTCCTTGCACCACAAGTCTTTGACTTGTCACTATTGTGGGGTCTTTGGACCTCCACGTCCATTCGTTGCACCTCAAGTCTTTAGCTCATCACTGGTGGCTAAGTATGGGGGTGTTGAGGGTCTTTGAATCTCCACGCCTCTTTCGTTGCACCACGAGTCCCTGACTGGTCGCTGGTGGCTAATTGTGGAAGGATCTTTGGACCTCCACACCCCTCTCATTGAACTACAAGTCTTTGACTCGTCACTGGTGGCTAAGTACAGGGGTTGTGGGGTCTTTAGACCTCCACACCCCTTTGTTGCATCGCGAGTCTTTTACTCTTGATTGGTGGCTAAGTACAAGGTTCGTGAGGTCTTTGGACCTTCACGCCCCTTTTGTTGCACCGTGAGTTTTTGACTCATCACTAGTGGACCATGAGGACACGTAAATAGGACAACCAACTACTTTTATTGATTTGTCTCTATTGGTTACATAAAAAGAATGGAAACAATAGCATAATAAAATTTGAATGTAAAAGTAAGAACTTAGAGAAAAAAATTCTTCAGATGCTCAGCATTCCAAATATGTTGTAGTTAAAAAATTCTTCAGATGCTCGGCATTCCAAATATGTTGTAGTTCCTTCCCATCAGTGTCTTTGAGGTGGTATGACCCTGGCTTGTGGTTGGTTGTCACTATGTACGGCTCTTCCCAATGTGGCCCAAGCTTTCCCTCATCCTAAGTCTTCACTCCCGTTTCTTTGAGAACTAGGTCGCCTACTTTAAAAGACCTAGGCATGACCCGTTTGTTGAAGTAGTGCTCTAATTTTCTCTTATGGAGGATGTTTTGGACCTCAGCTTCTGCCCTCTTCTCCTTTATAAAGTCAAGGTGTTCTTCCAGTAGTTCATTGTTCTCCCTTTGATTAAAATGGCATCCTCAGTGTGTGGGCATGCTTAATTCCATTGGCGTGATTGCTTCACTGCCAAAGGCCAGTGTGAATGGCGTTTCCCCCGTTGGGGTCTTTATTGTTGTCCTGTATGCCCATAATACCCCCGAAAGTTTTGCTTTTCATTCTCCTTTCGTCTGTGTTAGTTGTTTTGAAGCAATGGCTTATTAGTTGACTCTACCTAGCCGTTAGCTTATAGATGACCGGGTGATGAGTGCCTAGTTTGAATTCCCAGCTCCTTGCACGATCCTCTGTAGTGCTCTGAATCAAACTATCTTCCTTTATCCAATATTATACTATGAGGGATCCCAACCCTGCAGATGATATTTTTTCATAGAAATTTGGTAATGGCCTTTGTTGATATGGTTGCTAGTGGCTCCACCTCCGCCCACTTTGTGAAATAATACACGATGACTATAATATGTTTCACACCCCCTTTCCTTAGGGGAAAAGGGTTGACCAAGTCTATCACTCATTGTGCAAATGGCCATGGGGCTGTGATAGAGAATAGCTTTTCTTGGGGGGCAATGTGGGACTAGGGCATAGACTTGGCACTTGACACATTTTTTCTCAAATTGTTTGGCATCTTTGAGGGTGTTGGGCTAGTAGTAGCCTGCACATAGTGCTTTTCGCACTAAGGATTTCCCACCTGAATGATTCCCTTAAACGTCTTCATGTATTTATGCTAATATATATTGTGCCTCTTCTGGTGAGATGCACTTTAGTAAAGGGGTAGTGAACCCCCATCTATAAAGGATACCATCCACTCTAACAAACTATGCCGCATTCCTTTTGACCTTCCTTGCCACATTCTTTCCATTAGGAAGCTTGCCTAAGTCTAGGTAGTCGGAGATTTCCTTCGCCCATTCTGGCGTTGTCGATCCCAGGTAAAAGATAGGAGTTCCAATCGTTGGAATTTCTATCACTCTTCTGTGCACCTCCCATGGGAGGCTAACTTCTTCTTTTGAGGAAGCAGGTTTTGACACGCCATGGTGTTGCTCTCTCTGGGTATTTTCTCTAGGTTGAAGTAGGTAAGTTGGTCGCATATCTCCTATAATCTATTCAAGTAAAGTTTATGTTTTTCCCCTTTTGTGGTGTAGGCTTTTGTGACTTCGTTCACCACTATTTGAGAATCTACTTTTGCCTCGATTTCTTCTATGCCCAAGGCATTAACTACAGAAAGCCCTACAATTAAGGTTTCATATTTCACTTCATTGTTGGTGGTTTTGAATGTGAGTGTTGCCATATAATAGTGTTCCTTGCCTCTTTCTTCGATAATATAAATATCTATCCCTGCTCTTGCTTAACAAGTTGACCCATCGACGAAAACTTGCCATGGTCTCAGATGAGGGATAGCTTGAACCTCCTCCGGGAACCCTGTGAATTCGGCAACAAAATCGACCAAGACTTGCCCTTTGACCTCCCTCCTTGTCACATACTCAATGTCGAATTCGCTGAGCTCGATAGACCTCATGACCATCCTGCCTGCAGAATCTAGTTCATGTAGTATTCTCCCAACTAAGTGCTCAATCATCACTTTAGCGAGTTGAGCATAAAAATATGGGTGTAACCCTTCTTGTGGCTATGACTAAAGTGAATGCCAACATTTCCATTTTTGGATACCTGACTTCAGTGCCTTTGAGTGCACGACTTGCATAGTATACTAATGCTTGAGTGGCATCCTCATCTTTTATGAGTACTGCTAAGACAGCGTGTGGAGATACTGTTGAGTACACATACAGGACTTCCCCAATGCTAGGCTATTTCGGTAATGATGGGCTGGAAAGGTATTGTTTTAATTCTTGGAAAGCCTTGTTGCATTCTTCATTCCATGCATGGACCTTTCTTAAGACTCTAAAGAAATGGAGGCATTTGTCTGTGGACTTTAAAATGAATCTGTTTAAGGCCGCTTTCCTTCCCGCTAGTTGTTGGGCATTGTTGATGTTATGTTGTGGCTTCATGTTTAGTGTGGCATCGATCTTCTCTGGATTTGCCTCGATCCCCCTTTTTGAGACTATAAATCCTAAGAACTTCCCCAAGTCTACTCCGAAGGCACACTTTTTTTAATCTAATTTTATTTTATACTTACAAAGAACTCCAAAAGATTCTCATAAGTTAGCTATGTGCTGTGAAGGTTCCTTGCTTTTCACCAGTAGGTCGTCGACATATACCTCCATCATTTTTCCAATCTGCTGCTTAAACATTTGATTGACCAGTCTTTGGTAGGTAGCTCCTACATTCTTCAAACTAAATGGCATCACATGATAACAATGGAAGCCTCTATCAGTAATGAAGGTTGTCTTCTCTTCATCTGATTTGTTCATAAGGATTTGGTTATATCCCAAATAGGCATCCATGAAACTCAACACGTGGTGCCCTGTTGCAGCGTCTACAATACCATCTATTGTTGGTAGTGGAAAACTGTCCTTTGGAAAAGGTTGGTTTAAATTTGTGAAGTCGATGCACATTCTCCATTTGCAGCTTGCTTTCTTCACCAGCACGACATTAGATAGCCATTTTGGGTAATAGGTTTCCCTTATGAACCCTATTGTTAAAAAGCGGTCAATTTCCTCGACTATAACTGTACACTTCTCTGTGCTGAAGGCCCTTCTCTTTTGTCATACCTTCTTTACCATTGGGTCAACACACAACCTGTGCACTGCCACTTCATTATCAATGCCTGGCATCTCTTCATGGCTCTAAGCGAACACATCACTATGATCAATTAATAATTATTTCAGCGCTTCTCAATATTCAGGTGCGAGTCTTGTTCCTACACAAGTCGTGGTGTTTGGGTGGTCCAAGTTAAGCGTTATTAGCTCCAAAGGTTTATTCGCCTTTGCTTACACTAGATTGGTTTCATCCCTAGCTTTGATGTCCTGATTACCGAAGACTAGGGTAAGTAGTGGGGGCTTAGTGCTTGGGTTTCCAACAACTAGGATTGAAGGTGCCACTGCCTTGAGCTCTTGTATGTAACATTCTCTTACTAGGATCTGCTTGGGAACTTCATCTTTAGGTGGTAAGTGGAGGTGAAGACCTTTAGATTATTCAGGGTTGGACGTCCCAATATTGCATTGTATGATGAGTGAGCTTTTATAACCAAGAAATTTATCATTGTTGTGGCCATGTTATCTCCTTGACCCATCGTGACCGGTAGTGCAATGGCTCCTATTGGTTGGACAGCCTCGCCAGAGAATCCCTTCAAAGGGGTGGGTGATGGTCGTAGCCTATCGGGGCTGATACCCATCTTGGTAAAGGCTTTCCAAAACAGAATATCGGCGTAGCTTCTATTATCAACTAAAATTCATCTATTTGTGTAGTTGGCGACCAGCAGCGTCACTACTAGAGCATCTTCATGGGGGTATAGTACACTTTCACAATCTTCATCTCCAAAGGAGATAATGGAAGGGGTTCCAAGTTTGGGATACTTGGAAGGTTTGCCTATCGAGTAGAGTTCATGATACCTAGCTTGATGGGCGTCAGCCTTCCTACTTGATGTTGTTGTGCCTCCACCAACAAATCCTCCTACTATAGTTCGAATCTCCCCCAAAGGGGCATGCCCTTGATTTCACGTCGAATGAAGAGTGTCCTGCCTCATTTCTCTATCTTGGCATTGCCTTTTTGGGCTCTTGCTCCTTCCGGGTTCACGCCCATGCATTTTTTCTCTTCTTGTCTTTACACGATCTACCAACATCCATTCGAGCTCCCCAGTCCCTGCCAATTTGGCCACTCTTTTTTTAATTGTTGAACAGTATTCTATTTAGTGCATATCGGACTGATGGTATTTGCAATAGTGTTGACCTCTAGAGGTTGGGTGCACATCTTTCCTTTCAGTTCTCAGCTTCTCTTGTATGTTTAGATTATTGTGGATCAGGCAGGGCCCCTAATCCTGTTGGGTGGGGTGTCTCTCATGCCCCTCACTACCGTGGTTTGAACTTGTCTTCCTATCTCTATTTGAACTTTTGGAGCCATGCTTTATTTCTTATTTCCTTCGTTCCAGTAGCACTTGTTATGTGTCTTCTAAATTGACACAGTTGTCAGCTCTATCCATAAACTCCCTTAGGGTAGAGGATCTTTCTGGCTAGCTCGGTCCTGAACGGGCTTCTAGGCCATATGCTCCCTAACAAGGCCGCGAGGGTGATCTTCTAATTCTAGTCATCAGTGGTCAACCTCTCTTTGTTAAATCTGGTCAGATAAGTTTTCAAGCTCTCCCATTCTTTTTGTTTAATGGTCAAAAGATAGGTTGCATGCCATAAATTGAGTCAAAAATTGCTTGGCTAACTCCTCAAAGGTATTGATGACCCCCAGGCACAGGGTTCAAACCAACCCCACACAATCCATTTCAACGTCAAAGGGAAAGGGCGACAAGCTACTTCCCCTAGAAAGCCATGGAGGGTCATATGCGCTTTGAAGTTTTCTAGGTGGTCTATAGGATCCCTAGATCAATCATACATGTCAATCTGGAAGACCTTGAATTTAGGCGGAAACAACACCACCATCACCTCATCACTATAAGGACTATCCGTCCGGTTCAGCAATTACTCTACAAAGGAGGATCCTCTTATCTTCTTCACCATCTCTTCATACTTGTCAACGAGAATTCTAAGTTCATCATGTAGCTTCTTTTTTTTTTGGATCCTCAGCATTGGTCCCTCCCGTGCTGTAACTTTCTTGCCTTTCGTTTGTTCATTGTTAACTCTTCATTCTTCTTCTATAGCAGTTCCACCAAAGCCGTTGCTTTCTTCAATTTATCCTCTATATCTACCAATCTCGCTTCCATCTCTACTATGCTTATCTCTTGATCTCTATTTGCCTGTGATTGTGTGGTAGTTGGCATGTGAAAATCACGTAGAAGTTTGCGAATCCCACAGGCAACGCCATTGTTGAGGACTTGTTTCACGTCACCCACCACACGGATGATCTACTATAAACGAAGGGGCAGTACTGGTTGCCCTAGTGAGACTCCGATGCCAAAGTCCGAAATATAGTATGAGAATAAGTGTATGCAGAAAATGAAGTAAATCAAGTAGATGTTATCTGGCTAATACCCTATGTATGGGTAAGACTTCATAGGGCCTATCACAGGCTATTAGGCTTATAGGCATATTGAACTTATAGGTACCAAATATCCCTTCCAACAATTTTTCTCTTCAAGGTTTGTTTGGAAATAAATATCATTTTAAAATTTTCATCTTGTCTTATCTCATCTTATTTTATCTCATTTCTAAACATAATTCAAATACAAAATTTTCAAATTAATCATTACAACATTACTAAACTTTCAAATAAAAAAATAAAAAACTATTTAACTTTTTTCATATCTCCAAACAAAATAATATTATAAAACTATATTATAATAATATTTTGACTTTATAATATTTTTTATTCAACTTTTTTTCTCTTTTCCAAAAATCTAAAAAATACTCAACTCAAACTATCTCACTACTATTCACAAAATTCTCATATCATTTCATTCCCCAAACGAGCCAGTTTTCATCCTTGATCAATAGCAAGAAATTGGATGGTTGTAGTTGTGAAGTTGCAATTAAGCATGGAGGATCGAGATCGATTCAATTGCTTAAAAAATTGACTTCATTGCAAATTTGATATTTCAGTCTTTACCGATTTGCAAAAGTATTTATATTTTGAAATTTCAAAATTTTATAATGAGAAAACCTTCTTAACAGCCAGTTTACTAATAGAACCTCGCACACTCAGGACAAATCCGATCCATCATTGCTAGCTCACGGTTTAATTTTACTCCAGTGAAAAACACTTCATTTTGACATTGAGGATATTTCTCCCTCCCTCCTCAATCTGCTTTCACCCTCCCTCCCCAAGTTCGAGGACCTCAGCAGCACCAATGTGGTTGTAGAGTATTTCGCCAATAGGATATTGAGTTTCGTTATGCAGAAGAAGTGGATCCCATAAAGAGAGAGAGAGAGAGAGAGAGAGAGAGAGAGAGAGAGAGAGAGATGATGGGAATGGGATTATGGGAGAATGGGCAGATGATAGAAGAAAAAAAAATTTGAGAGAGTTTGTTGTAGAGGCTACTGTTAGGCATGTAATTGATTCAGTCCAATCCAGTTTTGGACAAAATTTAGGACCGAATCGGTATACACCGGATTTTTATTTTTTAAAATCAATTACTCACCGGTTATCTTCCTAAACCGGTAATCCGGTTTTACAGATTTTCGGTCTAATCTTTCGGTTTTAATGTACTATAATATAGTATATTATAGTATATAATACTATATATATATTATAATTACTTTATAGACTATAGTGATATATTATAGTATATTATAATATATAGTGATATAATATTAATATAACTATTAATACAATAAACCAAATCATATGAGATTTCAAAATTTAATATTATATTAATTAGTAATTTATTATATAATACAAAATTATTTTATATAAAATTATATATAATAGAAAAAATTAATATATATAAACCAGGTTAGGTTTTAGAAAAAGAAAAATCAGTACCAAGCCGAACCAAACTCGAGACTGGACCAAACCGGTCAGACCGATCCCATCAGTTTGATCTGATCCAGTCTAATTCGGTTTACTGGTTCAACATTTTTTCTTTTTTTTTTTACAAACATGAAACATGTCAATGAATCAAAAATTGACATTTGTCATCTATGTTACATATGTTCAAAATTTACTAAAAAATCAAATATTACTCGCTATATATTTATCATAGACCAAGCATATAACTTTGACTGGTCCTCTCTTTGCTGAGGTGAGGTGAAGTCTTTGCACTACAAAGGGACGTCTCTTGGACTAGGTCTGAAGAGAGCTTTAATAATGAAGGAAGAACTACACAAGTTATGGAAAGGATTTACGTTAACAGAGCAGGAATTGGGCTTGGTGAGGGTGGAAAAGGATGCGACAAAGCTCCTTGTTGCTAAAGGAAAAAGATGTCTCCTCATGATGATCAATGCAAATAGGGTGGTAAACAAAGAGGCCCTCAGAACAACAATGTCAAAGGTCTGGAGACTTGAGGGATGGATCCAGTTCAAGGAAGCATGGGAAAATAGGATGCTGGTGGAATTCCAATATGAACGTGATAAAACAAAGGTCTGAATGGGAGGCCATGGTCCTTCGATAGAAGCTTGGTGTGTCTTCAGGAGATTGATGGGCATGTTCCACTTAATGAAGTAGTCTTTACCAAGGAACCCTTCTGGGTGCAGGCTCATGATATGCCAGTGGCATGCATGACAAAGGAAGTGGGAGTGGAGTTGTTTTAAGGTATGGAAAAGATATATGAAGTGGAAACAGATGAAGGGGGATGTGGATTCGAGTGTTCCCTGAGAGCAAAAGTCGAGGTGGACATCACCAAACCACTAATCCAAGGACGGTTCTTAACAGTTGATAAAGTCAAGCGATGGATTCCCTTCAAATATGAATGCCTCCCTTCTTTTTGCTTTGCTTGCGGCTCGATCAAACACAATTCAAACATTGCTCTGGTACAAGCTGATACAACAAACAAGAAAAGTGTAACCAGTATGACCCTTGGCTCAGGGCTATCCCTGCAAAGTCTAGTGTCTCTGATGCTAAACGTTACAGCAGGGAGATGAACTAGAAAGCCCATCATGACCACCAGGGAGGCAGCTCAGGGACAAAGACAAAAGAGGAAACTCAGAAACCAGGTTTCAAAAGTGTGGTCGAGTTGAGCAAGGAAAAAAACCTATCACATGATTTGATAAACCAAAGCAAGACAGTGGTGCAGGAGGAGACCTCTTCAAACCAGGCTTTAGATGGGAAACAGGAGACTAGCAGGGAACCAGTGAAAAAACAGGCGGGGGGAATGCTAAAAAAGGAAGGTCTGCATGATATAGAGATGAAACAGGAAATCTTGTTTGACACTAAAAAGGAAAGTGGTCCCAAGCAAGCAGGCTGCTCCCTTGCTAGTCAAATCAGATCTCTCAACAACTTCATGGACCAGCAGTTAAAGGCACTGGATGAGACCAGACAAAATAAAAAGTGGAAAAGGCGAGCTCGAGACAGGTCTGTACCCCTTGATTCTCAACTTTTTACAAATACTTCAAAAAATGTGGGAACCAAGAGGAAAGTAGAACTTGGCCCTTTATCAGTCTCATGGGGAAATGCTAGTAAACAACTCAGAACTAGTGAACCATGTGGGGATTTGAAAACTAAAAAGTTGGTGGTGGCTGCCAGGCAGCACCACCAACACCAATGAGGTGCCTAAGCTGGAACTGGCTGGGCTTAGGAACCCTCGGACTATTAACATAATCTTTTGATTAAGGACAAGTCCCCCAATATGGTGTTTCTTATGGAAACAAAATGCTCAAAAAACATAATTGAAGAAGTTAGTAAAATACTGAAATTTGAATCTTGTTTGGTAGTTGAAAGTATAGGAAGTAGTGGAGGACTAGCCTTGATGTGGAACAACAAAGTTGATGTGGCCATCTTTAATTACTCTAGATGCATATAAGTGCTCATATCAACCCTGGTCCAGACTATCCCACGTGGCTCTTCACAGGGTTCTATGGCCACCCTGAGACAACCAAAAGAAATAGGAGCTAGGAGCTGTTAAAGAATCTCAACCCTAGGACCTCAATGGCATGGCTGTGTTGTGGAGACTTTAATGAAATATTTGATCAGAGTGAAAAGGCAGGGGTGGTCTCAGACCTTATAGACAAATGGACACCTTTAGAGAGGCTATAATGGAATGCTCTTTGAATCCTATCAAGACTCAAGGCCCTAAATTTACATGGGCTAATAACAGAAGGGATGAGAATTTTACTAAAGAGAAGCTTGACAAAGCCTTGGCAAATTTCAATTGGTTACAAAATTTTAATGAGTCATGCTGTCTTGTGCTTCCTGCCATGAAATCTGACCATTCTCCACTTCTTGTCCAAGTGAGTGGCAAAGCTTGTACATTGCCTAGCAAACCTTTCTTATTCAGATTCGAAGTTGCTTGGAACCTGAAGGAGGGTGTTCTGAACTCCATTAGAGAAGGGTGGGGTAAAGTGACAATGGGGGGTGATGTTGCCTCTACTACGAGAAGGAGGCTCTATAATTGTGGCCTAGCTCTAAAGAAGTGGAACATGACCAACAATAAAAAGGCTCCTGCTGATCTAAAAAAGAAGATGAAAAAGCTGGGGGAGCTGCAAGACTCTAACCAAGGGGACCAAATAGATGCAATGTTCCTAATACAGAAAGAAATCGAACAAGCACTAGGTGAAGAGGAATTAAAGTGGAAACAAAGAGCCAAACAACACTGGCTACAAAATGGGGACAAAAATACAAAATTCTACCACCTACATGCCACTCAAAGAAGAAAGACAAATAAGATTTATCAGGTACTGGATCACAACAACTTACTGATCACTCAGAAGCAACAAATTGGTGACATTTTTACAAATTTCTTCTCTGATTTGTTTACCGCATCAATTCCATCTAATCTTGAATTGTGTCTTGAAGATGTCCCCCCAAAACTTACCCTTATGATGAATGAAAAGCTGCTGGAAATTTTTTTTGAAGATGAGGTAAGAGCTACTGTGTTTCAGATGAAGGGTATGGGATCTCCAGGCCCTGATGGCTTCCCAGCATTGTTTTATCAATCCCACTGGGAAATCCTTGGCAAGGAAGTGTGCAGTTTTGTGCTTAACATACTGAACTATGGTAAATCCTTGGAGGGGGTAAATGAGACCTACATTACTCTCATCCCTAAGATCAAAGAGCCTTCTAGAGTCCAAGACTTTAGACCAATCGGTTTATGTAATGTAATTTATAAAATTGTTGCTAAAATGCTCAACAGACTAAAGCTTGTTCTACCAGATATTATATCTTCAAACCAAAGTGCTTTTGTACCAGGTAGAGCTATTACTAACAATATCTTGGTGGCATACGAAACCCTCCACTCAATGACAACTAGAATGAAGGGGAAGATAGGCTTCATGGGCACAAAGCTAGACATGAGCAAGGCATATGATCGGGTGGAGTGGGCTTTTCTGGTCGCTGTGATGAAAAAGATGGGGTTTGATCAAGCTTGGGTCTCTCTCATCCTAAACTGTATCTCCTCTGTCTCATACTCCATTCTCCTAAATGGTGGACCTCAAGCCCCTTTCAAACCAACAAGAGGGCTAAGGCAAGGGGATCCTTTATCCCCTTACCTTTTTATCATTTGTGATGAGGCTCTATCTTGCATGCTATAGAAGGCTGAGGCAATGGGAAGTCTATCTAGTGTTCCCATTGGGAAAGGTCCACAAAGAGTAAGTCACTTGTTCTTTGCTGATGACAGTATGATTTTTTGCAAATCAAATTCACTGGAGTGGAGTAGGCTGATGAGAATCCTGAGAATCTATGAGAGGGCCTCGAGTCAGGTGCTTAATAAGGAGAAATCCTCTATTTTCTTTAGTAACAATACTCCTTTAGAGACTCAGCAAATCATCTTGACTATTGCTGGAGTCAAGTCAACAGGTTCTTTTGACAAGTACTTGGGGCTTCCTGCAATGGTGGGTAGATCCAAAACTACTACTTTTCATGGTCTTATTGATAGGACATGGGCAGAAATAACAAATTGGAAGACAAAGTGCCTCTAAACAGCTGGCAAAGAGGTACTAATTAAATTAGTACTACAGGCCATACCTACTTACACAATGGGGATCTTTTTGCTTCCTTAATCCATAACAAGGAGATTGGATCAATTGTTGAGGAAATTCTGGTGGGGTTCAAATGAGGACCATGCCAAAATTCAATGGGTAAAGTGGTGCAAACTGAACAAGAGTAAAGACCAAGGTGGGCTAGGATTTTGAAATTTCAGTAGTTTTAACCTCGTCCTCCTGGCCAAGCAAGGTTGGAATATCCTCACCAACCCTAGCTCTCTTTCTGCTCAAGTGCTTAGACAGAAATATTTCCCCTCTGGAAACTTGCTGGATGCTAAACTAAGCTATAGACCATCTTTGGCCTGGAGAAGCATGCTGGCTGGAGTAAAGCTACTGAGAGAGGGCCTGCAGTGGAGTATTGGCAATGGACACAGTGTTAGGATTTAGAAGGACAAATGGTTACCCAGGTCTACTTCTTTAGCAATAGGGAATAGGAGTAATGGGGACAACAAGGTGGAATGGGTCTCAGAACTTATAGAGCCTGAGTTGAAGATATGGAATGAAACCTTACTCAATCAATGGTTCTCTCAATAGGAGGTGGACCTCATCAAGACCATCCCTATCAGCTTAGGCAACAGAGAGGATAAACTTATCTGGTGTGGTACAAACAATGGTTTTTTCTCAATAAAAAGTGACTACCATTTACATAGGCAAATTCTGTCACTCCAAGAAGATGGGACTTCTTTTGACCATGATCATGGAAATCCATGTGGAATCTATAGGTTCCCAATATAGTCAGAAGCTTTCTTTGGAGGGCATGTAATGAGGCTCTCCCTACTTTTGACAATCTGCAAAGGAGGAAATTGAGAGAACACAGCTTATGCCCAATCTGTGGAATTGAAAGAGAAACCTCAGGTCATGCACTATGGGGATGCACTGCTGCTAAGGATGTGTGGGGTCGAACCAGTATCAAAATCATGAAGATGTCTATGCAATGAGACCCGTTTAGAGACATTTGGGAGCAACTAACTGTAAAGCTTCCAAAAGATGAACTTGAAATGGCTGGCATGCTTGCAAGACTAATATGGAACAAAAGAAATGAGAGTGTACATGGAAAAGACCTAAGACACCCTAACTCTATTCTAGTCAAGGCCAAAGAAGATCTAAGATTATTCCACCTAGTCAAAACAAAGGATGCGAGGTCCCCTGATGCTGTTGTGTGCTCAAACATAGTGCAGAAGTGGAGAAAAACTAAAACTTAATTGGGATGCTGCTCTAAACGTCTCATTGGGAGTGATAGGTATTGGTGCCATAATAAGGGACTGCCAAGGCAAGGTCTTAGGGTCAGTAAGGGTAAACAGAAAGCTAAAACTATCACCCTCAATAGCTGAGGCTTATGCCATGTTGGTGGCCAGCCAATTTTGCAAAGATAGTGGCTTCTCTGATCTAGTACTTGAAGGAGACTCAATGCAAGTGGTCCTTAAAATGAAAAATTCAGTCATGGACTGGAGCCAAGCTGGTCTAATTCTTGAAGAAGCTAAATCTGTCCTGAACTCTTTTACAAGTTGGAAGATTGAACACACAAAGAGTGATGCTAATATGGCTGCCCATTTGCTAGCCAAGGATGCCCTCAACGTGGTTGAAGATGTTTTTGATCTTGAGTTTATAGCTGATTGTATTAAGATTACTATCCTAAGTGACTCTATGTAATTAGTTTGCTTGAGAAATGAAATGATGTTTGTTTTCAAAAAAAAAAATTTACTAAAAAATATTAAAAAAACCTATTTAACTTAAATATAAAAAATAGTTTTAATTAAAAAAAATTTAAAAACTATATTTAGCTTAAAAGAAATTTAAGGAAATTTAAGTTAAAAATTTAAAAAAATTATCCAAAAAGTCTGTTAGCTTGCAAGACTAAAAAAATTAATTTAACTAATTTTTTTTTTAAATATTATGTTTAAGTAAATTCTTTTAGTGTTTAAAAAAATTATAGAAATCTCTTTATCTAAACAATATTTAAAAATACAATTTAACCAACAATTATTTTCAAAAAATATGTAGAACTTAAAAAAAAAAAAAAGTTTTAACTAAAAAAATTTGTAAAAATATGTTTAATTAAAAAAATTAAAAATTAATTTAACCATAAGAAAAATTATATGAATCTCGTTCACTGAAAAATTAAAGCCATCAATTTAAAATTTTACTTAAGAAAAGATAAAAAATTAGATTATTTTAAAAAAACTATCTAACTAAAACCTTATAAACAATTGTGGGGGAGGAGTGAGAGAGAGTCCATCCCCCCAACTTCCCTCTTTTCCACAATTTATTTTTACTCTCATATATAGATGCCGCAAGTTTGAAATCGAGGTGATGTTTTGCAAACTGGTTAAAAATTTAAAATCGAGCTATATATTGGACTCGCAATTAACTATAATGTGACACCCTGTTTTTATGTGTATTTTCATTGAAGGAATATTTTAATTTAATTAATATAATAGTTCTTTTATTTTAAATTATCGGATTTTAATTGGATTTTAATTGCTGTTGAATTTAAATTGCTGTTTAATTTATTCTAGCTTGTCTTTGGATTTAAAATTAAATAGTTTGTTTTTACTAGTTAATTATTATATTTTAGCTTTACGTTGTGTTTAAAATATTTTCTTAGTTTTATTGCTTTTAAACTTATTTTCGTTGGATCAGTTGTTGGACTCCAGAGGTGAGGATTGGACCTCATTTATTTTATTTTCTTTTTCTTTTTCCCTTTTTCCTTTACTTTTCTTCTTTTCTTTCTTTTCTTCTTTTTTTTCTTCCCGTTTTC
Organism: Carya illinoinensis; assembly: GCF_018687715.1. Taxonomy (NCBI): domain Eukaryota; kingdom Viridiplantae; phylum Streptophyta; class Magnoliopsida; order Fagales; family Juglandaceae; genus Carya; species Carya illinoinensis. Next base: position 27,895,460 of record NC_056761.1, read on the forward strand.
CCCCTCTCCCCGTGCACATCTCCTCTCTTTTCTCATTCCCGTCGCCACCACTTTGACCGCCCAGTTCTCCGCCGTCCGGCCACCGTTTAGTACACCGCCACCACCATTCTCTTCCCCTTCCACCAGAGATCATCTCCACCAATTTTTAGAGCCATCGGACCAGCCGTTAGCCTTCGAGAGCCGTCGGAAGTCGCTGCACCTGCTCTGTTTTTGCCTCTGTCGCCGGTTGCTTTCGCAGCCCAGAACCGCCGCTCGCCGGCGGCGTGGCCTACACCACCCACCCAGTTTTCTTACCCTCTCACCGGTGAACATCCCCACCAAGTTTCACCTCCATCCGAGTCACCGTTAGCCACCACGAGCTCCTCCAAGCCATACAGTTTTTCACCGTTTCCGGCGTCGTCGCACCACCTCCAGCCACCATCTCTTCACAACTTCTTCCCCTACCTCTTGCCGACCTAAACCACCCATTTCCGGCCTCGATCCGTTGCCGGAGCAGCTCCCACGAGCTCAACTCCGTTCAGCCCCTTTTTGGCCTTCGACCGCCATTTCCACCACCACCCACGGCCAAAACTCATTTCCCTTAGCTTTATAAATATCTCAAGGTCATTCCCTATCAATCACGAGTCTTGGTTTGTCCCCGTTCAAAAGTGGGTATTTTACAACCCACGGCCATAGTGTAATACACTGTTACGTTGCTTTTCCTCCGCCGTTTGCAACGCCGCGAGCTTTCAAAAAATACCATATAGCGCTGTAAGTATTTTTCAAACCCTACTTTTAGATTTAAATATATTTTACTCTTACAATAAATTATTGTTGTTGGTTGCCTGATTCCGGACTGAGTCCGAGGAGTTCGGGGGTCGGATGGATTGAGGACGGAGTGCTTGGTTTTGTTTGATTGTGTTTGTTTGTTTATTTGAGCCATGAGGCGTGAGTTGCATATTGTGTTTATGTGCATATTGTTTTAATCGAGAAAATCCCGTTTTGTTGGCGTAAATAGTTTTTAGGTGCATGTGTCTCACGAGCCCAAGCCGGAATGAGTTATTATCTCGGTGGAGCTCCTCTGGTCACTCGGGAGTGGATAATACTGAGTGACATCCTTTGCGACAACCGGATCGCACGATACGGTAACGCTGTCGTGACGACTCCGTGGTCCCTAGAGTGGTGGGGACTAGAGGTTGGCCTGGCCAGGTACGCGCGGGGCGCGAGTCTGGACATCGCTCGTTTAGGTGTCACATGCGTAGTCATTACCTACGGTGTGGCACAGAGCCAGGGTGTGCGGGTGATGCCTAGGGGAGATCATGGTGCATGCATAACCGGATTGTTTTTATGGTTTTTGGATGTGGGCCATTTTCTGGGAAAATGGCGATGTTGGTTTTCGAGGCTTTTGATCCATTTTCTGGGAAAATGGTGGTTTGGGCCATTATCTGGGATAATGACGAGACTTGGTTTTAAGGATATGTTTTTGTGGGCCAAATGGGTTTTTGGCGTGTGTGGAAAAATATGATTTTATGGGTTTTGCGCATTGGCACCACTTCACGCATATTATCTGAGTTCTATATATTTTTATCTGGTGGTGTTTGGATTTTACTTACCTGCGGCACCATTTTTGGTTCCGTAGATTTTGGTGCAGAGATCGAGGATGAGGAGGAGGAGGCTGAGCCCGAGGACGCAGCTCCGCCAGGGTGCTGAAGTTTATGTTTTGTATTTAGTTTAAAATTATGTTTGTGTCCTGTAATATTTTAATATGTATGTTTTGAACAGCTTTGTATTAAATTAAGAAAAATTCTGGTACTTAGTTATATGACTTTGTTATCCGCTGCGTGTCCCTTCATGCACATTTGTTGCTTTTGCACACTTTTGGCACACGTCGTTAGGGTGGTGACCCGTGATGTCATCATCCGGACGTCTCGATTTTCCCGTGTCTATGCGTGGGGATTTGGGGGCGTCACACATAATCACCATTTCTAATCCGGTTTTATGTATATATTTTAGTAGGGAGGAGAAAAATAATGATTTTCCCATATGAAGTTCACGGGGAGGGTGACGTGCACACCAAGTAACAGCAACTTAACAATTTTTTAAGAAAAAAATTTATTCATCATCCTTGCATTATCCTATAACGTAGTATTAAATAATTGATTTATAAGTGAAACATAATAAATAATCTTCAATCTTTAATACTACATTACGAGATAATAAAATAATAATGAGAAAATAGATGAAGAGTAGCATTACTATTTTTTTAAACACGTGAATTAACATCTTTGAAGTTTAGTTTTTGTTTTCAATCTTGATTAGTTTCCATGTAACCCCCGACATGCTTTAGGTACCATTGTTTGATGTTTTCCATAATTTCATATGTGAATCTAAGTTGTATGTTATATAGAGGTGAAATATTTTTGGCCCGATCGAAAAAACCAACTAGACTGAATGGTTCAATCTAAACTAGACCGGATTGAAAATTGGTGTGGTCTGTTTCAGTCTGCAATTTGTGGGACTAAAGGGGTTCGGTCTGGTATCGGGATCTATATGTTTTGGACCGAACCAGACCAAAATCAATTGATTGCAATATATATTTTTAAAAATATTTTTTAATGATATAATATATTATTTTTATATAGTAATTATGTAATTCTCATCTAATATATTATTATTGCCCATATCAAATATTAAATAATATATGCTATCAATTAAAAGTGTATCATGAATCATCGCATCTGTTATCAAGTATCTACATTCAAGAAGGGTGATTCATCCATCTTGGATTATTATCAAAAGGTAAAATCCTTGGGTGATATTCTTGCTACTATTGGCAAACCTCTTGAAAATTATGAAATTATATCCTTTTTATTGGCAAGATTGGACTCTTCTTATGAATCTTTGATCACCTCTATTACCACTCATGTGGACCCATTGTCCATGGCTGATATCTTTAGTCATCTTTTTAATCATGAAGGTTGGAACAACTCAATTTAGCTAATGATCTTGTAGTTGCATCAGCTAATGTAGCTGCCAAAAATTATTCCAATCGAAATAAGACCAGCTCCAATGGAGGAAGATCCTCCTTCAACAATAATCTAAGGCCGTGGTAGAAGTAGAGGTCGTTCTTGGCCTCCCAATCAATCTTCTTCACCCTCTAGACCAATGTGTCAAGTGTGTGGCAAAACAGGTCACACTACTATTAATTGTTGGCATCGGTTCTATCAATCCTTCCAAGGACAACAACAACACCAACAACCCTCTGCATACACTGCCTTTCCCAACCAAACCAACAATGATGTTTGGTATGTTGATACATGGGCCACACATCACATTACCAATGATGCTCAGAATCTCACAATGTATGTCGAGCCATATCATGGTCATGATCATGTTCAAATGGGCAATGGAACAGGTTTGAAAATTCAGCAAATTGGTACCTCTAAACTCTCTCTACCTCAATCATCATTATTACTCAAGCAACTTCTACATGTGCTTGCAATAAAAAAGAATTTAATTTCCATTAGCAAATTCACTATTGATAATAATGTTTTTGTTGAATTTCATGGCAACTATTTTTGCATCAAGGACGAGGGCACGAGGAACACACTGCTCAGTGGCAAGACTAGGAATGGCTTGTATCCACTTCCGTTAACACTGTCTTCCACCTATGCTCCTCAAACATATTTTTCAGCTCGTGTTCCTCTTTAATAACGAAGGCTCCTCTTGATTTATTCTTGGATGTATGGGGGCCTTCTCCTTGTCTTTGGATTAATGGAAATCAGCACTATGTTATTTTTGTTGATCATTTCAGCAAATACTCTTGGTTATTTCCTATTGCCCAAAAATATAATGTTATACTTTTGTTTTGTTCCTTTCAATTGCATGTCGAACGTTTTTTTAATAAACAAATCAAAATGGTTCAAACTTATTGGAGAGGTGAGTTTCTCAGTTTAGACCATTACTTTAATTCTCTTGTCATACATCATTGTATTACTTGTCCCGACACTCACCAACAAAATGGTTCCGTAGAGCGTTGCCATTGCCATATTGTCAAAATTGGACTCGCTTTTCTCTCACAATTTTAATCTCCCTGCAAATACTTGGATTTTGCATTTCAAATGGTGTGTCACATAATGAACCACCTACCCACACCAGTCATATCTAATCTATCCCCTTTTGAAAATTTGTTTAACTCTCCTCCCAACTATTCTTATCTCTATGTCTTTGGCTATGAATGTTGGCCATATCTATGGCCATTTTATCATCACAAGATGCACTTTCATTCTCATCGCTGCATATTTCTTGGTTATAGCGACCATCATCGGCGATTCAAATGTCTTGAACCCTCCTTTGGTCGTATTTTCCTATCTTGCCATGTAATCTTTAATGAGTTCAATTTTCCATTCATGGACCTTTCTTCTTCAGCAGTTGCATCACATTCACCTCATGTCCCTGTTCCATCTTCCTTGCGTCTCTCTTCTCCTCTTGATGAGCCTTCTATTTCAGGCACTCCAGTTCTACCTTTTGCTATTTCCCTACCACAAACCAATGAATCCTCATCCACTCCATGCCAGGACCCTCCTAGTCCTTCTACTCCAGCTATGTGTCAACCTCAGACTCATCCTATGCAAACTTGGTTGCAAGACAACATCAGTATACCAAAGAAATACACTACTGTCATTGTTTGTTAACCTCTACTACATGCATTAGTTGCTGCCTCCAATGCTCCTATAGAGGTGCCCAATTGCTTTTCCAATGCAATTAAACCATCTTGAATGGCACTAGGCCATGGACTCAAAATTCACAGCACTCCTTCACAATGGTACTAGGGAGCTTGTTCTTACCACTCCGAAGATGAACATCATTGGATGTCATTGGGTCTATTGTATCAAACATCATCCCGATGGGTCTATTGATTGCTACAAAGAGAGACTCGTCACAAAGGGCTACCATCAACAACCTGGTATTGATTTTCTGGACACTTTTAGTCCCGTGGTTAAGCCCACAACCATTCGGCTTGTTCTTGCTCACCCCTTGTCCTCTGGTTGGATAATTCAATTGCTTGATGTACAAAATGCTTTCCTTCATTGTTTTCTCACAGAGGAGGTCTATATGCAATAACCTCAAGGCTTCATTGATAGTCAACACCAAACTCATATTTGTAAACTACGCAAGGCCTTATGTGGCCTCAAATAGGCCCCAAGAGCATGGTATTCTCGATTCAATGATCATCTCCTATCCATGGGTTTCTCTCACTCCAAGGCTAAAATTTCATTATTTATTCTTCAGATTGCTCACTATGTTATTTTTACCCTTGTCTTCGTTGATGACATAATTATAATAGGCTCAAGTTCTACTGTTGTGGCCTTTGTCATACACAAACTTGGTCTTGAATTTGCCATTAAAGATCTAGGGCATCTTAATTTATTTCTTCTTAGGAGTGGAGGCTCATTTTCTCAGTGATGGTCTCCTTCTCTCTCAACAAAGGTATGTCATTAATCTTCTGCATAAGACCAAGGTGGCTCAAGCCAAGCCCGTATCCTCCCAGACGTCCACAAGATGGCTCCCCTGATGATAGTGTTCCACCAATGGTTTTCAACTCTACATTGGCAACAACTTAATTTCCTGGAGTTCCAAGAAACAAATAACCGTGGCTCGCTCAAGCACAGAGACCGAATACCATGCTATTGCCTATGCAATTGTTGAATTAATTTGGGTTCAGTCATTTCTTTATGAACTTAACCTCCATTTAATAATTGCTCCCACTCTTTGGTGCGACAATATCGGAGCAACTTATCTCACTTCCAACCCTATCTTTCATGCTCTACCAAGCATGTTGAACTGGATTTTCATTTCATTCGTGAACGTGCCTCTCAGTGTATGCTTGTTTGCTTCATCTCCAACAAAGATCAACTAGCAATATATATATGAGAAATGATATCTTCTTACAAAGCCACTATTTGTCACTTGTTTGACTTTACTTTGTGACAAGCTTCACATGGTCCAAGCCCCCATTGTGCTCGAGGGGGCATGTAGAAGATGAAGATGAAGATATTTTATCATTGCTTTTTTACTACTATTTATAAAATATTTGATATCATCTCACTTCCCAAACACAACGTCAATCTTTAATGAATTTTACACTTCATTTATCAAAATATTCTACCTAAGCATGTATACATTATACATGATTAATAGTTATGCAAGCAGAATGTCTATGCAGCCGGCTTTGAAACATTCGAGAAAAAGAAATTTATCATGAAAGTAGCTACTTTGGCCAATATAGTTGGGTCATTGCATTTTACTTTCCCATACTATGGTTGCTTAGATGAGTGGAAGTTTCCTAAGAATATTTTGATGCATGTCGAACATGAGATTTCTACATTTGATGAGAGTATAATGATGGTACATGATACTTTATTTTCTAAATTATCAGCTAAATAGGGTTAAACTGCATAAAAAATGCATGAGAACTATTAAACGCATGTCCTACAATAGCCAGCGGGAAATCTTTGACACGAAATAATAGAGTTGGGGTATCCAAGTAATTTGATATGAACCCGGTTGACACCGATTAATAATCGTTTTATTTTCGGGTCAATACGTAGAATTCGTGGGTTAATCCGAGTGTCCCTTTTATTTGATACACTATTTTCATAATACACAATTTTATTTGATAGTCTTACAATACCCATAGTACAAACCTTTTTCAAAACATCTTAATAATTTATGAATAACACTTTCGTGATCTTTTACCCTAAATATTGATGAAATTATAATAATACCTCATGCATACATCCTAATAATCAAACGAGTTTAATAAAATTGTCATTGTTGAAAAGTGAAAACCTCTAAATTGTAAATATTCTTTTGATTTTTATACTCTTAGGCCAAAGATCCTCCAAAATCAAAACTGTTCTTATTTGAATAGTGAAAATGTTTCATCTCGTCTTATCATTACAATTTTTCTAAATTTTTATATAATATTTTAAATTTCTACACAATATAATAAACAATTCAACTTTTCAGATCATAATATTAAAAAATAATATTTTAATAATATTTTATTCAATTTTTAATTAAAACCATATCATCTCATTTCACTATCCAAACTGAACCTAAATTGTCATAAATCCTCTATCTCAATATGTGCTCCATTTCTTTTTAGATTTGTTTTTTGTAAGAATTTTATTGGCTTTCAAATTTATAATATATTCTTAATCTTGTGGATGTCGCCAAAGTAGTTATGTGTGTTAAGTGATAAAGCAAATGAGAAAATATTTCGTGAAAATGCAAATAATAATGATTTAAATGAAGTATATTCGTTAAGAAATTTGCTTCAATTCCTAGAGAATAATAACAAGAAGACTGCTTTAACCCGATTGACGCAAATACTAATTCAGGTTGGGTTATAACTCATTCATTCTTGGCCTAAACCCAGTTGAGCTTTATACAAACCAGATGATCCAAATTGCCATAATCATAATCAAATCTACCATTAGATACACAACCAAGGATGCCGAGACAGTGGAAGTTTAAATGCAAAAAAAGCACAGAAGTAGGAAATTAGAAGAGGATGGAGAGAAGCATTTTATCTATCACATTAACAAAATTCTTCCTTAATAATGTACAATCATTTTCCATAAATGCTAATGATCCACAGACATTACAATAAGATTCTTGTCGAGGTTGATCAATAAATTTACTGGATTTATTGATATGGCATGCGCAACTATGTTGACACAGTACAAATTAATGGGAATTTATACAAAAGGCTAATGCAATTGTGATACAACAGATCACTAGAGAATAACCTGTGTAGTCATTGATTGCTATTAACAAAACAACCTAAGAGACTTTTACAGAACTCCGTCGAAGCCACAACTCATACATAACCATGTAAAATGCATCATAATCAACAGCGGGAAAATGCCATTGGAAATGTTTGCGCACCTTCAACACATTACTTCGTAACATCAAATATTCTTCGGAGCTAATCCCTTTCAGGATTTCTTTAAGCAATGGGATATCTAAGGTTGCAACAATGATCGAGAAGTGTTTCCAGTTCAATATGTCTCCAAATGGGAGATCATAGTAATTGGCAATACTCACAGGAACACAACCATAGTATAGTGAATCTGCAATGCGAGCTGTATTTACTTCAAAGCCTTTAACATGGAGGCAGAACTTGCTCCCAAGCAACTCGTCAGCGTAAGGAGTTTTGAGACGGCCAAAGTGGGCAAAGATCTCAGTGTCATTTCTCCACACTTGGATAAGGTTTTGTCGAACTGGGGAGTTAATTTCTCCGGCAAAGAATGCAAGCTTCTTCCTGTAATTTCATTTGTGATGGAAGAAAGATGAGTTTCAGTTGATTTAGACAACACTGAAAATCATAGAATGCTGTCTTCTCCTTGATTGAAAATCATAATATGCTTTCTTTTCTCCTTGATAAATAAAAAAATTCTTGATGAATAAGTAGATGATTGATCCTATACTACTACCAGATATGTTTAACCTACTGAACTGGGATAATTCTTAACTGGTTCTAACTCCTCTAGGTATGTAAGGATCGATCAAAAACTAATTGCACAGAAATATAATAAAAGGCAGGCCGGGTCAGACTTTTTCCTATTAACTAGAATGATCACGTCTGCAAGGAGCCTCTGCTCCAGCTTCAGATCCACCAGTTTGCACCTGTTTTCAAGTAGATGATGCCAAGCCAAACAAATATAAATCTGAACCCAGCAGCTTGCCACATCACGTGCCATACAAATCCACACAAACGCTTCAGGATGAACCCCACTTCTCTACCCCTCTAGCAGTACCACTCAGTCTATACTGTTGCTCTTTCAAACTAGGCTCTTCCACCTAAAGTTATCATACTCTTCCTAAATAGGCAAAAACAAGGAAAACCATTCTCCATGGTTGACACAATTACTAGTGGAACTTTAATCCCAGACCTCAAGAGCCTTTCTTTTTTTATAAAAGCCTTTTCTCTATCGGAGCCCATACTCCAAAATGACTAGTCAAAGTTATAATTGGAGCCTTTTTTTTCCTACTATACTTGGCATTATAATCACCCCCCTTAAGCCTTAACGTCCTTGTCAAACCATTCAGTTATAGCTAGCTAGTTGTGATACCCCATATTGAGGAATATAGGTGGTGAATGAGATCCCACATTGCTTGAGATGGAGAAGTTTTTGCCCTTTATAATAATTCCAAGGGCTCCAATTGTATCATTGACTAGTTCTTTTAAAGTATGACCCCAGATGCTTCCCTGGGGTGCTAAAAATGGCATTAGAGCCAATCCGAAGTAGAAATGTAGGACTTGAGTCGTGCCACCTATAATGGAAGGGCCTGACAAGGACATTAAGAACTTAAGAGGGAATATTTTGATACCCCATATTAAGTGTGATCCCACATATCTTGGGGTGCTAAAAATGGCATTAGAGCCAATCCGAAGTAGAAATGTAGGACTTGAGTCGTGCCACCTATAATGGAAGGGCCTGACAAGGACATTAAGAACTTAAGAGGGAATATTTTGATACCCCATATTAAGTGTGATCCCACATTGCTTGGGAGAAAGAGATTATTGCTTTTGAATATTCCAAGGGACTACAACTGTACCATTGACCAATAATTTTGAAGTGCCTTGGAGCAAAAGAGTGCCCTAATTGACTGGATTTGATTTTGACTTGCATCATAAAATATTAGTATATCATCTGCAAATAATAAATGTGAAATGTTAAGAATGTCCAAACGAGTATCCCTCGTTGAAAAGCCCATCATAAATCCACCCCCAACCTTAGCAGACGACATTCTACTTAAATCTTCCATGACCATGAAAAGGAGATAGTAGGTCACCATATCTCAACCTATGGAAGCTATTAAAGAAGCTAAGTGGAGTGTTGTTCACCAAAACGGAGAACCCAATAGTGGAGACACAATGTGTTATCCAACAAACACCATTGTTCCCCAAATTCACCCCTCCTAAATAATTGCAGCAAAAAACCCCAATTTACATGGTCGTCGTCCTTTTCTATATCCAATTTGCAAATGATGCCTAGATCATCAGATCTCAAATGAATGTCCAAGCATTTGTTGGCAATGAGCACTGAGTCAAGAATGTCTACCTTTAAAAACTACATTGTTAGGTTTTGAAATAGTCTTCTCCAACATCTCACTCAAATAGTTAGCAAGGACTTTGATATAACCTCATACACCTCAGTCACAAGGCTGGTAGGGCAGTAATCCTTGATATCTAGTGCCCCTACATCCTTGGGAACAAGCACCATAAAAGTGCCACTAAGTCCTTTCTCAAACTTCCCAAATGCATGAAAGTCTTGGGCCATTTTCATAATATCTCACCCTAACACATCCCAACTGGATTGGAAAAAAAACCCTAGTGAAGCCATTAGGGCCTGAGGCACCACTTCTTAAACTTTTTTTTCTTCAAACAGTCTCTCCAACCATACCACTTTTTGGTGATTACCCGTCAAGCTTTGGCCTCCACTCCACATCTTTGACAAGCATATGTTCATAGAATCAGGTCACGTGGTCCCGAATCACATAATATTTTAAAACGATAAGACCATCAATGTTAAGACCCTTGATAGCATTGTTCCTTTAATGTGCGTTAGCCATACGGTGGAAGTAATTTGTGCACTTGTCCCCCTCCTTTAGCTATTGTGACCGGAATTTTTGTTACAATGATATCTCCTCCATCAAAGTGATCCTTTCAAGTTCCAACACAACTTGGCATTTCCATGAATTTCTTGGCATCAGAGAGAGCTCTACACTGCGCCACACTATCTAAGCCTTCTAGTTCCTTCATTAAGGACTTCTTTTGGCTATCCATGTTACCAAATACTTGTTCCTTCCATATCTTCAAGTTTCTATTTAAAGCCTTCAATTCATTTGCAAGGATAAAACTTGGGGTGCCATGGACGTGATAGGAGGACCACCACTGTCGAACTCTATCCACAAAGCCTTCTGCTTTCAGCAACATATTTTCAAATTTAAGATATCTTCAACCCCTTAAATGCCCCCCTGTAACATCCAGACCCAAAATTTATAGGCTTTGATAAAGATTTAATAAGTTTGGACCACAGGCTCAATTTTGTCAAGGCTAGAAAAATTTTGTATTGGACCTATTAATCCATACCTATTATTTGAGGATCAAGTATTGAGGAGATAGGATTGGATTGAAATTATGAACCTATATTCAAAATGCAGTAGGTTCGGCCCAATAGGATGCCTAGCCCACTAGACATATGAATGTATCTTCTAGCCAAAGCGCATGTGATTTGTTGGCTGTTAAATTTGTGAGAATTGGAAACCAATGATTTTTGGATAAGTTAGAACTAAATTAGGTGCCAAGAAACCAACTAGATGAAGGCTATCCACACTAAGATTGTTTTAGAAGAACTTATCTCTAAGGGAAGTTCACAGTACGCTCCTTCAACCAATCCATCTCTAAGTGTAGTGCAAATCCATTTTCATGGAAGAGCATTTGGAAGACAAAGGCCCCCTTAAAGTCATAATTTTTTGTATGGACAGCTTCTTTGGGGACGATTCTCACTATCAACAACCTATGGAAACGCTGTATCATTTTTTTTTTTTTATGATGGGGAATCTCTCCAAGGTAGGGCCTTTTGGACCCACCCCTGCAGAGTAAACCCCGGTCCTGTGCACTACACCTTCGGAAGTTTTCCTACACGGAACTGGTTAAATCACTGGCTTTTCACCAAGGGGTGTGGCCCTAAATGATTGTTTGCACCCATGAGGTGTTGAACCTTGGACCTTGAACGGAATGAGACCCCAAGACCTTGAATTGGTGTTGTATGTGTAAAAGGAGTGGAGAATCCATTGATCATCTACTCCACGACTTTGTAGAATGACTTTTTTGCTAGGGTGGGTGTAGCTTGGGTGATGCCAAGAAGGGTGATTGACCTCTTAGCTTCATGAAGAGGTCTTCAAGGCATTTCTCATATTGCCGTTATTTGGAAGATGGTTCCAATCTGTCTATGGTGGTGTCTTTAGAGGGAGAGGAATGAGAGAAGCTTCGAAGATTGTGGGCGGTCACTGAATGAACTTAGAACCCTGTTTTTTAACACCTTGTTCCAATGTTCCAATGGTCAATTGTAATTGATTTTAATGGCATGACCATTCATGAATTTCTTGTATCACTAGAACATCACTCCTAAGCATTGCTCTTGTATATGACCTGTATACTTGGGCTTTTGCCTATTCTTATGATCAATAAAACTTTATTTGCTGATCAAAAAAAGAACTTATAAAAAAAGGTTGTTTTAGAATTCTATTACAGCCTGCTAGGACTATTTTGAGATAGCATTTGAGCTGTTCCAGATTTGGAGAAGTAGAAATCAGCCCCATTTATGACTCCTAAATAAATCCAATGATTAGAAACATATTTTCCCTATAACTCCTAGCCATTAGGACTCAAAAAAAAAAAAAAAACTGAGTTAAATTCGCATAGCCCTATTATTAGGTTTTCTAGGTCTCATTAAATGCACTGTATGGCCTGAAAACCAGAAAAACAAAGGCTGCTGTGAGTCTAGAAAGTTTTTATAGCAATCCCGCTTGATGTACTTCAAGAAAACCAATCCCTAACCCTAGATAACTACAGCAAATACCAAGGAAGATGCCAGCCTTTCTTAAGGTTCTTGCTTATTTTTCAAAGAAAACCCTGGGAAAGTTGCTGCAATTTCAGGATATTGAAAAACCAGCCTCACCCTATCAATTCCAATCCATTTTCAGCAACTGACAGTAGGTGATTATTGACACGCTTGTTATTGCTAGAACTAAAAAGGTAAGTAGCATCGTCATACCCTTAGATGTATGGTAAACAATGTTTTTTTTTTTTAAGTATTATGTATGACCCTTTATTGAAAGCTCCTTCTTACGTAGTAAGTTATGATGAAAGTGATTTTTGAATGTCATGTTATAATATGTTTTACATGCATCATGATATGTTTTCTCTGATGATATTATTAAAAGTTATGTTACTATGTGTTTTACATCCATCATGATAAGAAAGATAAAAGATAAAAAGTTTTAAGAATGGCCATAAGGGATGCATGGTACCAATGTAGTTATGGGTGGATGTACAAGCTACAGGCCTAAGCATGGTCCACCCTAGCTATGTTATGATAAGTTTAAAGGTTCCCCTTATGGCTACAAGTAGTGGAATCAGTACACAACTTTGTACAAGGGGTTAATGTGGGTTGGCCATAAAGATGATTAAAGAAAGGGAAAGACAAGTTTAATGAGTTATGCATATTACATGTTACATGTTTAAGTTAGTATGAGTATTAAGTATGCACGTTTCTCAAGGAAACCTTGTGTTTATTATGTTTATTGTATGATGTACTATTTATCAGGTATTCGACTCATTTTGGTTGTTTCTTTATTTGTTTATTTTTATGTTTTTAAATTATCCAGGTAAAGAAGATGGTGTTGATGAGCTTACAGCCAGGCATGGATCATGTTTGAAGGGATTTTTAAACTTAGCAAGTGCTTAAAAAAAGAACAATTTTAAATTTTCTTGCTATGATACAATTTTGATTTAATTATTATTCAAGGCAATTTTTATGTATATTTTCCAGTTTATCTTTCAATGGATTAGACACTTTTTTATCGAGTTGGGTCCCTTTACGGGGCACAATTAAGAAAGTACGTAACACTCCCAACCTACGGGAAGGGGTTGTTACACCTCCACAATCCAAGAAAATAAGAAAGTGGTCTGAACATATCTGAGTCTCTTTTGGCCTAGTTCCGGATAATGCATTTCCCAAGTAGGAGAGACTAATGTTGTTTTTGGGTAGTGGAGTGATATGAGATTACTTTACTAATATTCAATATTTTATCATTACTTTTCACCTACTTTTCACTATTATTCACTACTATTTAATATTTTATTATTACTTTTTCACTACTATTCATAGATCTTCTAAGATCACCTCACTACCCAAATGTATCCTACAAATTTGTCCAATCAAGACCCAACATGATTATTGGACAGTGTGAATGTTCCACCCACAAAAGGAATATCTATGAGGTCCAACTTGGATATAAAATTCAGAAACTCCACCATAGTTGGGCAAATACAAGTCTCTCCCGATCTACCACTTGGAAATCAGGTATCCCATTAAAGATAGCCTGCAATCTCTTCCCACAAAAAGCATCTTTCATTGTCTAATTTGGCCCGCAAATTCCAGCAAAGGCCCACATAAAGCCGTCTTCTACATTCTTAAAAGAACATGCCACTAAATAATCCCCAAGGTAATCCTCAACTTTCTCCACCACCCTTTTATCTCACATAACTAAAAATTGGAGGTATTACAAGTTTACAAAAATTACAACAGCCCTTGACAGGGGACAGCGATCTAGTAAAATGCAACTGACAACCTTTACAGATGAGAATGATATTCCTAAGCAGATAAATGTAACTATCTCTCTCCCTCTCCCTCTCGAAGGAAACTCTAATGATGTAAAAACTCTCATCTATCCAAATGGCTTTTAAACTAAAAACAAAAAATTATAAAGTAAGTGAACACAAGCAAAAAAAGGTACCAAAAACAAGGCTACTGAGATTGCAAACTATCCACAACCTTACTTAAGCCATGACATAGAGGATAAGAATATATTCCCAGTTCAAATAATGTCCACTATAAAAAAAATAAAAATTGAGAAACAGAAGTTTAACTAAATAAATAAATAAATGAACATACCTCTTAGATGAAGCAAGATTGGGAGGGTCTCCTTGTCTCGGCCAGATTTGTGGAAGGCACGCATCTTTATGAGCAATATACCCAGATTGATAATAGCTTGAAGAACACACAACTTGAATGGAATTGAATTTCACTTCATTTGCTTTATCCATTGCCGATCGTCCTATGGAATGACAGGCAACATAAAAATGATCTGCTCCACCTGTCCGATTCCAATATGGGTACTTCTGACTAATATTGAAGATGTAGTCTCTTATAAAATCTTGGATACCTCCAACACCAACTCTGGGGTCATGTCGCAGCCTTGCAATTGAGAAAGGCAGAAAGAAAAGATCTGCCTTGGTTGAATCATTCGTGATGAAATGGCTTTTCATAAGCACCTTTTTAAAGTAACTTTCACTTGCATAATTGCCACTGGGTACAGAATCCACCGGCAACAGTACGTTTGCAAAAGGATCATTTCGCTTGTGAGGATAAACATATATCTTAAAGCTCCTATTCATTTCCTTATAGTCTTCCTGGAAGATATCTCTATCAAAGAACACCTCATTGTTAGTCGCACTGTTTCCTGAACCCAAAAAAAAAAAAAGAAGCAAATTTCAAGATTTTTTGGTTCAAGAAATAAAGCTCATACACTAACCAAAGTTTCTCCGACCCCTCACAAAATCTGTTTGCACTTCACACGGTCAACTGAACTTTAACACCCTTTTCCCACTAGGAGTACGATGCTATATATATATATATTATTTTTTTTTTATAAGGAAATATAGTCAACTAGGAGTACAATGCTATATTGATCATACAATAGCACAAAATTCAAATATTCTATCAACCATAAACCTATGCACTTCATTAATAAACTTAAACGGGGTAACATGTTTATTCAACCGATAAAAAAAAACTCATCTAGAATAGTAAAGACTCCTTGTTGAAAAGCATCCTTTATGTAAAGACTCCAACCCTAAAGTCCATGACCTGTAGAAATATCTCCAATGCCATCTAGAATGGCAAAAACATAAAAGCACAAGTGAATCGAGTACGTCATATAGTAAAAAGAGTTTTCAAATATCCTTTAATGTTTTAAAACCATAAAAACACAATCAAAACATTGTTCACTCAAAAACAATTTCATTTAAAGTCTTGGGTAAAGTCCACACAACTATACCCCATGTGTGCGTGTTGATGATCACAAGTGAAGTCATGTCTAAAATAGGGACACCACTCGATAAAAATGATGGCACACTTGAATGGACCAAACTCGAGTGATTTGTGAACGGCATGATATGATGAAATGAATTGTGAATGCTATGGTATGATGCATGTAATATTTATTATGCCCCAAAAAACCATGCAAGTGTCTGATATGAATGTTAGGAGACTCATGTCACTTCACATGTTCACATGTTAATACTCGTCATGAAAAGCTTTAAAAAAAGATAAAAACCATGATTAATGAACAAATGACCCAAAACATTAATATGATGGCCATAAGAGATGCAAGGTACCAATGCAAAGAGAGGTGGCTGTGCAAGCCCCACGGAAGCATGAGTAGGTGTGTGGTCCGCCATAGATGAGATTATTCGCTAGCAATCTAGCGACTGCCCTTGTGGCCACAGGCTGTGAAAGCAGTGCAGAGCCTCACACATAAGAGTGGATTGGACATAAAGCAAGTAAAAGGCGGACTGGTACTTGCATGATTAATATCTTTGTTTATTTATTGTTACATATGCTATGTACCTATTCATTATTTTATTATTCCCAGGTCATGAGGATGTTGGTGAGCAGGTGAACAAAATGTAGATGATAATACCAAGTACAATCATAAATATCTCACATATAGGATAGTTTTGTTCTTTCATTATGTCATGCTATTATCTAAATTTTTTTATAAGATTCTGTGATGACCTGGTTCAATATTTCTAAGGTCAGAATATAGATAAATTTACTAGGACTAAATTAGGTTTAATGGGCTATTTTGGATAAGCTCACAAGACAATTTATTTTGGATGGCTATGATTTTAATAGGCCCAAAAGTTTGTTTACGAGGCTCATTAAGGTTTAGTGGATGATTTTGGATGGTATTAATAGGCAATATTTTTGGGAAGTTCAATTGAGATTTTTTGGATAACTTTGAATAGGCCACAGGCCAAATTTTATTATGATGGATTAATGCTTTTATTGGGCCCAATAATTGGATTAAAGCTCACTTAATATTTATGGACCAAGTGGGCCCTATTTAATTGGTGTTGGGCCCAAGAATTTATTTTAAAAGACCAAGAAATTTTTTTGGACAAGTTAGAGTTAGTTTGGACCAGACCCATTGGAATTTATTTGATACTTGACTCATGAAAATATGGGCAAACCCAAAATATTATTTGGATCATTTAAAGTGGCCCTACCCATTGTTAAGTCCACACAATGCCCAAGAAAAACCCTAGGACCCATGAGCATGGCCCAAACTGCCACAAGATTTTTTTTTTTTTTTTGATAAGTAATAAGAAGTTTTATTCCAAATAAATAGGCATAGCCCAATTATACAGGATGTATACAAGTGAGTACACCTAAATACATGCTAAAGCAAAACAAAACTAAAATAAAACATTATAGATGTTCCCTTCCCTTACAAGATTCTTCACCCAAAAACTTCAAAACACCAAAACAAACATAAAGGAATCATCCTCCACACTGCTGAACTGCCTCTACATCCCACTGAACCTTGTCAGTTAGCCAGAAAATCCACTACATGCATAGGCATCACCAAAGCAATGCCTATCCTTGCTAAAATCTCATTCCACAATATTGTTGCCACCTCGCAGTGAAGAAAAAGATGGTTAACAGATTCACCATCCTTCTTACACATAAAACACCAATCAACCACAAATAAACCTCTCTTCCTCAAATTATTTGTGGTTAATATTTTCCTGAGAGACACCAGCCATCAGAAAAATGCAACCTTGCTAGGCACCTTTGCCCTCCAAATACATTTCCAGGGATAGTCTTCACCTCCCTGACACATTAATGCCTTATAAAAAGATTTTACAGTAAATGTACAATTATTTGAATGCAACCACAACAAGCTGTCCTCTCTATTCTGATCAATTTTCATATCATATAATCTTCCCAAAAAGTCAGATACCTCACCCACTTCCCAGTCCTGCACATTTCTGTTGAAATCCACATTCCACTGAAGCATGTTCTTATAAATCTTATAAGACTCAGCCACTACAGCCCTTTTATATCTAGAAATCCTAAATAAATTAGGATAAATGTGCTTGAGAGCTGAATCCCCACACCAAGTATCATGCCAAAAATAAATATTTACCCCATCCCCCACTTTAAATTTTAATTTTTAAATGAAATTCCCCCATACTGACCAAATAGACTTCCACAAACCCACCCCATACACCCCCTTAACTTCATTTGTGCACCAACTCCCCCACATCCTCCCATATTTAATATCCACAATATGTCTCCATGATGCATTACTCTCAAAGCGATACCTCCAAAGCCATTTCCCTAGAAAAGCTTTATTAAAAAGTTTTAAATTTCTGACACCCAAACCTCCACATGAAACCGGTTGACATACCTTGTTCCAACTCACCAAATTAAATTTTCTTTCCTGCCCCATAACCATCCCACAAGAAATTTCGAAAAATCCTCTATTTTGTTTTTCTTTGCAATCCCCGTGGGTAAAGGAAAAAGTGGAAGGAAGTATGTCGGTAGATTAAAAAAAGTACTCTTAATTAATGTAACTCTATCCCCTTTTGATCAATAGAGTTTTTTCCAACCAGCTAGCCACCTCTCAATTTTCTCGATAACCCCATCCCATATAGAAAGTGATTTATGAGGAGCACCAAAAGGTAATGCAAGATATTTCAAAGATAACGAAGCAACCTTACATCCCAAGATATTAGCCAAATAAAAAATATTGCTGACCGTACCCACTGGAACAATTTCAGACTTAGAAAGGTTAATTCCAAGTCCTGAAACAGCTTCAAAAGAGAGCAGTAAGGCTCTCAATGTACGGGGATGATCATGGTTTGCATCACTACGGATTAAAGTATCGTCTGCAAAAAGTAAATGTGAAACTGTAATACTGCCCCTTGAGTCATCTCCCACCATAAATCTCGACAAAACAAATTCCTCTTCACAGCTGCCTCAATCATAAGACTCAAAAGGATCTCCTTGCCTTAGTCCATGGGAGCTATTAAAAAACCCACCAGAGTGCCATTCACCAATAAAGAAAATCTAGCCATCGAAATACAATGATATATCCACGAATACCACTTTTCTCCAAAACCAAATCTCCCAAGTAAATAAAGAAGAAAGTCCTAATTGACATGGTCAAAAGTCTTTTCTATGTCCAAATAGATTCCAGATCCAATGTCCCAATTAAACCGCCACAAGAAATCGGTTGACAAACCTTGTTCCAATTGACCAAATGAAACTTTTTTACCTCTCCTTTACCTCCACACAGGAAATTCTGAAAAATCCTCTCAATCCTTCTTGCTACCCCTGCCGGCAAACGAAAAAGAGAGAGAAAATAAGTAGGAAGATTAGAAAATGTGCTCTTTAACAAGGTTATTCTTCCCCCTCTAGACAAATATAGCATCTTCCATCCAGTTAATCGCCTTTCGATTTTCTCAATCACCCCATCCCAAATTGTAACTAGTTTATGCGAAGCCCCCAAGGGAAGACCTAGATATCTCGTAGGTAGCGATGATATCTTACACCCCATGATATTGGCCAGATCTGAAATATTCGAAATGGAACCCATAGGAACAATTTCAAATTTGGATAAGTTGATTCTAAGTCTTGAAACAGCTTCAAAACATAACAAGAGTGCTCTTAAAGCAAGAAGATGTTCTTCATTAGGATCACCGAAAATCAAAGTATCATCAGCAAATAAAAGATCAGAGACTTTTAAGCAATTCAGAGGCTCACCTCCCACCACAAAACCAAACAAAAAACTACCTTCCACTGCCGCTTCAATCATTCTACTCAAAGCATCCATGACGAGAACATAAAGAAAATGAGATAGAGGATCACCTTGTCGGTACGCAAACTGTTGAAGAACCAAACCATAGAACCATTCACCAAAATAGAAAATCTTGACATCGAAATGCAATGCTTGATCCACAAACACCATTTCTCTCCAAAACAATATCTCTTAAGCAAATACGACAGAAACTCCAAGCGAACATGGTCATAAGCCTTTTCCATGTCTAATTGAATTAAAATTCTAGACTCGCCCAACTTCATTCTACTCTCCAAACACTCACTAGCAATTAAAACTGAATCAAGAAAGACTTTGTTTTTTTTTTTTTATGGGATCTTTTGTACCTGGTGCTTCCTTTAGAAGAAAATTTTAAAGTTGAGGTTAGTAACACACAGGTCCCTTAGATTTCTAAAAATGATGTTATTCTTAACACTAGGCAGTCAAAAACCCACAGTCATGGTATCAAAACTAATATTTTTCATTTTGGGAAAGAAATAATCTAAAATTCTTCATTCCTTCAATAGTGATATCTATTAACAATGGCTACTAAAAATATTTAAGCATTTAAGTTCTTTTAAAATCCATTTGATGTGGGAATTCTACAACTAACATCCATTTCAAGTCCTATCAAAGACTCTGTAGGAAAGAAAGATTTTTTTTAAAGGAAAATTCAAAATCTTACTTCCATTCTTATACTAATTTGGGGCTTTCGATACCATAAGTTCATAGTTCTTTTTTTTTCTTATTTCGGGGGGACCTCTCCAAGGCAGGGTCCTTTAGACCTACCCTTGCGTAGTAAATCCCGGTCCTGTGCACCGCACTCTCAAAAGTTTCCTTACACAGAACTAGTTAAAAAAATTAAATCCAAACATCTTTCAGACCATTCATGGCCTTTAGAATACTCGGTTTTGTTTTTCTTTATTCTTTTCACCAAAAGTCAACCTACTTTGACATTGTATGCTACTTTTATTTGAGATGGATTGCAAATTAAACAACAGTCCAAAGTCCCAATATGAGGCAATCAAAGCTTATTTAACCATCAAACTTAAACGCTCTACTCTGATTTGAATGGGCTAAAGAACTTCAAGATCCAAAGACCTCATAGCAGGAGTACATCATTTATGAAACAAGAAATATGCAGGCCATTTGGAAGACAAGTTTGGAGTGCCACTTCATACACGAGATAAGATAGTTTGAGTAGCAACTATAACACCAACTCCATGATACCACTGAGACCATTTATTTTTTCTTTTTATGTCAGGGAACCTCCCCAAGGCAGGCCCTTCGAACCCACCCCTACAAAATAAACTCCGATACCGTGCACCGCACCCTCAGAAGTTTCCCTACATGGAACTGGTTAAATCGCTGACTTTTCACCAGGAAGTGTGGCCCCAAAGGATTGTTTGCACCCATGAGATAGGATAGTTTGAGTAGCAACTATAACCCCAAGACCATGATCCTACTACGACCATTAAAAACAAGAGTGACTCATTAGATCTTGGCAACTTAAAATAGATTGTAGTTACATTATGCATCTTAATGAAACTTAAGGCAGCCATTTACAGATCACATAAAGTGGAACACTTCAATGATATTTTTGGAATAGAGCAAATCTGCCATACCTTGTTAATGGTATATTATGAATAATCAAATATTAAAAAGAGAAAAGAAAATTTTTTTTATAAGCCAATGTGAATAACACACCTAGTAAAATGCTTACAAGACATAATTTGATTTGGAAGAGAAACCTTTTTTATTTTTATTTTTATTTTTTTATTGGCACAGGGTTTCCGGGGAAAGAGAAATCTTAAAATTTGAATATAACAAATCAAATGTTACCATTTAAGTGATGTTGATTGTGTGCTCTATACAGGGGTTTGAAAATAGAGAAACATTACTTATAATAGGGTGCTTGAGCATAATTATTACCCATATATCTGCTTCTGGGATTTGCATAAGGCTGTAAAGACTCTAACGTCTTCTCAACGCCCCATATCTTCTTATTCCGGCTGAACTGTAACGTTGCAACCAAAACAATCACAATTACAACAACACATCAATACCTTTATTAATATCCAAAAAACGAACATACACATAAATGAGGACCGGTAAGACACTAACATAAAGTAAATCATAAAAGCATACCTGTGATCGTGACACATTAGCAAAGTCGGTACGCATCCCAGCCTCTGCACTGTACTGCACTAAACCAGCAGTCGAAAGCCTTGTGACAGAAAGCTGGGCCAGCAGAGATAACAATGATAAGATGAGGAGGGAAAGAATAACCCATTTCATCTTAGATCTGATAACCATCTGGCCTCATCAAACATGGAAACGCATTCCAAAAATCTTACATCCGGTTCCAATTCCCAATCGGAAATCAAATTCAAAACAACCTCTGCATTTAGAAGAAAAGTGCAGAAAAGGGTATCAAAGTCAAAGCGCGATTAGAACAACAAATTAAATCTAACGATCAAGTAAAACTTATCGAAAACAACGATCAAGTAAAATTACGCAACTCCTCTTAACTACGCCATGTTTGGTTACTCAGAATACGTTAGGAAAACAATATAACGAGTCGGCGGGGATGAAGGGACAGATAAAGTAGATACAAGAAAGTAATTGCGATCATTTAGAATTGAAGGGAGAGAAATTTGAAAAGGGTTGAGAGAAACCTGAAATCCGATTGTTGCGCTGCCTCGCGCGTCTCTTCCTTTGTTTTGACTTTGGTACATCAGGACTGAATCAACTCCCAGCTACGACAGCAAATGTAGTTGCACTGTTTCTAGTACAGGTCAATCAATATTTTAGTCATCTTATATTTTTTTATTAAAAAAAACAACATTTTAGCCGCCTTTTACCCGGCCTCCGTCGTACAAATGAAATAATATGACATTAAAATTTAATAAAATATTATTAGAATGTGATGTCTTAACTCTCGTTTGGGGTTAAACAGTGATTTAAGTGTTGAGATATATAACATAAGGCTACATATCCATTGTATATAATAGTTAAAATACAATGTATTTATTAATCTAGTAATATGTAGTATATCACAGCAAAAATTCTATTTAAGTCAAATAGAATAAAATAGATAACAAAGTTCCAAGGCACAAAATCCCACAATAGTAGATTTCATAAATTTTTTTTAAAAAGCATAACTATTTCAAAGACTCCAAAAAACACGGACTAATCATTTCATTGTCATCAAAACATTCCATCTTTCATGATCTTAGTAGTCCCTTATCAAAACATCTTCGACTTGGCCTTGTTCTAGTTCAGAATCCTTCTTATCTTCTCGAAGAGCTATAGTACTTTAGTAATGAACTGGTCGGCAGCCTCCAACCTCTCCAAAATGGATGGCTCTAGAGAGCCTTCCTGTCTCTTCGGAGTCTCTTTAGGTATCTGGAGAGCTGGTCTCTTGCACTTCTCCATAATTTTTCTCTTGGGTTCCTATCACAACTTCTACCATTCTAGGTGAAGGAATGGTAGTAGAAACTATTACAATGAGATTTCAAGAAACCTTAATAAGTAAACGAATAACATGAAATAGATATCATAATCATACCAAAGCAAACCACAAATGAATGCATGGATATGAACTTTTACTTATGCATTTGACTTTTGAAAACACAACATGTATTAGAACTTTGATAACTTTTTCATAAAACATCCTTTTATCATTTCGTTATTGAACATTAAAGCATACATATGAGCTTGACTTTAACATATAATTGGAGGATACCTCATGGCTTCTCTATGCACTGTGTGTTCTCCACTACTTACCGTATCAACCGTTGGCCCATTTTGACTAAGGTGACTATGCTTTGTTCTTATTCTTTTAGAAACCATTCAATGTCAGTGACTATACTTTGTCGATCCAGGGATTACCACTCCATTTTAATCACTTCTAAGTGGACAGAGGAGTTCCACTAGAATATTCTCCTATTCTAGTACTTAGGGTCGTGACAAAACTTTAAATGACTATTTTCTTTTTATAAATAATTTCACAAACTCAACGCATGTGACATGGACTATAAAATCTTGTACTTTCATGAGATACATACGAATGCATGTCGAGACTCAACATAGCCATACATCATGAAATCATGCGCAACCATATATATTCCACATTATAGCTTGAAAATATTAGAACATGCGACTATGTTTTTATTCAAAAATTCTAAGGCATTCGAACAACAAACAAATATCAAAGTATTCATAACTTCATATGTATTATGCAAGGCTGAAACATGCAAACCCTAGCATGGATGAATATTTTTTTTATGCCATTTGATCTTCAAACACACAATAATAACATATCATCCATGGTCATGGCCAAAATATAACAACATTGAAATACACATTACACTAACTTTTCATGAACTTAGAATCTTCTAATATATTTGGTGGAATATTATCAATGAACATACATATAGCCGAAATCATGCAAGTGAATATACCCATGGAAAAGCAAGTATTTAATGAGCTTGAACTTCTAAAAGATTTGGTTATGCAATAAGTATCCATGAACATTTTAAGAACATGCAAGTCTAAACCCTAGATGTAGCATCGCATCTCATTTCCATAAGAGTTCACATAACATATACATAGGATATCCAAGTATAAGTTAGAAATTTACTTACAAAAATAAAAAAAATTGACAAGTGAGCAAGCTGAAAACATAGTTTAACATTCATTAAGATCGGTCATCTAAAAACCCAAATCCATGTGTGTGAGTGAGTGTTTTGTTCTTTGATCATGAAACTTATTCCCAAGACAAGAAATCATCTTCCAATATTTGGACTTCCCTTTCTCAAGTCTGA
Source organism: Carya illinoinensis (assembly GCF_018687715.1). Lineage (NCBI taxonomy): Eukaryota > Viridiplantae > Streptophyta > Magnoliopsida > Fagales > Juglandaceae > Carya > Carya illinoinensis. The sequence goes on from NC_056761.1 coordinate 27,920,020, forward strand.
AACTTTCATGAAACAAAACCCTAGTTTAAGCAAGTACTACAACCATGGCCCTCCTTCCTAAAAAATGTCATGCTCATGAGCTTAAAGCAAATGAGGTTTAATTCTTCATTCCTTTAAAAAGAGAACCCGGGCTGACTGATGTAGGGGGATCCGAGACAGATGATTCTGAGCTGTCAGATTGCACCTTGATGGCACTGAGATACCATGAGTTGGCAGATCAGTGCAAAGACAGGAATTGATTGTGATATGTTCCTAATTGGGGCCGTTTTGAGTGCATTTTAGTCTTTTGGCCATAACTTTGGCTACGGGTATCGGAATCGCGTATAAGACCCCAATTCAGAAAGCTCTTTTCGGCGCGCACGCTGTACACATGAGCTTTAGCTCCATGTGCCCTTTTTTCAACCTCAAAATCTATTGTTTTCCCCTCTGAATCACTAGTTTTAGTTATTTTTTACTATTTATGGTAATATTTCATTTGTCAGGTAGGAAGTCATTTTAAACCCGATTTGAGCCAGATTTTTTTGCAAATTGCTTATTTTATTTTAAATTTCAATTTAGAGTGATTTTTGGAATTTTTCTATTTTTGGAAAAATTTGGATACACACAAACCTTATTTCAACGACTTCATGCGTTGAGGCAAGGCGCGAGATCAGTCGATGATTACACGGAGGGGTTTTACCAATTGGTTGCCCAGAACGATTTATCTGAGGTGGAGGAGCAGATGGTGTCGTGGTATTTGGGAGGTTTGCACCAGCCCTTGCAAGATGTCCTCAACCTTCACTCACTGTGGAATGTTTTGGAGGCCTACTAGCATGCACTTGCTGTTGAAAAATAGCAAAACAGGAGACCAGTAATCAGGAGCGATCAAAACAGTCGGCCAGCTCACCCTCAGGATTCCCGTCCTGCCCAGCAGCCACTGCAAGGTAATTCTAACCCTACTATCAAATGTTTTCGTTGTGGTGAACAGGGGCATAGAGCGACTAATTGCAGGAAGCCTGCTAATCAAAAGGGCAAAAATTTGTTGATTGAGGAAAATGTGGTAGACGAGACTGAGGAGATTGGCGAGCCTGTGTATGACGATGATGAGACTGATGATGTACTGTATGGAGATGGTCATGAGACTCTGGTCGTTTGCAAGAGTCTACTGAAGGTGATTCAGGAGACAATTGGTTGAGAACCAATATTTTTCACATGACCTGCACAATTGCAGATAAAGTCTACAAAATGATCATTGACAGCGGCAGTTGTGAGAATGTAGTGTCCGAGGAGGTTGTCCAGAAATTGCAGTTGAAGACGGACTGTCATCCTAAGCCACACAATTTGTCATGGCTAAATACAGGTAGTGAGGTAACAGTTGATAGGTGATGCCTCGTGTCTTTTTCAATTGGTAGAAAATATTTCGATAATGCCTGGTGTGATGTTGTGTCTATGGATGCGTGTCATGTATTGTTGGGTCGACCTTGGCAGTATGACCGTAGTGTCATTCATGATGGACGGAAGAATACATATTCCCTTAACATCAAGGGAAAAAAGATTGTTTGGGGCCCCGGCGGGAAGGACATACTCCTACCCCAGTAGCCAATAATACCAACTTGCTTTCCATGTCTAGGTTTTTAAATGAGATTGAGCATGGAGACATGGTCTATACTTTACTACCTTGCGAGAATAGTGCAGTAAACGTGGATACAGATTTACCAGCAGAGGTGCAGAGCTTCTAGAAGAGTTCTCTGACTTGATGCCAGAGGATCTTCCTCCTGGGCTACCGCTATGAGGGATATTCAGCATCAAATTGACCTTGTTCCTGGGTCAAGTTTGCCGAATCGACCAGCATATCGCCTCAGTCCCAAGGAGGTTGAAGAGTTGCAGTGACAGGTGGTAGAGTTGTTGGAGAGGATCTATATCCGAGAGAGTATGAGCCCATGTGCCATTCTTGCCCTGCTAGTGCCAAAGAAAGATGGTTCTTGGCGTATGTGTGTTGACAGTCAAGCGATCAACAGAATTACAGCGAAGTACCGGTTTCCAATTCCCCGCCTGGATGATATGTTGGATCAGCTATCCGGTTCTAAGGTCTTCTCCAAAATTGACCTTAAAAGCGGATACCACCAAGTCAGAATAAGGCCTGGAGATGAGTGGAAGACGGCGTTTAAGACACAAAATGGGTTGTATAAGTGGATGGTCATGCCTTTTGGGCTATCCAATACGCCCAGGATGTTCATGAGATTTATGCATCAGGTCTTGCAGCCTTTTATGGAGAAATTCATTGTAGTTTACTTCGATGATATCCTCATTTATAGTCTAACGTGGGCTTCACACTTCGATCACCTCCGTGCTATTTTTGATATGCTGAAAACGGAGTGCCTGTTTGTCAATTAGAAGAAGTGTTCTTTCTTCACAACTTTTGTGACTTTTCTTGGTTTTGTTGTGTCTACTGATGGTGTTCATGCAGATCAGTCAAAGATAGATGCAGTCTTGGAGTGGCCCAGACCAAGGACCTTACACGACATCCGAAGTTTCCATGGATTAGCATGTTTCTACCGCCGGTTCATTAGAAATTTCAGCACTCTGATTGCCCCTATCACCGAGTGCCTCAAGGGGCGTGATTTCCAGTGGTCTGAGTAAGCATAGGCCAGTTTTCAACTGGTCAAGCAGAAGATGACCGAGGCACCAGTTTTGGCACTCCCAGATTTTGACAATGTGTTTGAGGTAAATTGTGATGCATCTGGCGTTGGCATTGGTGGTGTTTTGAGTTAGTCAGGGTGTCCGGTTGCTTTTTTCAGTTAGAAGCTATCAGGATCCAAGAAAAATTATTCCACTTATGACCTGGAGTTCTATGCCATAGTTCAGTCCTTGAAGTATTGGCGTCACTACCTAGTACAGAGGGAGTTCATTCTGTTTACTGATCATGGGGCCTTGAAGTACATCAATGACCAACACAAACTGAGTAGACGGCATGCCAAGTGGGTGGCATACTTGCAAGAGTTCACCTTTATGCTGAGGCACCAGGCAGGGAGTCTGAACTGCATCGCAGATGCCCTAAGCCGTCGTACCATACTTGTGATACCCCATTTTTACGTGTATTTTCACTGAAGGAATATTTTAATTTAATTAAAATAATAGTTCTTTTATTTTAAATTATCAGATTTTAATTGGATTTTATTTGTTATTTGAGTTTAAATTGCTGTTTAAGTTAGTTTTTACTAGTTATTTATTATATCTTAGCTTTACGTTATGTTTAAGATATTTTCTTGGTTTTATTGCTTTTAAAGTTATTTTCGTTGGATCAGTTGTTGAACTCCAGAGGTGAGGATTGAACCTCATTTCTTTTCCTCCACCTTTTCTTTTTCTCTTTTTCCTTTCTCTTTCTTCTCTTTTTCTTTCTTTTGTTCAGTTGTTTCTTCCTTCCCATGCGATTTCTTTCTCTCTCTCTCTCTCTCTCCTCTCCCTCGCGCGTCCATCCAGCCACCCAGACCCGCCGCTCGCCGGACCACCACGACTAATCTCTTCCCCTCCCTCCGGTGAACCACCCCACAAATTTCCACTGCTAACAAAGCTGCCTTTTAGTCGGAATACCTCCTCCAAGCCGAACGTCTTTTGCTCCGATTTGCCGCAGTCGCTCCACCTCCGACCACCACCTTTTCACCACTTCATCACGGACTCCTTGCCATCCTAACCCACCCATTTCCGGCCTCGATCCGTCGTCGCAATAGTCCCCACGAGCTAACTCTCCGATTTGGGTATTTTGGCCTCCTACCGCCATTTGCTCCGCCACCCACAACCGACCCTCACTTCCACTAGCTTCATAAACACCTCTAAGCCATTCCCTATCAATCCCGAGCCTTGGTTTTTCCCCATTCAAAAGTGGGTATTTTACAACCCACGGCCACAGTGTTTTTACATTGTTACGTTGCTTTCTCTTTGCCGTTTGCTGCTCGCCGATCATTCAAAAATTATCTTATAGCGCTGTAAGTATTTTCCAAACTCTACTTTTAGATTTAAATATATTTTACTCTTACAATAAATATTTATCTGCTGGTTGGTTAATTCCGAACTGAGTCCGAGGAGTTCGGGGGTCGGATGGATTGAGGACGGAGTGTTTGGTTTTGGTTGTTTGTGATTGATTGGTTATTTGTGCCATGAGGCGTGCATTGCATATTGCATACATGTGTATTTTATTTTAATTGAGAAAATCATGTTTTGTTGGTGTAAATGGATTTTCGGGTGCGTGTGTTTCATGAGCCCAAGCCGGGATGGGTTATTATCTCGGTGGAGCTCCTCTGGTCACTCGGGAGTGGATAATACTGAGTGACATCTCCTGGGTTCTCGCAGGGTGACGACCGGATCACACGATACGGTAATGCTGTCGTGTCGACTTCGTGGTCCCTAGAGTGGCGGGGACTAGAGGGTGGCCTGGCCAGGTACGCGCTGGGTGCGAGTCTGGGCATTGGTCGTTTAGGTGTCACACGCGTAGTTGATACCTGCGGTGTGGCACAGAGCCAGGGTGTGCCGATGATCCCTAGGGGAGATCATGGTGCATGCATAATTGGATCGTTTTTATGGTTTTCGGATGCGGGCCATTTTCTGGGAAAATGGTGAGGTTTGGTTTTGAGGCGTTTGATCCATTTTCTGGGAAAATGGTGGTTTGGGCCATTATCTGGGATAATGGTGAGGCTTGGTTTTAAGCGATATGGTTTTATGGGACATGTGCATTGGTTTTTCTTTCATGCATGTTGTTTGAGTTTTATATGTTTTTATCTAGTGGTGTTTGAATTTTACTTACCTGCGGCAGCATTTTTGGTTCCGTAGATTTTGGTGCAGAGTTCGAGGAGGAGGAGGAGGTTGAGCCTGAGGATGCGGCTCCGCCGGAGTTCTAAGTTGGGTTGTGCTTTGTTTTTGGCTTTGAAATAATATTTGTATTTTGTAATTTTTTATTATGTAAGACTTGAACAGCTTTGTATTAAACAAGAAAAATTATGGTACTTAGTTATATGGCTTTGCTACTCGCTGCGTGTTTCTTCATACACATTTGTTGCTTATACACACACTTGGCACACGTCGTTGGGGTGGTGACCCGTGATTTTATCATCCGGACTTCTCGATTTTCCCGTGTCTGTGTGGGGGAATTTGGAGGCGTCATAGGTGGTATCAGAGCGGTTTGGCTCTAGGTAAAACCACATGTCCTGTAGGGAGTACTAGAATGTTTTAAAGTTGTGTTTTAAAAACTTATTTTAAGTAAAGTTGCTATGTGACATGTTTTATTTGTTTTATTTGTTTGAACTTGTTTGCTTGTTTTTATTTATCTAGTTATGTTTTTCCATGCTGGTTTCTTTTATTTCTTGCTATGTGGTGTTGGTTTTGGTTTTCGATTTTATGTTGGTTTTATTTATTTTCTTAAAGGGGGGTCAAAGGTTGTGTTGTGGCAGGAAAAATGGTGAGACCAAGGAAATCTATTCAGGAGCCACGGGACGATACATCGAGAGATGACTCCATAGCCCAAGCAATACGGCAGATGACGGAGTTCATGCAGCAGAATTTTAGGCCTCAACAAGGAGGGCCTTGGCCACAACAAGGGGGTCCTTGGCCAAACAAAGGGGGTCCTTGGCCACAACAAGAAGGGTCTTGGCCGCAACAAGGAGGGCTTTGGCCACAACAAGGAGGTCCTTGGCCACATCAGGGAGGGCCTTGGCTATACCCAGGAGGGCCTAGTAGCATGGTGCAAACAAGATGCACCTATGAGCGCTTTCTGGCGCATAGAACTCCACACTTCACTAGAGAAGAGGATCCACTTCAAGCTGGAAAGTGGGTCAGAGACTTGGAAAGAACTTTTGAGGTGTGTGGTTGCACTGAGGCGCAACAAGTGCTCTACGCCAGCTATCTGTTGCAAGGCACCGCTTCTGATTGGTGGGATACCAAGAGAGTAATGCTGGAATCAGAGTTGGGATCTTTTGCCGCTGTGACCTGGCAGTGCTTCAAGAAAGAGTTTAATGATCGCTTCTTTCCCGCTTCTGTAAGACGGCAAAAGGCAAGAGAATTCTCAAACTTGGTCCAAGGGAGCATGACCGTGGAACAGTACGCTCGGTGATTTTTAGAACTTGGGCGATTTGCTCACCACCTCATTGCCACAGAGGAAATGCGAGCTGAGCTTTTCCAGGAGGGTCTACATCCTGATATACGCTGTATGGTGGTCAGCCACCGGATATCCACTTTTCAGGATTTAGTGGATGTGGCCACTCTTGTGGAGCGAGAGAATAATCTGAGTATGGGCTCCCCTCCAGGACATAAGAGACGGAGTTTTTCTGGTGAAGGAAGCAGCTCGGGTTCGTATGGGAGGACGAGTGCCTGTTTGTGGAGTTTGTAATAGAGCTCATGTGGGTGAGTGCCCTTCTGGTGGGGCTCGATGCTATAATTGTGACCAGCAGGGTCACTTTACTCGTGAGTGTCCAAGACCAGTTCAAGGAGGCCGTGGAGGTAGACGCGGTGAAAGAACAAATCCAAGACAAGCAGTGCAAGCCCGCGTTTATGCTGTCACACCCGGAGATGTGGATGATGAGGCACCAACGACCCATGATGCTGGAGTAATTACAGGTATGGATTTAATTTAATTTTATGTTGGATTTCTTTGTGTATTTGGATTTCATGGGTTTATGTGTTTGGTTCAGGGAGAGTCCGTTTATATGAGTTTTATGCTTGCACTTTGTTTGATTCGTGTGCTTCACAGTCATTTGTATCTTCCACTTTTGCTCAGATGTGTAATTTGGTTACGGAACCCTTGCCGAAGTCATTGGTAGTGGCTCTACCCAATGGTGAAATGGTGTGGTGTTCCAAGGTCACTTTGGGATGCCTATTAAATTTTGATGGAAGGTTCTTGGATGCTGATTTGGTGGTGTTTAAACTGTTGGGTTTTGATATCATTCTCAGGATGGATTGGCTATACCGATATTCTGCGAGTATTAATTGCAGAAGTCGGGGTAATTAGCTTTCAGCTTCCAGATGGTGATTGTCTGGAATTTGCGGGGAGTAAGCTAAAAGAAAAGTCGGTAATTATATCGGCAATTCAAGCAAAAAGAGAGATTGCATGGGGAGTGGAAGCCTTCTTAGTTCAGATGGTGTCTACGCCGTCTGAGAAGACGTCTTTGGTAGACATTCCCGTTGTGGAGGGATTTTTGGATGTGTTTGTGGAAGACTTGTTTGGGCTACCCCCTGTTCGTGAAATAGAGTTTGTTATAGACTTGGAACCTGGAGCGGCTCCTGTACATAAAGCTCCTTACCGCATGGCATCGGCTGAATTAAAAGAGTCGAAGACTCAGTTCCAAGCGCTGGTAGATAAGGGGTTCATTCAGCCTAGTACTTCGATGTGGGGTGCGCCAGTGCTGTTCATTAAAAAGAAAGATAGAACCCTCCGTATGTGCATTGATTATTGGGAATTAAATAAGATGACCATCAAGAATAAATATCCTCTCCCGCGAATAGATGATTTATTTGATCAGTTTCAAGGAGCAGCTGTGTTCTCGAAGATTGATCTGAGGTCAGGATACTACCAGTTGAGGATCAGAGACAAGGATGTGCCCAAAACTGCTTTTAGGTCAAGATGTGGGCATTATGAATTTAAGGTGATGCCGTTTGGATTAGCCAATACCCCTGCTGCTTTCATGGATTTAATGAATCGGGTATTTCGATCTTATCTGGATTCATTTGTGGTAGTATTCATTGATGATATTCTGATTTATTCCTGAGATGTTGAAGAGCATGTGTGTCATCTTCGTCTAGTTCTTGGGAAATTGAGAGAACACCAATTGTATGCCAAGCGTGTTCTAGTGTTATAGATTCTTATCCAAGACTTGTATCATTTGATGATGCCATGTGAATCGCTAGAAACATGTGAAGTGTATGGCTAACCCAATAACGAAAGTTTCGTAAGGGAACAGGAGCAGGCTACCATGAGACAAAAGATCTTCTTTATAAAGAGATTCGATTTGGAACTATTATATGTCCAAGGTCCAATATTGAAATAATTTCAGAGGTTTGCCTTGACTTTGTCCGTGTCAACAAACAATTCGAAATGCCTCGACTTTTTTAGAACAGGTCTGAGTCAAATAGCAATGATTCGAAACACTTCTTTTTACACTATTTCGGAAACCCAAGGACTCAATGCAAGTGTGAATTCTGGTTGGAGGAAGTCAGATTTCTTGGACATTTGATTTCCCGAGAAGGTGTGGCTGTTGATCCTAGTAAAGTGAAAGCCATTTTGTCATGGCATCCGACTACAGTGCGCGAGATCCGGAGTTTCTTGGGATTTGCCGGATATTACTGAAGATTTGTGGAGGGATTTGCTCGCCTATCTGGACCTCTCACAGCGTTGACTAGAAAGAATGCAGATTTTGTTTGGTCAGATAAGTGTGAGAGAAGCTTCCAAGAATTGAAAAACAGGTTGACGACTGCACCTGAGTTAGCGCTCCCAGAACCGCATAAGCCATTCTTAGTCTTCAGTTGTGATGACCCGCTTTGTGTGTATTTTTACTAAAGGGTTGTTTTTAATTTAATTAATATGTTGATTTATTTATTTTAAATTAATGTATTTTAATTGGTTTTTAATTTGTTTGATGTTGTGTTTAATTTATTTAGTCGTTTTATGTTTTTTAAAGTTGTTTTCGGCAGATCTGTTTTGGTTTCCTGATTGAGGAGTGAATCTCATTTCTTTTCCCTTATTTTTTCTTTTTTTTTTTCTCTTTTTTCTTTTTCTTTTTCCTTTTTCTTTCTTTTTCCTTCTTTTTCTTCCTTTTCTTCTTCTTTCTTCTTCCTCCTCTCCCACGTACGCACAACAGCCCTTTTCTCTCCTTCCGTCGCTGCCTGTTTGTTAGCCCGGTGCGCCGCCGTCCGACTGCAGTGTAGTGCACCACCCCCACCATTCTCTTCCCCTCACCAAAGATCATCCCCACCAATTTTTAGAGCCATCGGACCAGCCGTTAGTCGCCACGAGCCCCTGGAAGTCACGGCACCTGCTCTATTTTTCCCCCTGTCGTCCGTTGCTTTCGCAGCCCAGAACCACCGCTCACCGGTGGCGTGGCCTACACCACCCACCCAGTTTTCTTCCCCTCTCACCGGTGAACATCCCCACAAAGTTTCACCTCCATTCGAGCCACCGTTAGCCACCACGAGCTCCTCCAAGCCACACGGTTTTTCATCGATTCCGGTGCCGTTGCACCACCTCCGGCCACCATCTCTTCACAGCTTCTTCCCCCATCTCTTGCCAACCTAAACCACCCATTTCTGGCCTCGATCCGTTGCCGGAGTAGCTCCCACGAGCTCAACTTCGATTTGAGCTTTTTCCACTTCCTTCGCAGTTTCCACCACCACCCACGGCCAAAACTCATTTCCTTTAGCTTTATAAATATCTCAAGACCATTCCCTATCAATTTCTGGTCTTAGTTTGTCACCGTTCGAAAGTGGGTAATTTATTACCCACGGCAACAGTGTAAATTACACTGTTACGTTGCTTTTCTTCCCCCGTTTGCAACGCCGTGAGCTTTCAAAAAATACCATATAGCGCTGTAAGTATTTTGGAGTAAGTATTTTCCAAACTCTACCTTTAGATTTAAATATATTTTTCTCTTACAATATTTATTTGACTGATGGTTGGTTGATTCCGGACTGAGTCCGAGGAGTTCGGGGGTCGGATAGATTGAGGACGGAGTTGTTTGGTTGATGTTGTTATTTGTTTAAGATATTTGTGTCTTGATGTTTGCTTTGTATAGTGCACGCATGTTCATTTTAAAAAGAGAAAATCGAGTTTTTCGTGTAGTTGCATGCATGTACATGTGTTTGAAAAATGAAAGCTGCGCTGGTAAGCGAGAAATGATTTATGGTATATGTGAATGGTTGGACTGACTGGTTTGAGTCAGAGGCACGCGTAGGGATGGTGGTAAGCAGGGACGGTGGTAGAATCCCGCCTATGATTCCCGCCTACGGTGCTCGTGTAGGGACGGTGGTGAGCAGGGATGGTGGTAGAGTCCTGCCTGTGATTCCCACCTACAGTGCTCTGACGGTCTGGTTTTTGGGCCATTATTGGGGATAATGGTGAGGTTATGTTTAAAGGATATGTTTTGGGCCAAATGAGACTTTTGGCATGAGTTGGTGAGGAATACATTTTTGGGGCCAAATGAGATTTTGGCGTGTGTAGAAAAATGTGATTTTATGGGATGTGAGCATTTGCATTCTTTCATGCATATTGTGGAGTTTATTATGTTTTTATCTAGTGGTGTTTGGATTTTACTTACCTGCGGCACCATTTTTGGTACCATAGATTTTGGTGCAGGGATCGAACAGGAGGAGGTTGAGCCCAAGGATGCGGCTCCGCCGGAGGTCTGAGTTGAAGTTAATATCTTGTTGTTACTTTGAATAATATTTGTATCTTGTAATATTTTAATATATATGTTTTGAATAGCTTTGTATTAAACAAGAAAAATTCTGGTACTTAGTTATGACTTTCGTTATCCGCTGCGTGTTTCTTCGTGCACATTTGTTGCTTATACACATGCTTGGCACTCGTCGATAGGGTGGTGACCCGTGATGTCATCACCCGAACGTCTCGATTTCCCCGTGTTCGTGCGTGGGGATTTGGGGGCGTCACATCAGTAATGCGTCTAAATTTAGATTGGGTTGTGTCCTTATGCAGGAAGGACGAGTTGTTGCTTATGCATCCCGTCAGCTAAAGGACCATGAGAAGAATTATCCGACGCACGATTTGGAATTGGCTACGATTGTTTTTGCTCTCAAGAATTGGTGACACTTTTTGTATGGGGAAGCTTGCGAAGTATACACCGATCACAAGAGCTTGAAGCACTTGTTTTCCCAGAAGAATCTGAACATGAGGCAGAGGCGATAGCTGCAGTTAATCAGTGACTACCAGTGCGAGATTAAGTATCATCCGGGGAAGACAAATATAGTTGCTGATGCTTTGAGCCGAAAATTGCACTTGGAAGATGAAGCCGAGTCGTCAAAATTGGATTCTTTGCTTTGTGGGATGAGAAGGCTCCTTATTGAGAGTTCACAGCAAGAAGAGATTTTATGTTCAGTTCTTGATATTCGGGTAACTGATTTTGAGGAATTGAAAACTCTTCAAAGGAAGGATCCAAAGCTGTTGGATATCAGAAAAAGAGTCAGAAAATCTCGAGGGCCGTTGCATTACAGTATGGATAAAGATGGAATTCTTCGGTTCCGAGATCGTAGGGTGGTCCCCAAAGATTCAGAATTCAAGGAGCGGATCATGGCAGAAGCTCATGCGGCCCCTTATTCAGTTCATCCTGGTAGTACGAAGATGTACCGGGACTTGAAGAAAAATTATTGGTGGGATGGAATGAAGAGGGATATTGCCTTCTATATTGAGAAATGCCACGCATGCCGTCAAGTCAAGGCCGAGCATCAAAGACCTGCTGGTATGCTCCAACCCCTCCCTATTCCTGAGTGGAAGTGGGATGACATCACGATGGACTTTGTAGTGGGCTTGCCGAGGACGCCTAGTGGGAAAAATTCTGTTTGGGTGATTGTTGACCGGTTAACGAAGAGTGCTCATTTCTTGCCTGTTAATAACACCGATTCCTTGGGTAAGTTAACCAGCTTGTACGTCAAGGAGATAGTAAGGTTGCACGGCATACCGAAGTGTATAGTGTCGAATTGAGACCCAAGGTTCACGTCTCAGATCTGGAAGAGTTTGCAGGCAGCATTGGGTACTAAGTTGAAGTTCAGTACTGCATATCACCCGCAGACAGACGGCCAATCAGAGCGCACCATTCAGACCCTTGAAGATATGTTGCGGGCATGTGTCATGGAATTTCAAGGGAGCTGGGAAAACCACTTGCCGCTCATAGAGTTTGCGTATAATAACAGCTTTCATGCGACCATTCAGATAGCTCCTTATGAAGCTCTTTATGGGAGGAAGTGCAGATCGCCTTTGTGTTGGGATGAAGTCGGGGAAAGTAAGATAATTGGACCCAAAATAATTCAAGAGATGCAAAGCCAAGTTCAGATCATCAGGGATAAAATGGCGGCAGCTCAGAGTCGTCAGAGAAGCTACGTTGATAACAGGAGGAGAGAGTTATCTTTTGAAGAAGGTGATTGGGTTTATCTCAAAGTCTCTCCCATGAAAGGAGTTAAGCATTTTGGTAAGAAGAGGAAACTGGATTCGAGGTATGTCGGCCCTTTTCAGATTTTGGAGAAGGTAGGGTCTGTCGCCTATAGAGTTGCTTTGCCAGAATATTTTGGGGATATTCATGATGTCTTCCACGTATCATCCTTGAAGAAGAGCTTTGGACAACAAGAGCCGCCCTTTGTCGACCCAGAGAGTATTCAGTTGCAACCGGATCTTACTTATGAGGTTGTTCCGTCGCAGATCATGGATTGGAAGGAGCAACAGTTGAGGTCCAAGATGATACCTTTGGTTAAGGTGGCATGAGGAGATCCATTAGCTCAAGATTTCTCTTGGGAGAGAGTAGCTGACATGAGGGAGTAGTACCCATACTTGTTTGAGTAAAAGATGGTATGTCTCTTAATCTTGGTCACAGGTGGTTTTATGTGGAATTATGTGGCTTGTTTCAAGTTGGTGTTTGATCTTGCAAATTTCGAGGACGAAATTTATTTTAAGGGGGGAGGATGTGATACCCCGTTTTTACGTGTATTTTCACTGAAGGAATATTTTAATTTAATTAAAATAATAGTTCTTTTATTTTAAATTATCAGATTTTAATTGGATTTTATTTGTTATTTGAGTTTAAATTGCTGTTTAATTTATTTTAGCTTGTTTTTGGATTTAAAATTAAATAGTTAGTTTTTAATAGTTATTTATTATATCTTAGCTTTACGTTATGTTTAAGATATTTTCTTGGTTTTATTGCTTTTAAAGTTATTTTCATTGGATCAGTTGTTGAACCCGAGAGGTGAGGATTGGATCTCATTTCTTTTTCTCCACCTTTTCTTTTTCTCTTTTCCTCTTTTTCCTTTCTCTTTCTTCTCTTTTTCTTTCTTTTTCTTTCTTTTCTTCGGTTGTCTCTTCCTTCCCGTGTGATTTCTTTCTCTCTGTCTCTCCTCTCCCTCGCGCGTCCGTCTAGCCACTCAAACCTGCCGCTCGCCGGCGCCGTGAGCCACACCACCACCACCAATCTCTTCCCCTCCCTCCGGTGAACCACCCCACAAATTTCCACCGCCAACGGAGCCGCCGTTTAGCCAGAATACCTCTTCCAAGCTGAACGGCTTTTGCTCCAATTTGCCGCCGTCACTCCACCTCCGGCCACCACCTCTTCACCACTTCATCATCAACTCCTTGTCGTCCTAACCCACCCATTTCTGGCCTCGATCAATTGCTGGAACAGTCCCCACGAGCTAACTCTCCGATTTGGGTATTTTGGCCTCCTACTGCCGTTTGTGCCGCCACCCACAGCCGACCCTCACTTCCACTAGCTTCATAAACACCTCTAAGCCATTCCCTATCAATCCCGAGCCTTGGTTTGTCCCCGTTCAAAAGTGGGTATTTTACAACCCACGGCCACAGTGTTTTACACTGTTAGGTTGCTTTCTCTTCGCCGTTTGCTGCTCGCCGATCCTTCAAAAATTATCTTATAGCGCTGTAAGTATTTTCCAAACTCTACTTTTAGATTTAAATGTATTTTACTCTTACAATAAATATTTATCTGCTGGTTGGTTAATTCCGGACTGAGTCCGAGGAGTTCGGGGGTTGGATGGATTGAGGACGGAGTGCTTGGTTTTGGTTGTTTGTGATTGGTTGGTTATTTGTGCCATGAGGCGTGCGTTGCATATTGCATACATGTGTATTTTATTTTAATTGAGAAAACCATGTTTTGTTGGTGTAAATGAATTTTCGGGTGTGTGTGTTTCACAAGCCCAAGCCGGGATGAGTTATTATCTCGGTGGAGCTCCTCTGGTCACTCGGGAGTGGATAATACTGAGTGACATCCTCTGAGTTGTCGCAGGGCCACGACTGGATCGCACGATATGGTAACGCTGTCGTGTCGACTCCGTGGTCCCTAGAGTGGCGGGGACTAGAGGATGACCTGGCCAGGTACACGTTGGGCGCGAGTCTGGGCATCGCTCGTTTAGGTGTCATACCTGTGGTGTGGCACAGAGCCAGGGTGTGCGGATGATCCCTAGGGGAGATCATGGTGCATGCATAATTGGATCGTTTTTATGGTTTTCGGATGCGGGCCATTTTCTGGGAAAATGGTGAGGTTTGGTTTTGAGGCTTTTGATCCATTTTCTGGGAAAATGGTGGTTTGGGCCATTATCTAGGATAATGGCGAGGCTTGGTTTTAAGCGATATAGTTTTATGGGACATGTGCATTGGTTTTTCTTTTATGCATGTTGTTTGAGTTTTATATGTTTTTATCTAGTGGTGTTTGGATTTTACTTATCTGCGGTAGCATTTTTGGTTCCATAGATTTGGTGCAGAGTTCGAGGAGGAGGAGGAGGCTAAGCCCGAGGATGCGGCTCCGCCAGAGTTCTGAGTTGGGTTATGCTTTGTTTTTGGCTTTGAAATAATATTTGTGTTTTGTAATGTTTTATTATGTAAGATTTGAACAGCTTTGTATTAAACAAGAAAAATTCTGGTACTTAGTTATATGGCTTTACTACCCGCTGCGTGTTTCTTCGTACACATTTGTTACTTATATACACACTTGGCACACGTCGTTGGGGTGGTGACCCGTGATGTCATCATCCGGACGTCTCGATTTCGTCGTGTCCGTGCGGGGGAATTTAGGGGCGTCATAATACTCCTCACCACCATGAGTACCAAAGTTGCAGGCTTTGAGACTTTCACAGATATGTATGAGCTGATCCTTCCTTTGGAAGGATATTTCAGGAGGTAACTGATAGTCACCGTCATGATTTTGTTTTGCATAATGGGTATCTGTTTCATGGATTACAGTTGTGCATTCCAGATTGTTCATTGAGGCAGCAAATTATCAGTGAGCTTCATAATGAGGGACACTTTGGCCGAGATAAGACATTGGCCCTTATCTCTTCTGACTTTTATTGGCCCAAGTTGACTAGTGATCATTATGTGGACCGTTGTTATGTGTGCCAGCGGTCTAAAGGAGGTCTCACCAATTCGGGCTTGTACACTCCCTTACCTGTTCCTGAAGCTCCTTGGTTCGATGTCAGCATGGATTTTGTATTAGGCTTACCCCGTAACCAAAAGGCCTCAGATTCTATCTTTGTTGTGGTTGACAGGTTTTCCAAGATGGCCCATTTTGTAACTTTCAGGAAAACTATGGATGCTGTCCGGATTGCCCATCTTTATTTCAGGGAGATTGTGAGTTTACAGGATGTTCCTCAATCCATCACTTCAGATCGTGATACCAAGTTCATTAGTCATTTATGGAAGAGCCTGTGGGGGAAATTGGGAACACAGTTGAATTTTAGTAGCACCTACCACCCCCAGACAGATGGCCAAACCGAGGTGGTGAACTGGAGTTTGGGTAACCTTTTGAGGTGTTTGGCAGGAACTAAGCCGAAGCAGTGGGATTTGGCATTGCCTCAAGCATAATTTGCCTACAATAGATCGAAAAACAGAACCACAGGCTTAAGCCCATTTCAGATTGTCTATGGTCAAAACCCATCCGGCCTATTCCATGTATGGGACGTTTCAGTCCTAAAGCAGATGAGATGGCAGAGCATCTTCGGGGTATCCATGAGCAGGTGAAATAGACCATTCATGAGAGCAATGCCAAGTACAAGACTCGGGTTGACAGTCATTGTTGTCAGGTACTTTTTTATGTTGGTGATTTTGTTTGGGCTATATTAACTTGTGATCATTTTCCTGTTGGCGAATATAATAAGTTTAAGGATCGGAAGATTGGACCTTGTGAGGTAGTGTAGAAGATCAATGATAATGCTTACAGGTTGCGCCTTCCCAGTCACTTGAAGACTTCTGATGTCTTTAATGCGAAGCACCTAAGTCCTTGTTTTATGGATTCTGATGACACTACTCTGAACTCGAGGACGAGTTCTTTCCAACCTGGGGTGACTGATGTAAGGGGATCCGAGACAGATGATGCTGAGCTGTTAGATTGCACCTTGATGGCACTGAGATACCATGAGTTGGCAGATCAGCGCAAAGGTGGGAATTGATTGTGATATGTTCCTAATTGGGGCCGTTTTGAGTGCGTTTCAGTCTTTTGGCCATAATTTTGGCTACAAGTGTCGGAATCGTGCATAAGACCCCAATTCAGAAAGCTCTTTTCGGCGCACACGCTGTCCAAATGAGCTTAACTTCATGTGCCCTTTTTTCAACCTCAAATTTTGCTATTTTCTCATCCAGATCACTAGTTTTAGTTATTTTTTACTATTTATGGTAATATTTCATTTGTCGGTTAGGAAATCATTTTAAACCCGATTTGGACTGGATTTTTTGCAGATTGCTTATTTATTTTGAATTTCAATTTGGAGTGATTTTCAGGATTTTGCTATTTTTGGCAAATTTCGGATAAACACGATTTTTGGCTATAAGAGTCTGGCTTGTGGACTGATTTTCAAGATTGCTTGATTTGATAATATTCAGTTAAACCCTAGAGATTTTTCTCTCTATTTTTTTGGGCGATTTTATCCTGTTCTTCCCTATGAATCATCTGCTGGAACTAACCTGGAGGATAATCGCTATTCTGTTCGGCGTCATCTAGTCGAGGGCGTTTGTGTATATGCTCATGTGAGAAACTTCACCAAATCTGCAAACTCTTCTCTTTCTTTGGTCGTGGTTGTGTGTTTAAGTATGTGTTCGTGATATCTTCAGCAAGTTTGAAACTTTCTCTCTTTGGCCGCATGTGTGGTGTAAGGAAAGTGTGTTTAGTTCCTCACCTTACATGGCCTCCTTCTTAGATGGTATCTCTAGCTTGGCATGCACATCGAATGGTGTTTGAATGAAGTGATAGTAGCATGGGTGGTGTTTGGATGGAGATAAAGTGGTGGAAATGGAGAGAAAAATGAAATGGCCGAATGTCTCAAGAGAACTCCACCAAGTGAGGAAAAGACCTTAAGGTTTAAGGTTTTCGGGTCTTCCCCTTATATAGGCATGCGATCCTTCTTGAAAAGCTAAAGTTCCTTTGCATGGATGCCATTTGACTCCTAATGAGTGTACGAAAGTGCACTTTAAATACCCTATTATTGAACTAAAATGTTAAAATATGAATAGAAATCATAAGATTTAATTTTTAATTTTTAATTGAGTTTCTATTTATTTTGGGATACTCCTAAGCAGATTTTTATGTTTAACTTTAGAGTCTATATAAGAGCAAGTGAAGGCTCAGTCAAATTTAAAGGAGGATTTTCAAGTGGGCACGATGTTAGAACAACCTAAGAACTTTCAACGAGTGTAGGACTCTTCAAATAAGGATAATGATGGGGTTTGAGAGCAATTTGAATCAAGAAAAAAAAATCACAAAATAAAACCGCAAGAAGACCAAATCCGAAATTCCCTAGAAGACAGTCTGAACATATTTTGGATTGATGTGATTTGTAATGCATTGGAAATTTATCTTAAAACTTAGGCGATTTTTCAGACGGGAATTAGGAAAATATTAGGGTTTCTTTTCTATCCTATATAAGCATAGCATTGACATGAAATTGAGAGGGAGGAGAGGATAGAAGGCACAATTCTGAAGAGAGGAGAAAAATATTATTTTTATATATTTTTAATTCTTCCAGGGAGAACTAAATCTTGGGTAAAGCCTAGGATGAAGATTGATTAGTGAAAATATTTCGTCTTTTTTTCAATTTGTAAATTAAGTTTTATTGTTTAAGATTTTAGGATTAAATTCCTTTATTTTTTTTTTAGATTTTTATAAGTTTGAGACAATTATATTAAATCTTGCTATGATTTTTTGCAAGCTATAAGATTATGAATATATGATTATGACTTAAATAGTTGTTTTTCATGTCATTGATGTGTCTCTTGTTGCACTATTGTTTGCAAACATAGTGGCGTCTCTAGATCTGATATTTATTTGTATATATGAAAACCATGATTTGTAAAGAGGGGAATAGATTCTATAATTAAATTTAAGAGAGTAAATGAGCATAACGTCATATTTTCCAATTAGGAATTTGGTGCTATAATTCTTAATTGGGTATATAGTTTGGATTGAAAAGTCACAATATTGGATCCGGTTGATTGAAACCCGAAGATTTACTTGCATTTTTATCTGTGCCCTAATCTAATTTTGATTACATGCTTTAGGTAGAATTTACAGATTCTTATTATATTGTCATTTAATATTTTTCTTTAAGCTTGCGTCTTGTAGTATTTCTTTTGACTCCCTTTGGATCGACACCGTGAACTATACTATACAATTAGGTAATAGTTTGGGTGTAATAAAATTTTGGCGCATTTGCCGAGGAGTATGGTACAATAATCGATACAAGACATATTTATTTTAATAGTTTGTAAAGCAGGTAAATTTGTTACCTCTTTTAGCTTGCTGCATTATTTTTTTTCTTTTTATTTTTGTAGTAACTTTTTTAGTTTTAGTTTTTACCTTGCATGCACAGATTTGACAATCTATTTAGTCCCAAAGAAATGAGTGAAAACAAAGATCAATCCACTAGAACTCTTCAAAATTCCTTCCACCCTACACGCACGACCACACTATCACGCATCATGTTTCCAGCCAACACTTGTCAACTTGATTTTAAAACACGGATGATATAGCTACTTCCCACCTTTCATGGTTTAAAGAATGAAAATCCTTTTTTGCACATCAGGGAATTTGAGGAAGTAGTTATGACTTTCCATAATCATAATAATGCTACAAATGATGTTGTAAGACTTATGTTCTTTCCTTTCTCTATGATGTTGTAAGACTTATGTTCTTTCCTTTCTTTTTGAATGATAGAGCAAAGAGCTGGTTGTACTCACTAAGACCACGATCAATAGGACCATGAAACGAGATGACACATGTATTCTTTAACAAATACTTTTCCCAACATAAGACTTATGCTTTGAAGAGGCAGATCTCCATCTTTGTATAAAAGGATAGTGAGACTTTGTATCAGGCTTGAGAGAGATTTAAGGAGTTGTTGAGTATGTGTCCTCACCATGGGTATGAGAACTGGTGCTTAGTTAATTATTTTTATGAGGAACTTACACCTAGAGAGGGTCAATTCATAGAAATCATGTGCAATAGTGACTTTTTGCAGAAAAATTCAAATGAGTCTATAGAATATCTGAATGACCTTACTAAAAAAGCTCACACTTGGACATGACCTAGTGATATTGATAATACAAATAGGTCATGACTTGCTAGAAATCCAAATTGAAGTAGAATTTACCATCTTAGGGAAGAGGATAAGTTAAAAGCTAAAGTTGATATGCTTACTAGGGAGTTAGAGGTGTCAAAACTTAAGAATTTAAAGCCAACACACATGGCTACTCATGTAGAGTCCTTTGGACCGTGTTTTGTGTGTGGTGGGGTAGATCACTTAGCTTAAGAGTGCCTCCCATTTACTTAAATGAGGGGAATGTATAAGGAACAATGTAATACCTTAGGTGTGTACATGAAGCCTTTTGCATCTTTCTCCAATACCTACAATCTTGGGTGGTGTAATCACCCCAATTTTAGCTAGAAATCTAAAAATAAAAGAACTTACCCTACATCGTATCATGCATCATCTTCTTCTAGGAACTGCTTAGAAGGCACAGGGTAAAACTAATCAAAAGTTTAAGTATTTGATTATGCAGATTGTCGAAGAAAATAAGAAGATAAAGAGTCATGTATCCAAGATAATGAGCTCCTTGAGTGTGAATGAGTGTGGCATATTCCCTTCTCAAGCTCAATCTACACCCCAAGGCCAACATATGGCGCAAAAAGAAATTGAATGATATCAATGCCATTGTGACACGAAATGACAAATTCTTACACATCCCAATAACTGATAAGTCAGAGGATGTTGAAGATGATCAAAGTAATAGTGGTGTCGAGTTGCACAAGGAAGCCGAAGTAATAAAAAGCCCAGTTAAGGTATCATTTCCTCAAGTTTTAAAATTAAATAAGTGAACTTTGGATCCTAGCAATGAAATACTGGAGAACCTCAAGCAGGTAAAAATTAACCTTCCCTTACTACATGTTATTAAACAAGTTCCTACTTATACAAAAGTTCTTAAAGATTTGTGTACAATTAAAAGAAAGTATCATATTAAGAAAACAATATTTCTGACAGAGCAAGTTAGTGCTCTAATTGAATAGCGAATTCCTCCTAAGTACAAGGGATCCGGGTTGTCCAACTATTGCATGTAATATTGTGAATCATGATTTTGACAAGCTTTGCTAGATTTAGGAGTTAGTGTAAATTTGATGTCTTATTCTATTTATTTACAGATAGGATTGGGAGAAATCAAACCAAGTACTATGTTATTACAATTGGCTGATCGTTCAGTCAAAGTACCACTGGGTGTGGTGGACGATGTTTTGGTTCAAATTGAATAATTTTATTATCCAGTTGATTTTTTAATCCTTGACACTATTTCTGTGGTTGACTCTAGTTATAAAATCTCTTTAATTTTAGGTAGACCTTTCATTGCTACTGCTAATACTCTTATTAATTGCAAGAATGGTCTAATAAAACTCTCTTTTGGGAATATAACTCTCAAGGTGAATATTTTCTAAATTGGAAAACATCCAAAATAGGATAATGAGTGCTACCAAATATACATGATTGACGCACTTATAGACAAGGGAGTTCACACAATTCATGATTATGATCCACTTGAATATTTCTTTATTAATTCTGAGTTTGATACTACTAGTGATTCATTTGATATTGTAGATATTTGTGCTATTTTTTATAAAACTTATGATTATGGCACATGGGCTTGGCAACTGAAATTTGAAGAGTTGCCTAAGAAGAGTGAAAAACAGATTCCTTCGAGTATGGAAGCACCAAGAGTGGAATTGAAACCTTTGCCTAAGGCTTTAAAACATGCTTTCCTTGGTCTAAGTGATACTTGTCATGTTATTATCTCAGCATATTGTCTGAATTTCAAGGTGAGTAATTACTTCAAACCTTAAATGAGTACAAGTCAACCATAGGTTGGAGCATTGCAGATATCAAAGGTGTTAGTCTCTTAGTCTGTTCTCATAAAATTAACTTAGAGGAAGGAACTAGCCCTCGTAGCGACCCTCAACGTAGAGTTAATCCTAGTATGAAAGAAGTGGTAAAAAATGAAGTTTTAAAACTATTAGATGCATGAATTATATGTCCTATTGCTGATACTAAATGAGTTAGTCCTATGCAGATTGTCCTCAAGAAGTCAGGTGTTATTGTGGTGAAGAATGAATTGAGAGAGTTAGTACCTACAAAGCTTGTGATTGGGTGACGGATGTGTATTGATTGCACAAAATTGACTGCTGCCACCTGAAACACCATTTTCCCCTCCCTTTTATTGATCAAATCCTTGAGCTTGTAGCTGATCACCCATTTTATTATTTTTTGGATGGTTATTATGATTATTATCAAATTGAAATTGCATTAGAAGACCAGAATAAAATCACTTTCACTTGTTCTTTTGGTACTTATGCTTTCCATAAAATGCCATTTGGATTGTGTAACACCCCTGCTACTTTCCAGCGCTGCATAATGAAAATTTTTAGTGACATGGTTGAAAACTGTATGAAAGTTTTTATGGATGACTTGATTGTTTTAGGAACTTCTTTTGATGCATGGTTGCTGAATTAAAAGAGTGTTAACCCGTTGTGAGGAAAAGTAACTGGTTTTGAATTGAAAAAAATGCCACTTTATAGTACCTTCAAGGTTTGTCCTAAGGTATATTATTTCTTCCAAGGGGATAGAGGTTGATCAATCTAAGATTAAATTAATTTCTAAGTTACCTACACCTAGGACAGTAAAGGATGTTAGATCATTTCTTGGTGATGCAGATTTGTATAGGATGTTCATACATAATTTTTCTACCATATATAGACTACTATGTAACCTCGTAACTAAAGATGTTCCATTTGAGTGGACACAAGCCTATCAAGATGCCTTTAAAACGCTGATTCACAAGCTTACTTCAGCACCGATAATGCAGCCATGTAATTGGGCTTTACCTTTTGAGATTATGTGCAATGCTAGTGATTACACTATAGGTGCTTTCCTTGGACAGCGAAGGGAAAGAAAGCCCTATGTCATTTGCTATGCTAGTAGAACTCTAAATAATATTCAAATGAATTACTCAACCATTGAAAAAGAGCTGTTAGCTATAGTTTTTGCTTTGGACAAGTTTCGTGCTTACTTATTTAGTTCTCCTATTACAATTTTCATAGAAAATACCACCCTTAAGTACCTTCTAACAAAGAAAGATGCTAAAGCATGATTATTGTGGTGGATTTTACTTTTGTAAGAATTTGACAACACCATTGAAGATAAGAAAGGAGTTGAAAATATAGTGGCTGACCATCTCTCAAAGCTCACATTTGAGGACAACACTGATCACATGCCAATTAGGGATATTTTCCAGGTGAACATTTATTGTCTATTTCTTCTTTATCATGGTTTGCTCATATTGTGAATTATTTGGCTACAGGCGAGATACTGACAGATTGGAGTGGGGAAGACAAGAGGGAATTCATGGTTGAGGTATGCAATTTTTATTGAGATGAACTTTTCTTTTCAAATATTGCCCTCACCAAATTATAGGCATTGCATCCTTGTTGAGGAGATTGCTAGCATCTTATAATTTTGTCATACCCAAGCTTGTGGGGGTCTTTTTCAATGAAAAAACTGTGACAAAAATTCTGCAGTGTGGATTTTATTGTCTCACCTTGCTTAAGGATGCAAACATCTATTGTTGTTCATGCAAAAGGTGTCAAAAGCTAGGAGCTTTGTCCCATCATAATATGATGCCTTTAAACCCGATCTTAATAATTGAAATTTTTGATTACTGGGATATTGATTTCATGAAACCATTTCCTCCTTTTGGATACCAATATATTATTGTGGTAGTAGATTATATGTCAAAATGGGTAGAAACAACAACTTATAGGAGCAATGATAATAAGATGGTAATTAAATTTCTTAAAGAAAATGTATTGCCTCAGTTTGGTACACCACGTGCTATCATCAGTGACTGCAACAAATGTTTTTGCAACCTTTCATTTGAGGCTTTGATGAAAAAGTATTGGGTTGTTCATAAAATTTCTACTGCTTACCATCCTTAGACAAGTGGATAGGTAGAACTTGCCAAGAGGGAAAATTATAGTATTGGGTTGTTCATAAAATTTCTACTGCTTACCATCCTTAGACAAGTGGATAGGTAGAACTTGCCAAGAGGGAAAATTAAGCAAATCCTAGAGAAAACAATAAACCCGGATTGCAAAGATTAATCTTTAAGACTAGTTGATGAGAAATAAAGCACGAACACAAGGAATTGTAAATAGTGATTCTAAAAATTAGAAATTTAATTATTAATAATTAGAAATATGAAAACAAGTTAACTTAGAGTAAAATTACCATTTTACCTTTTACATGTGGAAAAATGACCATTTTACCTCTAACTTAATAATTTTGCATTCTAAGTCCAAAAATTATCAAAATTTACATTCTTCATGGGAAACTCAAATCTATGCTAAAATCAAATCTGAACTTAGAAAAATTTAAAACAAATCACAATTATGGGAAACTCACTATAGCCAAAATATTCATAGGTCATTTCTCTTGATTTTTGTTGCAATTTCTTCCAACATCAAAACTCGTGATTAAGCCAAAATTTTGCAATAAAAATCTTCCTATCCTAAGTTTAAAACCATATTTAAAACATCCATTAAGAAAAGGCTAATCTTCAACATCAATTTTTTTGTAAGGAGATCCGAAATTTTTAACAACAAAGCAAACCTTTGAATCACAAGTTTTGATCTTAATCAAAACATTTCCAAAAATTTTAAAAAAATAAATCTGACATCTAACATATTCATTACATTATCTTAAGATCAATCATGTTTTAAATCATCAAACAAAAGTCACCAAAAATTACAAAACAACACTTGGAGTTTTTGGTTTTACACTTACTTAAAAAACATAAACTTTTTTCTTAACTAACTTTCATCAATCTCTTAATCCATGGCTTAAAAAATGAGATCTTCAAACTAAAACATCACATGGTTTTAAAATGTGTCTTAAAGAATATCAAACCAAAAAACTTAAAATCACACGGCTAAAAATCAATAAAACATGGATCTAACCCAAAAAATTAAATCTTAGGCCTAACTTAAATCCTCTTGCATAAAAAAATAATATCTTTGAAAATAATACTAAATATTTTCAAAATAACATCTTAAAATAAAAATAGGAGATTTAGGATCATCACATAAAAATATCAAAGCCTTTGGAGTAAGATCAAACCACGAAATATCCAAACTTTCTCAAAACAAAAACTGTTTTTCCACTTCCAGTTTTCAAGTCTCTAAATCTAAGGAAATACATCATCAAAAGTTTTAGTCATACAATAAAACATTAGTGAACATTCATAAACATATGCTAACAACACTTTATAAAATTTTCAGACTATGGTATGTCCATTATCTTGGTCAAAAATCCCAAAACATAATATACTCTCCAGTTTCATGCCCAAAATGATATTTTGTGGTTAAAAATATTTTTGACTTACCAATGACCATGGAATGAGATGAATAAGATATCCACAAAAACTATCCTAAAAGGTGAACAAATTTTATGAAGGAGTAATCATGAGAAAATACTTACAAAGGGTAAAAAATCTCTATGCAAAAAGACCTAAAAATCTGCTTGAGAGAGCTCTTTTGGGTTTCTCTCAAAGAATGGGGTGAAGAAATGATAAAAAGGAGTGAAATGTATCTTGCACGATTTTAGACCTCTGGAGGGGGAAGGTATGGACTGGAATGACACTTGATTGGAGGTGGCTATGTCACATAAAGTAGAGAATAGTGAGTGGCAAGGACTACCTCTTGTAGCTGTGAGGTTTGAAGGGTGATGGGGGTGGATTTCTCCTTCACATCAAGGTACTATTCGATGCAGCCAAGGGCAGTGGATGACCTGCCATGTGGGGGAGGAAAATTCTTCAAGAATCTTTGCCAATGTGGCCAAATTTGTGGGCCTTAACCGAGTGGGCTTTAATTTGGGGTTTTAAAAGGGTTTGGTTAGGGTTTGAGATGCTATCAATCCCAAATCTAATTTTTCTTGGCCTAATAAAATTTTCAAGGTTTAAAAGGTTGGATAATGATGTAATAACAAGAATTTGATGAATTAATAGCATGTGGAAGTGATTTAATCAAGTGATTAAACACAATGCTAGAAATCAGATCAAAAAGGGTTTAGAGGCCAACTTTAGGGTTTGGGGGAAACTGTTTAGGGTTTCAATTTCAGCCAAGTTTTTTGGATTTCAATTGGATTCTAACTATTTAGGTTTCACTAGGGTTGAAACCCTCTTTGGTCAAGTATAATTTGGTTGATCAGATGATAGAATAGGGATTTGCTTAGGTGGCATGATCTCACATCTTGATTCCTTCACAATCCATCTCATAGTTCCTCTTTGTGTCAAGTGTCCAAAACTATTTATCAAGTGTGGATAAGATCTTTCAAAGTGTTCAAATAAAACTTTCCTAATCAAATTTAGACATTCCACATGTGATTTTAAAAACACTGCGCTAAGTTCTACTATTGAGGTTCATTTTGGGAAAGTGAAAAATAAACTTTACATTGTAAAGTCCTAAATACTCTTACAAACCTAAATGTGCAATTTTTTTTTTAATCAAAATTCAACCCTGAAGTGCCTAAAAAAAAGCAAAATGCGTTTTCAAACAAGCGTATCGTTCGAAAATTGAAAATGGGATTATTACGCCATAAAATCCTAAATAATCAATTGAGTCAAACAATGTAAACCTTAATGCATTCTGACACTTCTAACGACCTCAAATAAATAAAATAGCACTTTTGGCACCATAGTGAATGATAACACTGACTATGCTAACAGACTAAAACCTATGCGATTAGTCAATTCATGAAAATTTATGAGATTTTCATGAGATTTCTATAGTCTATAGAAATTCCACCATTGAATTTCTAGTGGGTTGTTACAGAAACAGAGTAGTTCCATAACATGAACCAGCCACCACTGCATCTCGGGAAGCCACTGCATGTCACCAGCCCTTTTACAACATTGCCACCTGACGCCACCCAAAGCCACCGTTCTCTCTTGGTAACCTCTCTCTTCTCTCTCATGTTGTGCTCTCTCTCCCTCTCTCTCTCTCTACCGTGTCACCGCATTGACCACCTTTGACCTCTACCCAGCACTACCCCTTTCATGTCTCTCCTTCCCACTCGGTAAGCCCCAACTACACCACCATTTTGCTAGTGTTTACCTTGTTTTCAAAATAGGAAAGATTCTTTTGTCTCCCATAAAGCTTCACATAAAGTAGGGTAATTCTTTTTTGTGAAATCACACTTATGCCCTTTGAGCCACAAGTGTAATATCCCGCTTCTTCTTTCTTTTATGGTTACGAGTCTCGTTCTGCATGCCGGATGACATGTTTTTAAAGATATCAAGTGTTTTAAAGCCTTTGAATATTTTAACTATCTTGAAAATATTTATATAAGATATTTTCAGTGTTATTGGATCAAGCTTGAATTTAAATAAGACAATTATGATATTTTTAAAGAGCTCTAAAAATATTATAATTGTAGAAAATCACTTTATTTTATCTTAATTCCAGTGTTTTAAAGCTAAATTAGTGTTTTAATCATAACCATTAGATCGTTTTGAAGGGCCTAGATTAAATATCCAAGCCCTTCCTCTTTTCCCCTCACGTTTTCTTTTTTCCCTCTCTCTCCTTCCTCTCCCTCAGCCTACGCATGGAAGTCCTCTCCTCGCCAGCCTAGCCATTGCTGGCTACCCAGCATCACTGCCACCACTAGAGTCTCCCCTTCACACTGGCGAGCACCTTCCCTCACTGGTGACCCTCCACGTGAACGTGAAATCTCTCTTTCTCTCTCTCTCTCTCTCTCTCTCTCTCTCTCTCTCTCTCTCCCAAAATGGGTTTTGCCCATTTCTCTCCACCGTGTGCTACCACCTCTATCCACCCCGACGACACCACAACCCCACCAGAGCTACTCCCCATGCCTAGTTGAAGCCCTTCAAGCCATCCCTCTCCCTTTCTCTGTTTTGGCCACCCAATGCCTCCACCACCCCAGTGCCACCATGCTCCTCCACAAGTTGCCACAAGGCCACCATGAGCCTCCCCATGGCCACCCCTTCTAGATCCACCAACTGACATGCCCAACCAACTCCCAAATGCCCAAAATAGCCACCATACACTGTTTAGCCACCACGTATGACTCTTCCGATGTCATCAACCGTGATGGGTAGTGGGTAATGCACGAGTTAAGCCCAATGATGGTATAACACTCTCTCCCTTGTTATTTATGTTAGATGTTAGTTGGTTGATTGTGGAGTTTACTGTGTAGTGAAGTATTGGGCGTAGTTGTGTGGTGTGCTATGAAGTGTTGTGGACTGTGCTGTGAAGTGTGGGTGTGAAGTGTATGTTGTAGTAGTGATGTGGTGTAGTGTTGTGAAGGGAGTACGTGGTACGTAGTCCATGTTGTGTAGCGATGCACCGTGTGACGTGCGTTGTAATGGTGTATGGTGTAGAGTGGATGGAAGGGAGTTCACGTGGAGTGTACTTCATGTGGTGTCATGATGTACCAAATGGCATGTCACGAAAGTTGGATGACATAGTTGAGGAGCGTAGATGGTGTTGTGTAGAGTCGAGAACTGTGAAACAGTGTCCCGAAATAGTTGTGATGTGACCTTGTCGTAGTGACGAGTGTCGCGATGTAGCTTGGGAGTAACCTCGAGTTACGTGATGTGACGAAAGTGTAGTTGTGAATGGGTCTTGTCTTGCAAGTGTTAGGATAAACTTGTAAATGGCCGAGAAGTAGGAAAGTCCTGCTGACCGAGTTTGAATAGAAGTTGGTATCGGAGTATAGATCTTGTTTATACAAGTGGGTGTTCAATGGACTATAAGTTGATATTAGGTGATAAAGGGGCAAGGTACATGTGCATTTGGTAAGACACGTGTGCTGGGCAGATTTACCATATATAATGGGTAATCTATCCTAAGCATAGTTACAGGATATTTAAGCCTCAGCGTTGACTTAAAGTCATGTGCCATGTATGGATGGAAAGGAGGATGAAGTGTGGGCGATGATGCATGAAGGCAGTAATGGGTATGTTGTCTAAGATTGGGATGCATGACTTAGTTAGTCTGAGTCATGCATCAAAAGGTGGTTAATAGGGAGAGTAAGATGAAGGTTTTAGTGTCTTAATCCAATGGTGAATCAGGAAGGTTCACTTTAAAGGATAAGACCTCGAAGTAGAATGCTGAATTTGGGAAAGGTGACCCAAGTGGGTCCTAAAAAGAAGAAATGTGATAAGGAAGACATATAAGACAAGATAGAAGAAGAGTGTGTCAAAGTGAAATGTAGTCTGTGTTTCTAGTTTAGTTGCTTATGCCTTAGTTGGAGAATGACGTTGAAGTTGTGTATGCATGTAGGCTGCAATTTGACATGCACGTGAATGGACTGCATGAAATGAGTATGACATGGAGTCCAAGTAAGTATTATGTTCATACTCAAGATATGAAAACAAAAATGAAATGAAATGTGAGGCTTATGCGCTTTAAGTGATGCTTTAAACGACACGAAGAAAGTGTTTTAAAATGTCCTTGTGAACTAAGGTTTTAAAATGTCCCTATGAAAGATGATGTTTTAAATGATGCCATAAACTAATGTTTTAAATGATGCCTTGAAAGATGATGTTTAATGATGCCATGGACTAATGTTTTAAAGGATGTTTTAAATGTCGAGATTTAAGCCTATGCTTTTAAATGATGTTTATGAATTGAATGAACTGAAAAGAATAAATGAAAAGGATTGAATGAACTAAAAGAATGAAAGAAAGGATTGAATGAATGAATGTTTTAATGTATGAAAGTACGTAACGGCTATGACTAAATGAATGAAAGGGTACCAAAGGACTGGGCAGAGTGCAATGCCAAGTAAGTAGCACTGGTAGTGCACCCAGTGCTGCCTCCTGACCGAAAAGGGATTCCCAACTTATAGCCATGGGTAGAGTTCGAGTCCAAAAGAGGACTGCTAACCCTAGCACATGGGGCGTAACAATGTGTAATGGCCAATGGAAAGTGATAAGAAAGAATGCAGGTATGCTCAAACTCTTTAAGAAATGAAGGCACGAGGCATGGGGAAATTTTTTATGGAAGAAAAGAAATGTTTTACTAAAGAAAATCATTTTCAAGAATAGCTCCGCCTCGAAATGTTTTAAATGAACGAATTTCTTATGTATAGTATGTATGGAATGATGAATGCATGACTGAAAATCTATGTTATTATATTTTAATTGTATGAAATAATGTTTACAAGTTTTCAACTCATTTTAGTTTTTATGTGTGCCCTTCCAGGGATAAGATGAGTAGTACGCGTAAGGACAAATACGGCCCAAGGGGAAGAGTACGGAAGCCTAAGCAAAATGTTTTGTGCGAAAGACTTTTAATTATAAAGTTATGTTTTCCATTGTAACTCTCTTTAAATTAAAAATCACGTTTTATTTTATAAACATGGAGTCTTTCGTATCCTGGCATGGAAGTAAAAAGTTTTAAAAGAACAGTAATTCCCATCGTCTTTCTTAAAATCATTTTTCTAAAGGTCCCACCACAAGGATGGGCATTACAACAAGCCAAAGCAAATGTGTTTTGAACTTGTATTTTTAAGTTGGGCATGATTTTTACTATGGGCCTCGACTAGTTTGGAGAAAATGAGTATAACTTTTTAGTGGGCCTAGTCTTACTTTATATTAGTACGAAAACTTTATTTTACAGAAATATTTTAGAATTCATGTATTAGTCAGAGAAATTAAGTGGATTAATATGAATTTGAGAAATGATGATATCTTAGGGCTACGAGAACTTTAGATTGTTAGGAAAAATAGGTTATTTTAGTATTTTTGGCTTAAATATCAAAATACGTGTTTAACTAGAGATTTAAGTAAGTTACGTGTCGATTTTATAGGTGACAATTGATATTCATTTAGCACTATCGTGAAGAAATTAAGAAAAGTTAAGAAGTTCAGGTAAACGAAGTTCTTATGCTAGACTTTGTATAAAACAATTGGACTGAAGTTGATTTTATGAAAAATATGCATGTTTTGTTATGAAAAAAAATTGAAACAACCTCAATTATTATTTCTGCATTACTCATAAAATCTATATAAAAGATAATATTATTTGTCATAACTAGTGTAGACATGAGCTATTTTTGATATTCTATTTCTGAACTATGCAAAAATGAGCGAATATGAAAATTTGTGCATAATTATATGACTATGATCTAATTCTATTGTGTTATGAATATTTTCTATATTATGATATGATATGATGTGACCTCTAAAAATCTTACCACGGGTGTGAAACTGTGGCCTCTATTCAGGTTGGTACCAACTTTTTTGTTTCCAGTGCATCCGCTTTGGAAACAAAATGAATTTCTACATGGTCTTTCTTGTGAACACACTTGAGACTCTGAGAATGAATAGGGCAAGACTTCACATTTTTTTTCTGTTCAGTTGGCCGCCGAGATTATATCAACCCTACCATGGGGGTAAAACATGGAAATATGTTCTAATGTGATGCTCAATTATGCTATGCCAAAGGATACTTTTGATTAAGAATATTTTTTTATAACATTTTCTAATTCTGCATTTTTAAACTAAAAATATTTTGTTTTGCATTCTAAATTCTATAAATGCTCATCTTTAAATACTAGTATATGTTGTCTACTTAATGAGTTGTTGATAATTCACATCTTATCTCCATAATAATTTTAAGATAATTTTAATAGTTTAGCTAGAAATTAAGAGTAGGAACCATGAACAAGATTCGATGAACGTAGAGGAATAAGTGCTAAAGTGGGGTCTCTCCTTGTCGTTTGCATTAGGGTTTTCACATCAGGCTGCACTGCAGCTGTTAACGACAACACAGGTCGGTCATCCTTTGTAGACCTTGTCATTGCTATCTCGTAGCCCATCCCTGAGATGGTGCTGCCATCTCGTGCTCCAAAGTTGTTGAGGGAGAAGTTTATTTTCAATTTTCCAAGGAAGAAATTGCAAGGTCTGCAGAACTATTTCGGTATTCAGTTGTCCTTAAGTTCTTGAAGCAGCACCTTTCATTGGATGTCGTCTGAGCCTTCATCCATAGCCCCGAGGGTCTCTTGGCCACACCGATTGTTTCTTCAATGGCTAATGAAGCAGATTTCACAAAAGCATTGACGTGGGATTTTTGTGAGATTAATGAGATTTTTTATCGTGCTTGTTGTTGGACACCAGAATTCAATGAGGATGAAGAACCCTCTCGGGTACCGATTTGGATTTCTCTCCTGGGTCTTCCTCCCAATTATTGTCGTGAAACATTTTTGAATATTCTTATGGCTCATATTGGTACGTTCATCCGTCAAGACAATCTGACTCGTTGAGCTACAAGAACAAACAGTGTAAGACTAAATGTGGAAGTCGATGTTGCCAAGAAACTGTTGACTCATTTATGGATTGGGGCACTAGGATTACCTACTAGCAGGAAGCAGGAGGTTGTATATGAAACTCTCCCCGTCTACTATTGCAAGTGTATGATGCAAGAGCATAACTCTTAGACATATAGAGTCGGCAAAATTGGTAAGGTTGGTAAATCATGGGTGTGGAAGAAAGGGCATAACCTGAATGTTGAAGAGGTTGTGAATGTGGTGCAGCCTAACACTACTGGTAATATTCAATTAATTTTAGAGAAAGGAGCTGCTACGGAACCTGCTACAGAACCAAGCAATCCAGTACCTGCTATTGAATTACCTATTACAAAATTTGTGGTGGGTGAAACGTCTAAGGCTTGCGCAAAGCAACTCAGTTCTATGAGCCAAAGAATTGATTCAGCATTTATGGCTAGTGAGGGGGTGGTCTATGTTCCTAGTGATTTACCTCCCTCGGATCAAATTCATACTCCCAAGCCATATAAGTGTGGTGAGAGCCAACATGTGGCTCAGAGTGATGAGCCTGATGCCGAAGAGCCTACAGAAGAGCCAGTTGAAGAGACTACAATTTTGGATATTGTTGTATAAGAGCCGAAACCATACATACATCCCAATATCATTCCATAGGATAAAGAATACCTTACGGAGTCTAAGAACAATTAAGGTAAAAAGAAGTATAAGAAAAAGCATTTTGTTAAATTAGAAGTTCCTCCCAGGTTCTTGCCTGGTCTTCAAACCCCTCTCAATGATTGATCCCATTCTTGTATGGCATATTAGGGGGATTGGTACCTCTAATGGTAGATTAAAAAACTTGATTGGTAAGTTTAAACTGAAGATTGTTGCTATTTTAGAACCTTTTCAAAATCTTGATGTTGCTCGTAGGATGGCCAGATTCATGAAATTTGATAGTATTATTTCTAATGAGGCCGGGGGGGGGGGGGGGTGGGAATATGGATTTTTTGGGATAGTTCTATTGATGTTCATTTGGTTTGAATGTGAATGCAATTTATTTCTATCTGAGTAGGCAAAGGAGCCAAGAAATTTTAACTTACAGTGATCTATGCCAAATGTACAATGGCGGAGAGGCATTGCCTGTGGGATGATCTCAGTATTAATAATTTGGGTTTAGACCCTTGTGCCTATGTTGGTGATTTTAATATTAACCATAATGACTCTGAAAGGAGAAGAGGTAGGCCTCGACCTAGCATGGCAATGGAAGATTTTAATTACTGGATTCACCAAGGAGGTTTAATTGAAATAGTTTTGAAAGGGAGTGCTTATTCTTAGTGTAATGGGCAATCTGGTCTCACCCATTCTTGGGCATGCCTAGACAAAGCTCTTATGGATGCCTCATTTCTCTCTATATTTCCCAATGCTATTTGTTCCTATTTGCCGATATCCACTTGACAAACAGTAGAGCGTCGGGAATCCCTTGCACAAATCTGGTATTTTAATTATTCTTAATTCATTGGATAACTCAATTAGGAACTCAATTCCCACAATTCCCAATTGGAAGGTATAGATTTATAAACCAGAGTTAAATCAAATGTAACCCTTTGAAAAAACATTCACCACTTTTAAAAAACATGAATTACTACCCCTATTAATAAAATCCAATGACAACAATATACTCAGGAAGCGATATTGCAGCAAAAAACTAAATCAATATAGATAAATAATTGATCCAAACATAATCAAAGAACTAATCCATTCAATAGAAAAAGCATGACTGAATCCATAAACATAATAAATTCTATGATTATTCGGAGAAGAAAACATCAACGATGAATTGAGAATGATAAAACAAAAGAGTTTTAGCAATTGAAAATCAAATACATGAATTAACAATAAATTAGAAATACCATCTAATGTGCAAGTTCATCCCTAACCCTACTTGAGAATTTAGTTACCCATAAATATAATGGACAACAAAAATCTCCAGAGAAAACTGAAGCGAACGGTGGCCATGGAAGTGATTTTCTCCTCTCTTCAGATCTGCCTCTTGTGCCTCTTCCTCCTCTCCATTTCGTGCTAATGATATGCTTATATAGGGTAAGAAAGAAACCCTAATGTCCTCTTGATTTCCGCATAAAAAAATCGCCTAAATTTTAGGACTTATCTTGGCAGCCATGTACAGCCTTCAGAAGTTCGAATTTGGAAATCCTTATTAGAGACAAAGTTATAGCCCTTTAAGATAGCTTTCCAATTCATCAAGAATCACATCAATCCGATATATGAGTAAAAAGATATAGTCAAAAGACTAAAGTATGTCTAGACTGCCTCCTAGCAAATTTCAGACTTGGACTTCTTGTAGTTTCATTTTGTGATTTTTTTTCTTTTTCTTTTCTTCCAAATTGCTCTCAAACCCCATGAATGTCCTCCTTTGAATTTGACTGGGCTTGACTTGCTCTTTTATAAACTCTGAAATTAGACATAAAAAAAACTGCTTAGGAGTATCCCAATGTAAATAGAAATTCAATTTAAGAATACACATTAATTCCTATGATTTCTATTCACATTTTAGCATTTTAGTCCAATAATAAGGTATATAGAGTGCACTTTCGCACACTCATCACCACTTCGGACCATTCTCCTATGCTTATTGAGCTCAAGAAGGATTTTTTTTTCCTTATGGACCATCACCTTTTTGGTTCCAATAGATGTGGGCGAATCATCCAAAAATTTTGGATTATGTTTAAACTGCTTGGGCTTCTCTAGCAGGTGGATCGGCTATTCAAAATTTGGTTATGAAATTAAAGTAGACCAAGGAGGGAGTGGAATAAAAGGGTCTTTGGTCATAATTTAGGCCATATTGAAGCTCTTGAAAAACAACTTGAGGAGATTGAGCAAAAGCTTCAATTAAATTGGGAGGAAGACTTGGATAGGGAGTTGCACTTGGTATCTTTGGACCTAACAATTGGAGGCGCCGCGAAGATACAAGGTTGGCTCAAATGGTCAAGCTAAAATGGCAGGTGTTTATTCTTCAGCAAGAGGTTCTTTCTAGGATGATTACTCATAGTCTGGCAGAGAAAAAATTTGGACATTTTCATCAGGCCAGAGACACACCTATTATTTCTCATTTGATGTATGCTGACAATGTGGTTATTTTTTTTCTAATGGAAGTCAGAGATCGATCAGAGTGCTGCAGAATATCCTGAGTCAATATGAAAGGTGGTTGGGATAGTTTATTAATAAAAATAATTATGCATTGTATTGTTTGGAAAAAGTTCCCCTAGCTCGTAAACGGAAACTATTACGACATACTAGCTTCATGGAAGGGATTTTGCCTTTTCAATATCTAGGGGTGCCTATTATTTTGGGGAGTCTTAAGCAGTCACACCTAGAAGGCATGGTGAGTAAAGTGAGGAAAAAAATCAATGGTTGGAAGATGCAGCTTTTTTCTACAAGAGGGAGACTTGTTCTGTTAAGGCATGTTTTATCAAGCATGGCCCTTTACTTATTTGCTATTTTACAAATCCCTCAAGCTATTTTCAAAACGATCCACAGGTTGACGAATTCTTTCTTAGGGGAGAATCAAATGGGAGGAATAAAAAGAAATGGGTGGCTTGGAAGCATATTTGTTGCTCGATTGATGAAGAAGGACTTGAATTGCTGCACCTCCATGACATACAGACTGCCTTATCTATGAGGTTTGCTTGGAACCTTATTCAAGATAATTCCTTATGGGAATTTTTTTTCAAAGCTAAATATGTGGGTTTGAAACCTTGGTTCTTAATTGATGCTACAAAGGGGTCAAGATTTTGGAAAATGGTTGCAAATTGCATTCCTACTCTATTGAATAATTCTAAATGGAAGATTAGAGAAGGAGATATTTTTTTGTGGTATGATAAATGGAGAGATAGTGGCCTATTAATTAATGATATGCAATTAGTGGGTCAACCTTTTTTGAAAGTTAAAGATTATAAGCTTTTGGATCGTTTGGATGTGGAATTTCTTGAAAACTTAGTTGGCCAAGAAAATGTTGATGATATTTTAGCCTCCTTATCTTCGAATAATTCAGGTAAACATGTATTGGTTTGGACTCAAACAGATACAGGTACGTTTTCTACTAAATCTGCATGACATTGTATTAGAATAAGAGGTTCCTCTCTTGATTGGCATTCTTGGATTTGGCATAAAAGTCTTCCTTTAAAAATGTCTATTAATTTTTGGAAGGCTTGGAATATGGCCTTAAGTGTGGATGAAAGATTGCGCCGTATTGGCATTCCCCTTGTTTCCAAATGGGATTGTTGTAACACAGGCCACTATGAAGATCTTAATCATGTTCTCTTTGAGGGTGATCTTTCTTAAAAAGTTTGGTCCTTTTTTGGCAACCTTTTTGGGATCCCTCTCAGCAGGTCTTGGAAACATAATGTTTTGACGTGCTAACTCATCCTACCAGGTGGGTATTATAGATGGTATTTTTCTTGTCATTGTTACTTGGTGACTTTGGAGGAGAAGATGTCTAGCTAGAATGGAGGGAAAATTGGAAACTCTTGAAGTTGTTGTTCATTCTATTTGTGTGTGAATTGGATCTATATGCCATGAGGTTAAAAATCCCATTCAGCCGTCTCGTTTTGATGGCAAGATCCTTGATACTTTGTGGATTACCTTGGCTGTCCCAAAATCAAGATGTTGCAAAGTGGTTAAATGGCATAAACCACCGTCTGGGTGGTTCAAGTTGAACACGGACGATAGTAGTATTGGAAATCCTAGCTTTTGTGGCATTGGTAGTGTTATTCAAAATGAGCAAGGTCGGCTTGTTTAGGCATTTGCCTCTCTTATTGGTCTTGGCTCCAATAATAAAGCAGAGCTTCTTGCACACTTCTTTGAGATTTGAGGCTTTGCAAAACCTTAAATATTCCAAATGTGATAGTAGAGATTGATTTGATGGTTGTTATTTCTTGGTGGAATAAAAGGCACTGTGGTGTATGGTACCTAGAGGATTTTTGGGAAGAGTTTGTTGGATTGGCAGACACTATAAATTGTTGTTTCCAACATAGTTTTCGAGAAGGTAATAAAGTGGTTGATTGGTTAGCCAAGGAAGGTGCTTTAGGAGCAGATGTGATTTACAATAATTGGTTCAACATGCCCAGGATTCTTAGTGTCTTGATCTAATTGGACTACTTTGGGTTTCCTTCTTTAAGTTGTTCATAGGTTTTATTGCTTCTGGTTCTCTTGATGTTTAGTTTGCATAGGCCTTTATCATAGGCTTGTTTAGTTTGTTCTTTGGTTTTTGGTCTTTTTGGTTTATGGTTGTTGCTTGTTACCACGGTATTCCTCCATCAAAACTGAGGGCATTATCAATAAATTTAGGAGGAGATCACTATTTGACATGTGACTACTCGCTCTTTAAAAAATAGAAAAAGAAAAAGTGCTAAAGAGTACAAGAAATTATTGGAGAGATGTGAATATTTATGAGTCTTTATAGAGATTTTAATTTGTTATGTTAAGATTTTTCTTTGGTGTTATGGTGGAGGAGTATATATATTTGGTTTGAATAAATGAATTTATATTTTATGGAGAATTTAGATTATATAATTTTGTTATGGGAGATAGTTTTGGGTAATAGAAGCTAACTCTTCAGACCTTCAGGATGGGGCGTTACAACATAGTATGCCATGCCTTGAAATGTTTGTCTATTATATTATATGTCATGTCATGAAAAGTTATATGTTACACATTATATCATGTTACAAAATGTTTATCTGTTTCATGTTATACCATGCCATTCATCTCACTTACATGCCATGTTATGTTATGTTATGTTATGTTATCAGTCATTCCATTTCACGTCACGTTATATATTGAGTATAAAGTGTGTTTCAAAATAGTATTTTCACATTAATCAAGTCTGTTATGTTTGTCACGAACCCAAGCACTAGGATGAGGTAATATCTTATGGAATTCCATTGTTCATGTTGGAGTGTTTAAACTGGTTTGAAATTCTTTGGGTTGACAAAGTACCGTTAGCAGGTTTCAAATGTGGCCTAATTAACTGATCACCAGAGTGAAGCTAGGCACCAACACTAGTGGTGCCACCAACATTTAACCTTCATGTTATACATATTCGTGAGGGTACAAATTCCTGTCATGGGATGCATACATTACATTTTTCATAATAGGTGAAGATACTTGTGAATTAATACTTATATTAACGCACTCACAACTAGTGCAGATACTTGTGATGTGATGTAGTATTGGTGAGAGCACACAACTCTAAGGGACCTATGTAGCCCCCACAACTCACGTTTATTTATTAAGTTATTATTGAACAAGATTCCAAATTCATGTTTAGTCACGTTCAGTTAAGTCACATTCGGTTCAAATTCATATTCAATATTAGTTCACATTATTTCCTATTCAAACTCAAGTCATGCTATGTCATGTTTAGTTTCAATTTCACGTCAGTTTAGTTCATTTCATGTCAATTCAAGTCATGTTAGTACATGTCATGTTATTTTTCATGTCACGTCAAGTTTACTCATGTTAATATTTTGCATTCATGCTTTTATTGTCATGTATGCATCTTTAAACTATTAGTTTAAGTTGTTTGTTAACTTGTTAAGATTTGTAATTAAATTTCAGTTGGTAGTCTGAATTAACATTCCCCCAGAATGGTAGATCATATGCCAAGATCAGGATGTGCAATGGAGAATTACTGACTGGAGATGGTCGAATAGATAACAAGGTCACAATGCAGAACTCATTGTTTCGATGCTCTATTTTATTGATAGTATTATGGTGTCCTTGACTGAGTTGTTTAAGCTACTCAATAGATTAGCCTAGTAGTTACCTTAGTTTCTGCATGTACTTCAGGAGCTCTACCTCCAGTACTATTATGGTTCCAAATATTTTGGACTTACGCTGTAACTTGAACATCTATTATCTTTAGTTTATAAAATATGTTTCATGTTTGGGATATACACGTCTAGTGCATAGTATTGCGTATAGAAAAAATTATCCATTACGAATATTGCATATTGTTAGATGTATGCTAGTTGCATTGTATCCATATTTTTCATGTAACCTTGTGTTACATGTCCCAGTGCTTCAAATTCCGTTTGATCCTAAACGGAATCTGGGAGCATCACATGGTGGTATCATAGCAATACGTCTCTAGTAAAATCGACATGTCTCTAGGAATTGCACGGAATTACAGAATTGAAATTTTAGTCTTTATTAGGTTGGACCTTATTGAGCGTAAGAGCTAGTATGTGGCTTGATACACGTGCCTATGTATTTTAGGAAGTAACCAATGATGCGAGGTAGGAAACCTTGAAATCCTGATGGAGATATCAGTCAAGAAAATTAGAGCCCCCCGATGGATGTAGGATAAGGATTAGCTGAAATTGTACATATGCTGACTGACGTGCCTAGACAGTAGCAATAGTAATAAGTGCATGCACCTAGACTTGAAGTCAAGGGTTGTTCTTATGAGAAATCTCTAATCCACCATTACTAGAACTTTTCCAGTAATGAAGGGCCTCTGAAGGTAGAGAAGTGGATTATTGATCTTGAACTTACAAGATATGCAGATGCACAAAAGAGCAAAGTGTTTTATACAATGGATACCTATTCCAAGGAGAAGCTGGAATTTGGTGGGATACGTGAAGACAACTTCTAAGAAGGGAACTAGGAACCGACATGGGAAGGTTTAAAAAAAGAGTTTGATAACTGATTCTTTCCAAATTCTGTTAGACAATAGAAGGCGCAGCAGTTCACATCTTTGACTGAAGGTAGTTTGGTTGTGGATCAATATGCTACCAAGTTTATGGCATTGGGGAGGTTGACACCTCACCTGATTTCCATAGAGAGGATGCAGACGCAGAAGTTTCAGAGAGGCTTTAGCCTAGGATTAATAGCTAAGTGGCCTATTTTAGAATAGAAAATTACCAGGAGTTGGTAAACATGGCCGCAATAGCAAAAGCAGAACAGAGAGGTCTGGTTGTCCAAATCAATTTTGAGTAGAAGAGGACCATGTTGTTTGCTACATGTTGTGTCGAGAAGAAGAGATCTTTCTCGAGTCTGGCTAAAGGAAAGGGATTAGCAACAGGAAGATAGACATCGTCTTTTAACCTGCAGTATCTAAACTGTGGAAAGCATCAAGCCAAAGAACGTCGTTATGGATATGGAGTCTGTTTCAGATGTGGAAAGCCTGGACACCTGATCAAAGAATTTCCCAATTAACGCCGCACAAAGTAGTGGAGCAGCTTCCAATGGTGATAACAAACTATGGCCATGTTACCCAGATGACTAACACAAGATGGGGATGAATTGGATTGTATTTAAAAATTAAAAATTATAAATCAATTACGCAATATAAAATATAAACAAAATATGAAGCAACAATAAATATAAAGAGTAAGGGTAATAGAGAAGTAGACTTAGTATGTTTACGAGGTTCGGCCCCAATGCTTACATCCTCGCCTCAAGCTACCCCTTAAGGATCCCCAAATTCACTATTCAACTTCTTTCAGGTGGAGATAGAAACCAATTATACCTTTGATCAACACTGTTACAAAAGGATCCATGTAGAGCAGCCTCTACACTTGCAATCACCTTACACATGGTGATTCAACTATTCTATATGTAGAACACTTTCTACATACACAAAAGAGTTATACACACTATTTTACTGATACGAGAGCTGATAGTGGGTAGGTTATCAAAGAACCCTCCTCAATAAGTAAAATAAGAATAATACAGCACAAACTATATCTCTCTCA
The DNA here is from genome assembly GCF_018687715.1 of Carya illinoinensis. Classification (NCBI taxonomy): domain Eukaryota; kingdom Viridiplantae; phylum Streptophyta; class Magnoliopsida; order Fagales; family Juglandaceae; genus Carya; species Carya illinoinensis. The sequence continues at coordinate 27,960,354 of NC_056761.1, forward strand.
AAATGAATAAGGGTTAAGACTCAATACTTAGAAAATAGAGATTGAAAAATTTGAATAAATGTTGCAAAACTTGCAATGATAAGCGTATGCTCTTAGTGTTGTGAATTTGAAGCTCTTAAATGATCTATTTGTAGGCATAAGAAACTTCATATTCAAATTTCAGATGCTAAAGACAATATCATTCATTTTTCAAAAAATTTAAATAAAAGTTTATTCTTTATCAATTATCAAAGCCAACATCATTCACTTTTTCAAAAAATTCAAATAAAAGTTCCCTCTTTTTCCATTGTCAAATACAACATCATTCACTTTTCAAAAATTTCAAACCTAATCTTTTTACTTTTTGCATATGACAAAAAGAGTATTATTTACTTTTCAAAATTTCAAACAAAATGATCTTCTTTTCGCATAAGTCAAAAAGAGCATCAATCACTTTTGAAAATATTCAAATAAAGTATGCACATGTGAAGGATGACCATCAATCATCTTTCAAATTTTTAAATTTAATTTTCAAAATATTCATGCACATGTGGAAAATGTATTTTAATACTTTATGATCAAATATTAATTTTGAGTCTTAATCCTAATTTTGAATTTTTCAAGAGATGTACAAAATTACTCTATGAGTTTAACGTAAACTTGTTATCTTTCTTGCTCATGCTTAGTTCCTTGATGTGCTTGACTCCAGTGTGTAGACAACTTGAGTTTGAGAGTCCTTTATTTTTTAAATTCGTTTGTTATCATCAAAATTCATGTGTAGATATATAATTACACGAAAATTGAAACTTTGTGTTCAACAATCTCCCCCTTTTTTGATGATGACAAATACTTGGTAGAACCTGAAACTTGTATTAATACTTAAGCTCCCACTGAGAATGTGGGTGAGTTTTTTAAGCAAAAGTATAAATATAATTCCAAGCATATATAGCAAGTTTAGCAATTCAAATAATGTTAATGTTCTAGTCTAAAAATTCTCCCTCTTTTGACATCATTAAAAAGGATCTGTAACAAATAAATGAACTGAAGAAATCAGTGTATTGGTAAAAAATGTAGATAATCGAAAAATTGAAACCGCCCGTGACCCGACAAGTGTTGCAATGCCTTGATGCCTAACTCTATGAATTTAGTGTGGCTGGAGATTTAAAAAATTGCCTGATGTTGTTGACAAACGAGATTGAGGACTCTGAGTTTCTAAAAAAATGATCATTTTCACCTATCGGATACAAAAAAAAAAAAAAATCACGTTTCACTTTGACCTGGGTTTTGTTTTTCCACAACGATAGTATGGTCGAGTAATTCTCTTCCATTAATGTTTCAAACTCGAATCAAGAACCCTTTAAACATCAACCACCAATATTCTCTCCTAAGACTGACAATACCATGATAAGAGCAGAGATTCATTTTTCTGGTAGGGTTGATTCTTAGATTGTTTCAGAATCAAGAATGCTCAGTACTCACTATGCTGCCTCTGTTACGACCATGTCTTGGAGGTTAATGGCATGGGTGAGTGAGGTTGATCATCTTAATAACCAAATATTTGAGTTACGATAGAAGCTTGCTAATAGGGATAGAGAGAATAAAAGGCTAAATAAGAAAACAAGGAGTTGAAAAAATTTACAGATTGGTATGCTATGATCTGTCACCACGAATAGAGGAGCTGGAATGAGAGAGAGTTCAGCTACAAGGTCAACAACGGCAGATAACAGTAGAGGTTCCTCATTTACGAAAAAAATAGGGACAACCTTCTGTTAATCTTGCTGGCTTAGTAAGAAAACTTTTGACAATATATGTCCAGCATATCTTGTAATTTTTTTTTACTAAATAAGATTTGAAGAGATGATAGCTTGTCTTATTCTTTATTCTATCTTTATAAAATTCATCTTAAAGTTCATCCAATTCGTATAAAATCTTCTTCTCATCTCTAAAACTCATCTGCATTCTTTCAAAATTCTCGCTTTAAGCTTTCAATTCTTTTCTCAATAGCTCATTCTTCTAACATTCCTCTAGATCCATCTATAAGGTATTCTACACCTCAATCTCCTGTCCTTTTTGTAACTGCCATTGGGGTCATACTGCAGTAAGAAAATAATAATTTAGCTAATAAGTCAGACTCCGACGCTATCTATGACTTGGTAAGTCTTAGTACTCGCTACTCCTCCTCTATAGTTGTTTTTTCCCAATGGCTACAAGCCAAAAACCATGAGGTTGAAAAGCTTAAAGAACACATTGTTTTACTTCAGTGAATTGATCAAGAGTCTCACACAAGGGAATGAATCATTCGACAGAAGAATAAACAGTTGAAATCCCTATTAGTGTGACGCCCCCAAATCCCCACGCACGAACACGGGAAAATCGAGACGTCCGGATGATGACATCACGGGTCATCATCCTATCGACGTGTGCCAAGTGTGTGAAAAAGCGACGAATGTGCACGAGAAATACGCAGCAAAAAGCAAGTCAATAACTAATTACCAGAATTTTTCTTGTTTAATACAAAGCTATTCAAAACATACATAAATAAATATCACAAGACCCAAATATAATTTTAAACTAAATACAAAACATGACATTAGCACCCCGGCGGAGCCGCATCCTCGGGCTCAGCCTCCTCCTCCTCATCCTCGATCTCTGCACTAAAATCTACGGTACCAAAAATGGTGCCGCAGGTAAGTAAACTCCAAACACTACTAGATAAAAACATATAAAACTCAAACAATATGCATGAAATAAAATATGCGCCATAAAATATGATTTTTTTACACGCACGCCAAAAACCCATTTGGCCCACAAAAACATATCCTTAAAACCAAGTCTCGCCTTTATCCCAGATAATGGCCCAAACCACCATTTTCCCAGAAAATGGATCAAAAGCCTCGAAAACCAACATCGCCATTTTCCCAGAAAACGGCCCACATCCAAAAACCATAAAAACAATCCGGTTATGCGTGCACCATGATCTCCCCTAGGGATCACCCGCACACCCTGGCTTTGTGCCACACCGTAGGTAACGACTACACATGTGACACCTAAACGAGCGATGCCCAGACTCGCGCCCCGCGCGTACCTGGCCAGGCCATCCTCTAGTCCCCGCCACTCTAGGGACCACGGAGTCGACACGACAGGGTTACCATATCGTGCGATCCGGTCATCGCAGGGATGTCACTCAGTTTTATCCACTCCCGAGTGACCAGAGGAGCTCCACCGAGATAATAACCCATCCCAGCTTGGGCTCGTGTAACACACGCACCCAAAAACCATTTACGCCAATAAAACGAGATTTTCTCAAATAAATAAAATGCACATATACCCAAAATGCAACTCACGCCTCATGGCTCAAATAAAATCAAGCAATCCATCCAACCCCCGAACACCTCGGACTTAGTCCGGAATCAGCCAACCAACAACAATAATTTATTGAAAGAGAAAAATATATTTAAATCTAAAAGTAGGGTTTGGAAAATACTTACAGCGCTATACGGTATTTTTAGAAAGCTTGCGGCGTTGCAAACAGCGGAAGGAAAGCAACGTAACAGTGAAAATTCACTGTGGCCGTGGGTTGTAAAATATCCACTTTTTGAACGAGGACAAACCAAGGCTTGGGATTGATAGGGAATGACCTTGAGATATTTATGAAGTTAAGGGAAATGAGTTTTGGCCGTGGGTGGTGGTGGAAACGGCGGTCGAAGGTCAAAAAGGGGCTGAACGGAGTTGAGCTCGTGGGAGCTGCTCCGACAACGGATCGAGGCCGGAAATAGGTGGTTTAGGTCGGCAAGAGGTAGGGGAAGAAGCTGTGAAAAGATGGTGGCCGGAGGTGGTGCGATGGCGCCGGAAACGGTAAAAAACCGTATGGCTTGGAGGAGCTCGTGGCGGCTAACGGTGGCTCGGATGGAGGTGAAACTTGGTGGGGATATTCACCGGTGAGAGGGGAAGAAAACTGGGTGGGTGGTGTAGGCCACACCACCGGCGAGTGGCGGTTCTGGGCTGCGAAAGTAACCGGCGACAGGGGCAAAAACAAAGCAGGTGCAGCGACTTCCGACAGCTCTCGAAGGCTAACGGCTGGTCCGATGGCTCTGAAAATTGGTGGAGATGATCTCTGGTGGAAGGGGAAGAGAATGGTGGTGACGGTGCACTAAAATGTGGCCGGACGGCGGAGAACGGGGTTGACAAATAGGCGGCAATGGAAGGAAAAAAAAAGGGGCTGCTGCGTACGCGAGAGAGGAGGAAGAAGAAAGAAAAAGAAAAGGAAGAAAAAGAAGGAAAAAGAAAGAAAAATAAAGAAAAGAAAAGGGAAAAGAAAAAGAGAAAAGAGAAGAAATGAGGTCCAATCCTCACTCTGGTAACCAAAAACAGATCCGCCGAAAACGATATTAAAAACCGTAAAACGACTAAAATAAATTAAACACCACCTCAAATAAATTAAAAACCAATTAAAACACATTAATTTAAAATAAATAAACTGATATATTAATTAAATTAAAAACAACCCTTCAGTGAAAATACACGTAAAAGCGGGTCATCACAATTAGATTTTTCATTCCGCTTGCCAGTTCCCATGGATAGGGATGGCATGATATTGTACGAAGAGAATGAGCATCTCAAACATGAGGCTAAGAACCTCAAGTTTATGTAAAGGTATTTATAAAAATGCTCTCTATTTTTATTGACTCTAGTCTATCTTTTAAGAGATATTCATAGCATGCATCATACCTATTTCTCTTCTAATCATACATAGTCTATCTTCTAGCAAAGGTTTTGTAAAAATATCTGCTAACTAATCATCTGTGTGTGTGAACTCTAGTACTATATCACCCTTCTGCACATGATCTCGAAGAAAATTATATCTAATTTCAACATGCTTAGTTCTAGAATATTGTATTGGATTCTTTGAAAGATTTGTAGTACTTGTATTATCACATTTGATTGGAATGTGATTATACATGAATTTAAAATCTTCAAGTTGTTGCTTTATGTAAAGAATTTGAGCACAACAACTACCCGTAGCAATATATTCTGCCTTAGCAGTAGATAATGTAATAGAATTTTACTTTTTACTAAACTCTGAAACTAGTGCATGACCTAAGAAATGACATGTTCCACTAGTGTTTTTTCAATCAATTTTGCAACCAACATAATCTACATCTGTGTAGCTGATTAGATCGAAAAATGTGTGCTTAGGATACCATAACCCTAGGTCAATTGTACCACTAAAATATCTAAGAATGTGCTTAACTGCAATCAAATGAAATTCTTTTGGAGATGATTGAAAGCGTGCACATAAACACACACTGGACATAATATCTGGTCTATTGGTTGTCAAATATAATAAGCTACCAATCTCATACCTCAATATATACCTTCGAATCAATTGGCTTACCGGTTTCATCCTTATCAAGTTTAGTGTATGGGCTCATTGGTGTTACAATTTTTTTACACCTTCCATCCCAAACTTTTTGAATAATTCCTTTATATTTTGGCTAATTGATGAATGTTTCACTTTTTGCTTACTTGATTTGTAATCTGAGAAAGAAGCAAAGTTCTCTCATCATGCTCATTTCAAATTCTTCTTGCATACTCTTAGCAAAAACTTGACACATATTTTCATTAGTAGCACCAAATATTATATCATCAACATAATCTGAATCAAAAGAATATCTTCATTTTCGTGTTTAATGAAAAGAGTTGTGTCGATTTCTCCTCTTGAAAAACCTTTTTCAATTAAGAAATTATTGAGTCTCTCATACCAAACTCTAAGAGTTTGTTTGAATTCATATAGTGCTTTTGTGAGTTTGAAAATATGACTTGGAGAGATATGGTTTTCAAAACTTGGAGGTTGCTCAACATATACCTTTTCATTTATAAAACCATCTAAGAAAGCACTTTTAACATGCATTTGAAGAAGTTTGAAATCTTTATAACAAGTATATGCAAGTAGCATTCGAATACCTTCTAATCTTGCAACCGGTGCATATATCTCATAATAATCGATTCTTTCATCTTGATTGAAACCCTGGGCTACAAGTCGAGCCTTATTTCTAGTAATGATTCCGGACTCATTTTTCTTGTTTCTAAAAACCTATTTTGTTCCAATAATAGTATGATTTTTGGGTCTAGAAACAAATGTCCAAACATCATTTCTTTCAAATTAATTCAGCTTTTCTTGCATAGCTAGAATCCAAGATTTATCAGGAAGTATTTCATCAATATTTTTGGGTTCAATATGAGATAGAAAAGCAGTATGATTGCAAATATTTATAACAGATGATCGAGTAGTTACACCTCATGAAGGTTCTCCCAAAATTTGTTCCACTAGATGATCTTTTACAATTTTTCATTGTTTAGTTGCATCTTGTATTAAATTTTGATGATCTTTCCTGATGTCTCCATGTTGGACTTCCTCTATTTTGTTCTCTTTATTGAGATTGAGACTTTCCATGTTATTTATACCTCATGTTTCTTCATCAACAGATTTCTTGGAGAGTAGAGAATTAGATTAATCAAATACTACATGCAAAAATTCTTGTACAGTCAAAATCTTTTTATTGAATAGTCTATAAGTTTTACTATTAGTAGAATACCCGAGAAAGATACCTTCATCAGATTTTGCATCAAATTTGTCTAAATTATCTTTGTCATTCAAAATAAAACATTTGCATCCAAATACATGAAAGAAACCAATGTTGAGCTTTTTCTCATTCCAAAACTCATAGGGGGTTTTATCTAGTTTAGATCTTAGAATAACTCTATTTATAACATAACATGCAGTACTTATCGCTTCAGCCCAAAAATAACTAGGTAAGTTGTTCTCATTGAGCATTATTTTTGCCATCTCTTGAAGAGATCTATTTTTCCTCTCTACTATCTTATTTTGTTGAGGAGCTGAGAAATTATGCACAAAATCATTTTCATCATAAAAAGTTTTAGTATTTTTATTAATAAACTATTTTCCCCTATCACTTTGGATATATGGAATAGTATAGCCATTTTCATTTTGAATTCTCTTGCATAACTTGGTAAAGACATTATGTGCCTCATCTTTATGAGCAAGAAAGATGACCCGAGTATATCTAGAGAAATCATCAATAATAACAAATGCATAATATTTTCCTCCTAGACTTGCAACTCTATTTTGTCCAAAAAATCCATATGTATCAGTTGTAGTGATTTAGTAGTGGAAATATGTTTCTTAGTTTTAAAAGAAGTTTTTGTTTGTTTACGAAATTGGCATGCATCAGAAATTTTATCTTTAAGAAAATTTGCCTTTGATAAACCTCTCACAAGATCATTTTTTGAAAGTTTAGAACTAAGTTCTATGTTGGCATGACCTAGTCTTCTATGTCATAGCCAACTAGTTTCATTCTGAGTTGAAAAACAAATAGTATCTTGTGAGACAATTTCTTCAAATTCGATTGTATAAACATTATTACTTCTAAAAGTAATAAAACAAACATTGCAATCATGATCATTCAAAATAATGCACTTTGAGCTTCTTGAGCTCTCTATTTTCAAGAATTGCTATCACTTTTGATTTTGAGCAATTTGGTAGAGAGTTGAGAATTTTCTTACTATATCCACATTGGAATAAACTTTGTAGAGAGTTATCAAGCTATTTATGATGTTAGTAAAATGAGTGTACATACCAGAAATAGATTCATCATCATTCATCTTAAACATTTTCACATTCATGAGTAAGAATATAAATTTTTGATTCATTGACTCGAGAAATTTCTTCATAAGTAACTTCTAAATTATCCCAAATTTCCTTTACCGTAGTGCAAGTCATTATTCTATTGAACTCATTTCCATTGACAGTATTATATAAGAAATTTATAGTAGTTAAATTCAATGTATAAATTCTATCGTCTTCACGATCAAACTTTTCTTCTTCCTTTTTGACCTTTACTCCATCAACTACTTTTGTTGGGATATTAGATCTATTTACAATGTATTTCCAGATTTCTCGACCTTGAGTCTGAAGGAATATTCTCATTCTAACTTTCCAAAATGAGTAATTGTCTCCACAAAAGAGTTGAGGCCGACTGCTAGATTGACATTTACCAAATGAAGCTGAGATGTTAACCATAAGATTTTAACTCAACAGATAGTTAATCTTACAACAGAGCCCTTGCTCTGATACCAATTGTTGCCCAGATGACTAACACAAGATGGGGTGAATTGGTTGTATAAAATTAACAATTATAAATCAAATACACAATATAAAATATAAAAAAAATACGAAGTACCAATAAATATAAAGAGTAAGGGTAACAGAGAAGCAAACTCAATATGTTAACGAGGTTCGGCCCCATTGCCTACGTCCTCGCCTCAAGCTACCCATTGAGGATCCCCAAATTTACTATGCAATCTCCTTTAGGTGGAGATAGAAACCTATTATACTTTGAACAATATCGTTACAAAGTATCCGTGTAGGACACCCTCTATACTTGCAATCACCTTACACGTGGTGATTCAACTATCTCACATGTAAAACACTTTCTACACGCACAAGAGTTATACATAGCCTTTTACTAATACAAGAGCTGATAGTGGGTAGGTTATCGGAGAACACTCCTCAATGAGTAAAATAATAGCAGTACAGTGCAAACTATATCTCTCAAAATGAATAAGGGTTAAGGCTCAATGCTTAGAAAAGAGAGATTGAAAGTTTTGAATGAATGTTGCAAAACTTGCAATGATATGCATATACTCATGGTATTGTGAATTTGAAGCTCTCAAATGATCTATTTATAGGCATAAGAAACTTCATATTCAAATTTCACATGTCAAAGACAACATAATTCATTTTTCAAAAAACTCAAATAAAAGTTTCTTCTTTTTCAATTGTCAAAAACAACATCATTCACTTTTTCAAAAAATTCAAATAAAAGTTTCTTCTTTTTCCATTGTCATAGACAAAATCATTCACTTTTCAAAAATTTCAAACCTAATCTTTTTACTTTTCGCATATGACAAAAGGAGTATTATTTGCTTTTCAAAATTTTTAAACAAAATCATCTACCTTTTGCATAAGTCAAAAAGAGCATCGATCACTTTTGAAAATATTCAAATAAAGCATGCGCATGTGAAGGATGACAATTCAATTATCTTTCAAATTTTTAAATTTAATTTCCAAAATATTCATATACATGTGGAAAATGTATTTTAATACTTTATGATAAAATATTAATTTTCAGCCTTAATCTTAATTTTGAATTTTTCAAGAGATGTACAAAATTACTCTATGAGTTTTAATATGAACTTGCTCCCTTTCTTGCCCATATTTGGTTCCTTGATGTATTTGACTCCATTACGTAGATAACTTGAGTTTGAGACTCTTTTATTTTCATCAAAATCCATATATAGATATATAATTACACGAAATTTGAAATCTTGGGTTCAATAGGCCCCACATCCTAGCACACGTTTATATTGTAATCCTAGGTCATATTGATTAGGGATGAAAATAAAAACTAGTAAATTGACCCGCACCAGCCTAGACCTGTGTATTCGGTCCGGTACTAGTTTCATCTTTTTAAAACAAATTCTAAATTAGTCAGGTTTTGATTTTAGTTTTTTTTTTTTAATACCGAACCAGTTCATATATATATATATTATTTTTATTATATATAAATGATTTTTTATATGATTTATTTATATTATATATATTATATGTTAAATTTCTAATTAATATAACATGAAGTTTAAAAATCTTAAAATTCATATATAAGAATCTAATAACATAAAATTAATATAACATAAAATCTTATAAATATCATAAAATTAATATGATATAAAATATTTTAATTTTAATTTTATGTAACCATCATATTATCACTAACATATATGATACTAAGATTCTTATAAATAATGTACGTATACTATAATAGTTTTACTATAATTCCTATTTTTGTTGCATATCATTTTTATATTTAGACATTTTTTTTTAATTTATCAATTTGTTGTTCCAAGATCGACTACCTAAGCACACAACCTTGCTAGTTTATTGGAAAAATTGGTAAGACTGGATTAGAATTGGTAAAACTGGAAATATTGGTTTTGGGGGTGTGTTGTTCCAGTATCGATTCTTTAATTTTCAAAACTTGTGTATATCAATTCCATTCTAAAATATGCTCAAAACCGAACCAAACCAGACTAGGAGTAAAGAAGACCATGAGATACCCGTAGTTGAAGACTTTCTCGAAGTTTTCACTAATGAGTTACACGAATTACCATCGAATAGATAAACAGAATTTGGAATAGAGTTGGAACCTGTAATGGCTGCAACGCACAAGGTGTCATATCATATAGCCCCCACTTAATTGAAGGAGCTCAAGGTGCAGTTGGAGCAACTATAAGAGAATAGATTTATTCATCCTAGTTCTTCGCTATTGGTTGCACCTGTGCTACCTGTGAAAAGGAAAGATGGCTCCATGAGGATGTGCATAGATTACATAGAGCTGAACAAAGTGACGATTAAGAACAAGTATCTGTTTGTAACCCCCCCTTCCCATAGGCTAGGAGTGTTACGTAAATTCTATAAAATATAGTTCGACAAGAGATTTCATGTTTGAAATAAAAATAAATAAATAAATAAAAATTTACTTCATAAAATTTGTTTAAATAAAAAAAAAATTCCAACGAAATAAATGAAATAGCTGAATAAAATTGAAGTCATTAAACAATTTATTCTAGAATGTCTGAGATTTAATTGGTTGTTCCATCTAATCTTGGCCCGACTGCTCGTTTTCATCATCCTCACCTAGGTGGTTAAAAACATAAAATAAAAACTAAAATAAGTCGAAGACTTAGTAAGAAATTCATCACAACGTAAATATAACAAACATAGGATTTTTCATGTTGGAAATTTAAGTTCATGCTCAATCATATGTATGCTCATGTCATGCATGACTTATCTTAATTTACCTTACTTATGTTACGTATCATACTGACCAACACACTTAACCCTGATTGCAAGATTGTGCACTAATCCCACATCCTGTGGCCATAAGGAGAACTGCTAATAGTATTTTAGCATATTATGGTGGACCATCCACCCATAAAACTGCATTGGTACCGTGCATTTAAATGACCATCATATAAAACTTATCTTATCTCACACTTGATCATATAAAGCTTACGTAACTTGATCATAAAAGTTTATATGTATTATACATATGAGATGCATGACATAATGCATACATAATTATACTTTTAAAACTGAACATGATGTGGAATGACATGATCGTATGCTATGCAAAATGACATGTTTGCATAAAACATGACATACGTGATACATAAAATGTGATGACCCATTTTTACGTGTATTTTCACTGAAGGAGTTGTTTTTAATTTAATTATATACTATTTCTTTATTTTAAATTATTTTATTTTAAATTGATTTTTATTTTATTTGTTGTGGTGTTTAATTTATTTTAGTTGTTTTATGTTTTTAAAATCATTTTCGGTGGATTAGTTTGCTTGGTTTCCGAAGTGAGGATTAAACCTCATTTTTTTTCTTTTTTCTTTTTTCTTTTTCCCTTTTTTTTTCCTTTTTCCTTTTCCCTTTTCTTTCCTTCTTCTTTCTTTCTTTTTTCTTCTTCTTTTTCTCATCTTTCCCGCGTGCCCGAGCTGCCCCTTTCTCCTTCCCGTCGCTGACCCTTCGGCCGCCCAGTTCGCCGCAGTCCTGCCGCCATGTAGTACACCACCCCCACCAAAATCTTTCCCTCCCACTAGTGATCATCCCCACCAATTTTCAGGGCCATCTGTGCAGCCGTTATCCGCCACGCACGACTGGAAGTCATGGCACTAGCTCTCCTTTCTCTCTTAGTCGCCGGTTGCTTTCTCAGCCTAGAACCGCTGCTCACCGGCGTCGTGGCCGACACCACCCACCCAGTTTTCTTCCGCTCCCACCAGTGAACATCCCCACCAAGTTTCACCTCCATCCCAGCCACCGTTAGCCGCCACGAGCTCCTTCAAGCCACAAGGTTTTTGAGCTTTTCCGGTGCCGTCGTTCCACCTCCGGCCACCACCTCTTCACAGCTTCTTCCTCTACCTCTTGCCGACCTAACCCACCTATTTTCGGCCTTGATCCATTGCCGGAGTAGCTCCCACGAGCTCAACTCCAATATGGGCTTTTTCCGCTTCCACCGCCATTTCCACCGCCACCCACGGCCAAAACTCACTTCCTTTAGCTTCATAAACATCTCAAGGCCATTCCCTATCAATTTCATGTCTTGGTTTGTCCCCGTTCGAAAGTGGGTAATTTATTACCCACGGCCACAGCGTAAAATACACTGTTACGTTGCTTTTTCTCCGTCGTTTGCAACGCCACGAGCTTTCAAAAAATACTGTATAGCACTGTAAGTATTTTTCAAACTCTATCTTAGATTTAAATATAATTTTGCTCTTACAATAAATTATTGGACTGGTTGGTTGATTCCGGACTGAGTCCGAGGAGTTCGGGGGTTGGATGGATTGAGAACAGAGTTGTTTGGTTGATGTTGATATTTGTTTGAGATATTTGTGCCTTGATGTTTACATTGTATAGTGCACGCATGTTCATGTTTAAAAAGGAAAAACTGGGTTTTTCGTGAAGTTGCATGCATGTACATGTGTTTGAAAAATGAAAGCTGGGCTTGTAAGCGAGAAATGATTTATGGTATATGTGAAAGGTTGGATTGACTGGTTTGAGTCAGAGGCACATGTAGGGATGGTGGTAAATAGGGACGGTGGTAGAATCTCGCTTGTGATTCCCGCCTACGGTGCGCGCGTAGGGATGGTGGTAAGCAGGGATGGTGGTAGAATCCCGCCTGTGATTCCCGCCTATGGTACACGCGTAGGGACAGTGGTGAGCAGGGATGGTGGTAGGGTCTCGCTTGCGATTCCCGCCTACAATGCTCTGATGGTTTGGTTTTGGGCCATTATCGGGGATAATGGCGAGGTTATGTTTTTGGGCCAAATGGGATTTTTGGCATGCGTGGAAATATGTGGTTTTTGTGGGACATGTGCATTTACATTCATCCATGCATATTGTTGAGTTTAATATGTTTTTATCTTGTGACGTTTGGGTCTTACTTACCTGCGGTACAATTTTTGGTACCGTAGATTTTGGTGCAGAAATTGAGGAGGAGGAGGAGGCTGAGCTCGAGGATGCGGCTCCGTCGGAGTATTGAGTTGGAGTTTATGCTTCGTGGTTGGTTTGAAACAATATTTGTAGCTTGTAATATTTTATTATGTATGTTTTGAACAGTTTTGTATTAAATAAGAAAAATTCTAGTACTTAGTTTATGACTTTGCTATCCGATGCATGTTTTTTCGTGCACATTTGTTGCTTATACGCACACTTGGCACTCGTTGATAGGGTGGTGACCCGTGATGTCATCATCCGGAAGTCTCGATTTTCCCGTGTCCATGCGTTGGGATTTGGGGGCGTCACATGTGGTATCAGAGCGGTTTGGCTCTGGGTAAAAGCACATGTCCCGTAGGGAGTACCAGAATGTTTTTAAAGTTGTGTTTTAAAATTTATTTTAAGTAAAGTTGCTATTTGACATGTTTTATTTTATTTATTTATTTGAGCTTGTTTGCTTGTTTTTATTTATTTAGTTATGTTATTGCATGCTGGTTTCTTTTTGTTTCTTGTTATTTGTTGTTGGTTTTTTTTTGTTTTGTTTTTCTTAAAGGGGGGTCAAAGGTTGTGTTGTGGCAGGAAAATGGTGAGGCCAAGGAAGTCTACTCAAGGGCCTCGAGACGATACACCGAGAGATGATTCCATAGCCCAAGCAATACGGCAGATGACTGAGTTCATGCAACAGAATTTTAGGCCACAACAAGGAGGGTCTTGGCCACAACAAGAAGGGGCTTGGCCACAACAAGGAGGGCTTTGGCCACAACAAGGAGGTCCTTGGCCACAACAAGGAGGGCCTTGCCTACACCCAGGAGGACCTAGTGGCATGGTGCAAGCTGGAACTCTACCCTTCACGGGAGAAGAGGATGCACTATGGGCTGGAAAGTGGGTCAGAGATCTAGAGAGAACCTTTGAAGTATGTGGTTGCACTAAGGCGCAACAAGTACTCTACACCAGCTATCTGTTGCAAGGCACCGCTTTTGAGTTGTGGGATACCAAGAGAGTAATGCTGGAGTCAGAGTTGGGATCTTTTGCCGCTGTGACCTGGCCGTTCTTCAAGAAAGAATTTAATGATCACTTCTTTCCCGCTTCTGTAAGGCGGCAAAAAGCAAGAGAGTTCTCAAGCTTGGTCCAAGGGAGCATGATCGTGGAACAATACGCCCAAAGATTTATAGAAATTGGGCGATTTGCTCCCCACCTCATTGCCTCGAAGGAGATGCAGGCCGAGCGTTTTCAGGAGGGTCTATGTCCTGATATACGCCGAATGGTGGTCAGCCACCGGATATCCATTTTTTAGGATTTAATGGATGTGGCCACTCTTGTGGAGCGAGAGAATAATTTAAGTATGGGCTCCCCTCAAGGACAAAAGAGGCGGAGTTTTACTAGTGAAGGAAGTAGTTTGGGTTCACCTCAGAAGTTTGTTCAGCAGACCGGGACTCGACCATTAGCAGCCTCGAGAGTGCGTATGGGAGGACGAGTACCAGTTTGTGGAAGATGTAATAGAGCTCACAGAGGCGAGTGTCGTCTGGGTAGTAACCAATGTTTTGAATGTGGTCAGACGGGCATCTTGCTCATGAATGCCCTAGTTGAGTTCAAGAAAGTCGTGGAGCTCGTCGCAGTGGTAGGGCTAACCAGAGGCAATTAGCTCGGGCTCGAATGTACCCAGTGATTCCTGGTACTGTTGGAGGTGAGGTTACGGAGACTCAGAATGCTAGAGTCATGGCAGGTATGGGTCTAATCTAATCCTTCATGATGAACGCCTTGTGTGGTTTTGTTTTCTTTTATATATATATATATATATATTATCGAGGCTTGGAGAGAATGGCATGATCTTGGTGATCTTTTAGGGAAGTAGAATAATTGAGTTCTTTACTTCCGTGGAGTTTATGAAATGGTCTATAACGTAGTAGGTTGTAAGTCCAACAAATTTCAAGGATAGATTTTATGAAGTTTCATTAAAGTTTTAAAGTTTGGGGCCTTATAGATTTTAGGAAAATAAGTTTATGGTAATTAAGGTTTTAGGTTCGACAAGCTTGGGGGAAATAATTAAATTTCGAGTTTTAGCTTTTGTGATTCGGATGAGTAATTTGGTGGAAATTGGGGCTTTAGATTTTACAAGCTTTTAAGGTGAATGTTTTGGATTAAAGCCACCAATCTTGGGAATTTCAGAAAATGATTTATTACCTACTAATGTTTTAGAATTTGAAAGATTTGGGAGTCGATTTTTCTATTATGGGATGTAAGTTCATTGATCTTAGAAGTTCCGGAAGATGATTCTTATTTGATTTAAGGTTTTAGAATTGCAGAGTTGAAGTACTGATTTATAATAAGAATTGAGTTCTTAGTTTTACAGACTTAGTGCTGTAGCTTGATCTACTCCAGTGAGTGATTAGTTAGTAACCATTAAAATGGGGTTGATTAGAGTTGAGTTATTGATATGAAAATTTTTCTAGAGTAGATTTCTTTGAGGATTGAAGATATCGAGCTAGTTTAGAAAATAATTATTGTTAACTCGAGGTTGTAGTAGCAGATCTTAGGAAATGATTCTATCGATTCGAAAGATGCAGGTCCATCAGGGTGTTGGAAATAGTAGACTTTGTGTTGGTATTGAATACGATTGAATTTGAGACTATATGATCCGTAGACTTTTGGGAATGGATCACTTGTACGTTTGAATGATTTTTGATGTTGGCTAGGAGTGCATGAGATCGACGAGTAGTAATGGTACAAGTGTATGGATTTCGAAGAGTGCTGGTCCTAGTCTTATCTATTTTTGGCTTGGTAGGAGTTGAAGAGGAATCTATGTGATAATATTAAATTTAAGAGATTTTGACTTTGAGTTGTTTGGTAAGTTGAACGGAATGTGCAGTCAAAGCGGTTTACCCATTGGGATGATGGTTTGTAATAACTGTTGTGTTTATCTTGAGAATTAATTGCGACTTGAAGTCAATGGTAGTTTATAGTGAGTTAGATATTGCAAGAGTAGATGTTATTCAAAATATAGGTAATTAGCTTGAAGTGTGGGATATCGGATAGAAGTTATAGGCGCTCTCGTTGGTTGGCCGGGAAGGACTTGGGCCTTTTGGATATGTTCCTTATTTTTAGAAGAGGCAGATGTATTTTGGGATGATGTTATGTGTTTTCAATTTGGGCCTGGAGGTTGATTAGGGCAACGATGGCCCACTGAGGAATGAGTGGAGATTTGTAGTTTTGGAGGTATATTATCTTCTATAGAAATGTGGTAAAGGTTTTCTTGTGATTAGGTGTGGATTGAGCTTGTACTTCATGATGTTAATTTTTTTTTTGAGGATTTAGCCTTTATGTATTTTGGTGAGTTATCAGAGTGCGCACGAAAGCATGATTTTTGGAGATACCAAGATATTCAAATTTTGTATTGATTTTAAGGAATTAGCAGTGATTCGGAGTTTAAATGGGAGATTAATCTTTTGGTCGTGCAAATTTTGTTTATTGATGGTTAACTTTGGAAATGGCTGTTAGGTTACCAAAGTTGGAATAGGATGGAAGTTTGGAAGGTAAAGCAGAGTCGTCGTTGATATTAACAAGTTATGGTATGAAGATAATAACTATTGGAATTTGTTGGGAGTTGTTGATGATATGTATTTCTCAAATATGTTCGGAGTTGTATCTTGTATCTTTTTGGCGCTGATGGTTGATCTTGCAAATTTTAAGGACGAAATTTGTTTTAAGGGGGGAAGATGTGATGACCCGTTTTTACGTGTATTTTCACTGAAGGAGTTGTTTTTAATTTAATTATATATTAATTCTTTATTTTAAATTATTGTATTTTAAATTGATTTTTATTTTATTTGTTGTGGTGTTTAATTTATTTTAGTTGTTTTATGTTTTTAAAATCGTTTTCGGCGGATCAGTTTGTTTGGTTTCCGGAGTGAGGATTGGACCTCATTTCTTTTCTTTTCTCTTTTTTCTTTTTCCCTTTTTTTCCTTTTTCCTTTTCCCTTTTCTTTCCTTCTTCTTTCTTTCTTTTTTCTTCTTCTTTTTCTCTTCTTTCTTGCGTGCCCGAGCTGCCCCTTTCTTCTTCCCGTCGCCGACCCTTCGGCCGCCCAATTCACCGCCGTCCCACCGCCGTGTAGTACACCACCCCCACCAAAATCTTCCCCTCCCACCAGTGATCATCCCCACCAATTTTCAGGGCCATCCGTGCAGCCGTTAGCCGTCACGCACGGCTGGAAGTCACGGCACTAGCTCTCATTTCTCTCTGTATCGCCGGTTGCTTTCTCAGCCCAAAACCACCGCTCGCCGGCAACGTGGCAGAACCACCCACCAGTTTTCTTCCCCTCCCACCGGTGAACATCCCCACCGAGTTTCACCTCTATCCGAGCCACCGTTAGCCGCCACGAGCTCCTCCAAGCCACACGGTTTTTGAGCTTTTCCGGCGCCGTCGTTCCACCTCCGGCCACCACCTCTTCACAGCTTCTTCCTCTACCTCTTACCGACCTAACTCACCTATTTTAGACCTCGATCCGTTGCCGGAGCAGCTCCCACGAGCTCAACTCTGATTTGGACTTTTTCCGCTTCCACCGCCATTTCCACCACCACCACCCACGGCCAAAACTCACTTCCTGTAGCTTCCTAAACATCTCAAGGTCATTCCCTATCAATTTTGTGTCTTGGTTTGTCTCCGTTCGAAAGTGGGTAATTTATTACCCACGGCCACAGTGTAAAATACACTGTTACGTTGCTTTTTCTCCGCCGTTTGCAATGCCACAAGCTTTCGAAAAATACTGTATAGCGCTGCAAGTATTTTTCAAACTCTATTTTAGATTTAAATATAATTTTGCTCTTACAGTAAATTATTGGACTGGTTGGTTGATTCCGAACTGAGTCCGAGGAGTTTGGGGGTCGGATGGATTGAGAACAGAGTTGTTTGGTTGATGTTGATATTTGTTTGAAATATTTGTGCCTTGATGTTTGCACTGTATAGTGCATGCATGTTCATGTTTAAAAAGGGAAAACCGGGTTTTTCGTGTAGTTGCATGCATGTACATGTGTTTGAAAAATAAAAGCTGGGCTTGTAAGCGAGAAATGATTTATGGTATATGTGAAAGGTTGGATTGATTGGTTTGAGTCAGAGGCACGTGTAGGGATGGTGGTAAATAGGGACGGTGGTAGAATCCCGTCTGTGATTCCCGCCTACGGCACGCTGCGTAGGGATGGTGGTAAGCAGGGACGGTGGTAGAATCCCGCCTATGATTCTCACCTCCAGTGCACACGTAGGGACGATGGTGAGCAGGGATGGTGGTAGGGTCCCGACTGTGATTCCCGCCTACAGTGCTATGATGGTTTGGTTTTGGGCCATTATCGAGGATAATGGCGAGGTTATGTTTTTGGGCCAAATGAGATTTTTGGCGTGAGTGGAAATATGTGGTTTTTGTGGGACATGTGCATTTACATTCATCCATGCATATTGCTGAGTTTAATATGTTTTTATCTTGTGGCATTTGGGTCTTACTTACCTGCCCCACAATTTTTGGTACCGTAGATTTTGGTGCAGAGATCGAGGAGGAGGAGGAGGCTGAGTCCGAGGATGCAGCTCCGCCGGAGTATTGAGTTGGAGTTTATGCTTCGTGGTTGGTTTGAAACAATATTTGTAGCTTGTAATATTTTATTATGTATGTTTTGAACAGCTTTGTATTAAATAAGAAAAATTCTAGTACTTAGTTTATGACTTTGCTATCTGCTGCGTGTTTCTTCGTAAACATTTGTTGCTTATACACACTTGGCACTCGTCGATAGGGTGGTGACCCGTGATGTCATCATCCTGACGTCTCGATTTTCCCGTGTCCATGCATGAGGATTTGGGAGCGTCACATAAAAAAGGCTATCAATAATGGGCTTTAATAATAATCTGTATAAGCTAACATGTGATGATTCTAATTTATGATCAAATTACTTATCTCACTGCATTGTTTCTTGAATTTCACTTTGAAACTCGTCTCCTATATAAAGTATTAAACGTCACTAAATCTGTCTAAGAAAATGTGTCCTAATATTTACTTAATTAAAATCACAAGGTAGAAACTAATCAAATAACATTCTGATGAATATAAAATCTAAAAAAAAAATGCTTAAATATTAAATTATTCAAATATCAATAACATATTTTCCCCTTCAAAATATAATTTAGTAGGAAAAATATATTCTTTATAATTTAATAGCGAAGCTCATTTCATAAAATAGACTTAATCACATTTATGGTGTAAAAATATAATTAATTTAATTCACTATAATAATTTGATTGTAACAACTATACATGATAATTGTGACGCCCCCAAATCCCCACGCACGAACACGGGGAAATCGAGACGTCCGGATGGTGACAACCCGGGTCACCACCCTAACAACGGGTGGCAAGTGTGTGCAAAGGCAACATATGTGCATGAAGATACACGCAGCGGATAACGAAAGTCATACAACTAAGTACCAGAATTTTTCTTAACGTAATACAAGCTGTTCAAAACATACATAAAATATTACAAAACACTAACATAGCATTAAACCAGAAACAAAGCACAACATCAGCAACCCGGCGGAGCCGCATCCTCGGGCTCAGCCTCCTCCTCCTCATCCTCAAAACTTGCACCAAAAGCTACGGAACCAAAAATGGTACCGCAGGTAAGTAAAACCCAAACAGCACCAGATAAAAACACATAGAACTCAAACAATATGCATGAAACATGCCTAATGCACATAGCGCATAAAACATAATTTTTCCACACACGCCAAAAACCCATTTGGCCCAAAAACACATCCTTTCTGAAAAACATGCCAAAAGTCACATTTGGCCTTTATCCAACTCAAACCAAAAACCATTTTATCCGTATGCACCATGACCTCCCCTAGGGGTCATCCGCACACCCTGGCTCCAGTGCCACACCGCAGAGTACCACTACGCATGTGACACCTAACGAGCGATGCCCAGTTCCATGCCCCGCGTGTTCGTAGCCAAGCATCCTCTAGCCCTCACCAGCAAAGGGCCATGGAGTCGTTGCGTAGAGCGATGCCCGGTTCCGCGCCGGGCGTTCGTAGCCAAGCAACCCCTAGCCCCTGCTCCTGTCGTCGCCTAGCGACAACCCAGGGGACATCACTTAGTTTATTCCGCTCCCGAGTGACCAGAGGAGCTCCATCGGGATAATACCCCATCCCGGCTTGGGGTCGTGATACACACGCACCCGTAAGACCACTTACGCCATACACAGGCTTTTCACACTTAATCACAAACACACGTGCATGCACCATGCAATGCCATATCAATGCATAAAAACAATCCAACAACATAAATCAAATAAACAAGCAACTCCGTCCTCCATCCATCCGACCCCCGAACTCCTCGGACTCAGTCCGGAATCAACCAACCAGCAGATAAAATAATTGAAAGAGCAATATATATTTAAATCTGAAAATAGGATTTGGAAAATACTTACAGCGCTATGTGGCAATTTTAGAAAACACCCGGCGTTGCAAACGGCGGTGAAAAAGCAACGTTACAGTGAAAATTCACTGTGGCCGTGGGTTGTGAAACACCCACTTTTGAACGGGAACAAACCAGGGCTTGGGATTGATAGGGAATGGTCTAGGGATGATTGTAAAGCTATTGGAAGTGGTGGTTGGCCGTGGGTGGCGGCAGAAACGGCGGTGGGAGGCCGGATTTCCCAAAAAGGAAAGCTAGCTCGTGGGAGCTGTTCCGGTGGTCGTTGGAGGCTGAAAATAGGTGGGTTAGGACGGCAAGGGACCGGTGATGAAGTGGTGAAGAAATGGTGGCCGGAGGTGGAGCGACGGCGGCGGATCGAGCCAAGAACCGTGCAGGCTTTGAAGGGATTTTCCGGCCAAACGGCCGGCCGGATGGGGGTGGGTTTTGGTGGGGAGGTGCGCCAGAGGGAGAGGAGTCAACCGGTGTGGGCGGTGAGCCGCACGGTGGCCGGACGGCAGCGGGTCGAGGTTGAAAGGGGCTCCGGCGTGAGAGAGAGAGGAGAGAGAGAGGGACGGTTGACGAGGGGAGGAGAGGAAAAAAAAAAGAAAAGAAAGAAAAAAAGAAAAAGAAAGAAAAAGAAAGAAGAAAAAAGAGAAAAAGGAAAAAGAAAAAAAGGAAAAAGGGAAAAGAGGTGTAGGAAAAGAAGATGAGGTCTAATCCTCATTCCGGAAAACAAAACTAAACCGCCGAAACGAGATTAAAAACCACAAAACAACTAAAAGAAATAAAACACATCATCAAACAAATTAAAAACCAAATTTTAAAACGCAATAAATTAAAATAATAAACTAATATATTAATTAAAATAAAACAACACTTCAGTGAAAATATACTCAAAAGCGGGTCATCACAATAATATAATTAAAAACCCATAAATATTTCATGTTTTAGTGTAACTAAAATAGACCTCAATTAATACAAGCAGACTATGAAATAAACTTAAGTGCATACTGGCATGTTTAAATAACATGCATTTAATATTTAAAACTTCATCGTATTTTCTGGATAAGTGCTACAAGACAGTGGAATAAAAGGAAATTTGTGGTAGTTTGCTGAAAGTCTGGTTGCGACAATTATGTATAATTCTAGTAATACACATAAAGGAAGTTTGAATATGCTTTTATCGAAAGGTTGCATGCCAAAAGACGATTGCTACTTAAAAGATAAGAAGGAAGGACCATAATTTAATTGTACAAAGAGACTCTCCAAAAGCTTTAAGGATGGAACTACACGACAAGGATTTGGAGAGCATTCATTTGGAAATATCTTTGAGAAATTGAACATACCTTCTGAAGTAAAACAAAAACATGAATACTTTGAGATTATTCAAGCTGAACGGCAAGAAGCTTTGAAGTGGCATATTCTATAAATAGAAGACTACTACTCACAATTATGACTGTTCACCCGAACCCGCCGACCCGGAAATGTGATGTTCCGACCCGACCCGAAAATGGTTGGTTCTGAAAGGAGTACTTCCGAACCATCTAGATTAGCCGAACACCCGAAACCAAAAAGACATTCTGGAAGAATCAGATTTTCTGAACCGATTTGGGGGGTGGGAGGATGAGGGGCTGGAAAGAGGAAATATTTTATTTTCCATTATTTTCTTAGCAAACAAACAGAATCTCAAACCAAACATAATTATCTCGTAAAAACCTGGGCAAAATAAATCTCCTTGAATCCTTTCTCTCTTCCTCCGTCAATTAGCAAGCACAAACCTCCTTGCATCCCAATTAATCTCCTTGAATCATTTCTCTCTTCCTCCATCAATTAGCTAGCACAAACCTCCTTGCTTCCCAATTAATCTTCTTGAATCCCTTTGTCTCTTCCTCCATCAAATTACGAGCTAAAATATTCACCAAAGGCAAATTAAAAAGCATAAAAAATGCAACCAAAGAGCCATTATTTCATTTCCATATTTAAGAAAATCAGAATTGAAAAAGACCAAAAACCAAAACCAAAAATGTACCCAAGATTTTCATTCAAGCATAAACAAGGAGCAAATAGTAAGAAATACTCAAAAAAGATAGAGGAAACTAGAGTTAGGATTTAATGGAAATTCTTGCTGCACTCTTGCACCCATATGTTCATATAGCAAAGCTCTCTGAATGTCCATGGCTAAAGGAAGTGTTTTAATGTGAGATTGATGGAGTTGGAAATCAAAGAAGGTTTTAGGGATTTCTTGAGAAATTGAGGGCTCTCTTCCTTTGTGTGGTGTTTGGGGATCGGTGTGTATGAGAGACTAGAACTGAGAGAGAGAGAGAGAGAGGAGGTGTCAACGAGAGGGAGAGGGAGAGACCGGTGGATTAATATGTGGGTAAAATTAAACTTCGATTAATGGGTAATTACCTGATCACAATCGACTAAAATCAGAAATCGAGTGAAAATTCCAAACCAAAAATTATTAAAACGGGTCGGTTATTTTTGGTTCAGATCGATCCGAAAAATCGGTCGGGTTGGCAAACGGTTTATCTGTACAGCCCTACTCACAATTAACTAACAAGGCTAAAAGTCTTTCAAGTTCCCTTTTATTTTGTAAAGAAAATTGTAGCCTCTGGAATGAAGAATCGAGAATCACTAGAAGGAATTGAGCATATGATAGGGACGAAGCTTACCGAGAGGAGAGAAACAAATCATGACGGTGAATCCAGGAGGCCCAATTGTGCTTTGCGGTGACAGAGGCTTTTGAGAAAGATGGAGAACAGATCGGGTTGAGGGAGTAGTCTGTTATTGTGTGTTTAAAAAAAAAAATAGACTGAGGAGGTATATAAAGATGGAAGGAACCGCTTCAACGAGTTCAAACAGAGTCTACCACCGACTTTAGGAGAAAGAAGCGATAAGAATACTGGAAAGAGAGGGATGAGGAGAAGTCGTCAAGCATTTGAGTCATGTGAGGAGTGAAGAGTAGTTTGAATTAAACTTGTTTAAAAACACAATGAAAAACTTTGACAGACTCTTAACTCGTAATTATGAATTGATTTAAAAAAAAATGTTTAAGAAATAACTGAAATAAATAAATAGATAAATACTTGATAATAATAAAAAGGAGTAAATTTACTTTATTGACCAAATATTGAACTGGCATGTTACACCGGTACCAAGGATCGATGATTTACTGGATCAACTTCACGGAGCAGTATTGTTTTCAAAGATTGATTTGTGATTTGGAAATCATCAATTGAAAGTCAAGGAAAAATATGTGCCAAAAACATCCTTTAGGACAAGATACAACCACTCCAAGTTTTTGGTGATACCTTTTGGGTTAACCAATGCTCCAACCACATTCATGGACATGATGAACAGAATATTCAAACCATATTTGGATATTCAAACCCTATTTCGATCCTTGGTTACACCGGTACCAAGGATCGATGATTTACTGGATCAACTTCACGGAGTAGTATTGTTTTCAAAGATTGATTTGTGATTTGGAAATCATCAATTGAAAGTCAAGGAAAAATATGTGCCAAAAACATCCTTTAGGACAAGATACAACCACTCCAAGTTTTTGGTGATACCTTTTGGATTAACCAATGCTCCAACCACATTCATGGACATGATGAACAGAATATTCAAACCCTATTTGGATAGTTTTGTTGTCGTGTTCATTGATAACATCCTAATCTACTCAAAGAATGAAGAGGAGCAGAGAAATAATCTAAGTATGGTTCTAACTATACTTAAGGACCAAGAGCTGTATGCCAAGCTTGGTAAGTGCGAGTTCTTGCTCCATGAAGTGAACTTTCTAAGCCACGTAATTTCTAGTGGAGGAGTAGCAGTAGACCCTAGCAAGACTGAAGCAATAATGAACTAGCAAAGACCAACTAGTGTGCACGAGATTCTCAATTTCTTAGGATGACTAGTTATTACAGAAAGTTCATTGAAGGGTTCTCCAGTTTATTTGGACCACTGACTGCCTTGACGAAGAAGAACATGAAGTTTGTTTGTAGTGACAAATGTGAAACAAGTTTTCTTGAGTTTAAGAAAAGACTTACCCGATAGCACTAGTACTTACATTGCCAAAGCCTCTTAAGCCTTTTGTAGTGTATAGTGATGCATCCAAAGCAGAACTCGGATGTGTGCTAATGCAAGAAGGGAAAGTAGAGTTACTTATGCTTCATGTCAATTGAAGGACCAGGAGCAGAATTATCCTACACACGACTTAGAGTTAGCTATAATGGTTTTTGCTTTTAAGATTTGGAGACACTACTTGTACAGCGAAAAGTGTGAAGTCTTAATGGATCACAAAAGCCTTAAATAACTATTTGAGTAAACGAACCTTAATATGAGGCAGAGGAGATGGTTGGAACTGAATAGTGACTATTAGTACAACATCAAGTACCACCCCGGGAAGGCCAACATGGTAGCTGATGCTATTAGTCACAAGAGCAGATTGAAAGATTCGTCTGTTCCATCATCAGAAGTAAGTTCCTCTTATGCAGTATGAGGAAACTATTGATCGGGGACCATAGTCAAGAAATTGTTTTGATTGCAGTCCAAAAGTTCATTCCATTGGATTGGGAAGAAATAAAAATTCATTAGAAGGAACATAGGAAACTTGGGGAATTCATAAAAAAAGTTGAGAAGTCGAAAGGGCCAAAAGACTTCAGTATTAGAGGACACATAACTATGTATTACAAGAACTTGAGAGTTACCTCAAGAAATAAGGAGTTAAAGGAGGCTCATAACACTCCTAACACGACTCATCTTGGTAGTACGAAGATGCACTAGGATCTAAAGTAGCACTTTTGGTATAAAGGAATGAAGAAGGAGGTAGCAGAATTTGTAAATAAGTGTTTTTACTGAAGACTAGTTAAAGTGGAACATCAGAAGCTGGCAAGTGAGTTATAGTCACTGCCAATACCAAAATGGAAGTGAGAAGACATCTCAAATGGATTATGTGGTGGGTTTTCCAAGAACCTCATACTGGAATACACTATTTAGGTGATAGTTGACAGTTTGACGAAGAGCGCTCACTTCATACCAATTAAGAATACCGATTCTTTGCGGAGACTAATGAGGATTTATGTATTACAAATTGTCAAATTGTACGGACTACCTAAGACAATCGTGCCTACCATTCAGACTTTGATGGGCATCAAGTTGAAATTCAATAGTGCCTACCATTCTCAAACAAATGGGTAAACTGAGAGGACGATTCGGACATTATAAGACATGCTTAAAGCTTGTGGAATGGAACATGAAGGAAATTGGGAGAAGCAACTACCTCTGGTAGAGTTTGCTTACAACAATAGCATATAGGCCACAATTCAGATGGCACCTTATGAGGCTTTGTTTGATAGGAAGTGCAAATCCTCATTGTATTGGGATGAAGTAGGGGAGAATAAGTTAATTGAACCAAAATTCCTACAAAAGATAAAGGACCAAGTCCAAAAAATCAGAGAAAAGATGAAAACGGTATAAAGTCGATAGGAGAGCTACGCCGACAACCGAAGTGGGAATATAAAGTTTGAAGTCCAAGATTGGGTTTCTGTGAAAGTATCTCCTATGAGAGAAGTAAGCCGATTCGATGCTAAAGGCAAGTTAAGCCCGAATATGTAGGACCATACGAGATAGTGGAAAAGGTGGGAGTAGTTGCGTACTGTCTTGAGTTACAAATTGAGTTTCATGGGATCCATAATATATTCCATGTGTTCTCATTGAAAAAGAGTTTTGGGAATCTGACACCAGTTGTTGTAGACCTTGATAGCGTACATTTGCAATCAAACTTAACCTACAAGGAAAAGCTAGTACAAATCATTGATTGGAAGGAAAAAGAATTGCAGAACCACAAGATTCCATTGGTCAATGTACTTTGGCAAAATCATAATGTTCATGAAGTAACTTCGAAGAAAGAAGCCAATACTAGAGCCAAGTATCCTTAGTTGTTTGGAACCTAATCCAGTCTTGTTTTGTTTTGGTCTAGGCTCAACTGATTTTTTGTATTCATTTATGTACAGGGTTATTTCACATCGATAGGTCATTATACTTGATTTTCCTGAATATCAAATAAAGTATATTTTTTTTATTTAGATCTATTGTGAACCGTCTTTACTGTGAATTGTGAACTATTTTTCTCCATATTTGATTATGTCTTTTTGCAGTTCCATGGCACACAAACAAAAGACTGCCAGGAAGTTGACCCTTTCCGTATAGTGAGTTCGAGAAATGAGAGAAACTCTGTAGGAGGCAACTTGCCAAATTAGATAGGTAGATAGCTGCCTATTGGCAAAAGATCACACTCTAGGTGCACCATCACACCCATGTCATGGACATAGATAGGAATGGGGTAGGTTATGAGAGGAAGGCTTTACCTCACGAAGAATGTTACCTCCCTATTCACCCGGTAAAGTGGATGGATTGGGATAGCTTCAAAGCAAGGATGGCACGGGATGGAGCTAAGTCTAGCCAAGCAACAAAGGAGTGCACCACAACCACCGATCTTGAATAGATACTTCAAGATCATCAATGTTGTCTACTCATTGAGGACAATTTCTCGTGGAGAGTCATGTACCAGACAACGACGACGAGGAGTTCGAGTTGCACCTTCGTCCTAGGAATTTTCATAACGTGGTTTATGATTGTAAAGATGATGCATTCTACTACTTACCTCAACATCTTGCACCTATGGATATTGACTCACCTCCACTAGCATCGACTAGTGATGATATGTCCAGTGATGGACATTAGGCTTGGTGAGAAACATCTTTGTGATATCTGCTCCTTCTTTCTTCTTCTTCTTTATGAGCCTCGATCTACGTGTCAAACTTCGGTCTATGTGTTGACCCTCGTTATACGTGCTGAGCCTCGACCTACATGCTAAGCTTCGATCTGCGTGCTGAATCTTATCTTAAGCATTATACCTCAATGGCGTGTTCCGAAAGTTATCCAGCGGATTTCAAAGTAAGATAGATATTTTAATGTATACGGATATTTTAAATATTATGAAGATATTTTCAGTATTATTAGATAAGCTTGTTTTTAATATAGCACAATTGTAATATTTTAATGAGCTCTAAAAATATTATAATTGTGGGTAATTACTTATATTAAATATTTTAG
Source organism: Carya illinoinensis (assembly GCF_018687715.1). Taxonomy (NCBI): domain Eukaryota; kingdom Viridiplantae; phylum Streptophyta; class Magnoliopsida; order Fagales; family Juglandaceae; genus Carya; species Carya illinoinensis. The sequence continues at coordinate 27,988,046 of NC_056761.1, forward strand.
TTGTTTTAAAATATTAAGAGGTTTAACTTTATGTTGAAAACTCTTATTTATTTTAAATGGTTTTATCCTCTCTGAGTAATTAATGATACTTTATCATTTTAAATAATGATGAAAAAATATTATTTTATAAACTAAAGTTTATAAAATAATATTATATCTTAATTCCTTTTAGTGTTTTATCTAAGTGTTTTGCGTTTTTAAATCAATGTTTAAACTCATCGTTAGATCGTTTTGAGGATCCCGAAACGTAGGACTGAGATTAAATACCCAGGCCCCTACCCTTTCCTCTTCACTTTTTCCTTTCTTCCTTTTCTCTCTTCTCTCTCCTCTCTTTCCTTCCATGCCCGACGTCCATGCATGGTTCTCCTTCAACGTATGGGTTGCACCTCCACCCAGCCACCACCAGCCACTTTTGGTCTCAATGCCGGTCACCGATCACTCCCCCACATACTGGCCACCACTCCCTCCCGTCGGCTAGCTCACGTGTCGCCTCTCTCTCCTCCCACAGCTTCACTAGCCGAAATGGGTAACAACCCATTCTTCACCTCCATGCCACCGTACACGCCAGCTATGGTCTCACCTCTAGTCAGCAAATGACCACCACCCTTCGATCATCATTCTCTCCCACTAGCAAGCCCCCACGTGTCCTCCTCCTCCCTCCATGGCACCACCCTCAAAATGGGTTTTACACCCATTTTCTCCTCCTTAAGCCACCATACATGGCCAAAACAGCCACCAAGCACCACCAATGGATTCACCATGTCATGGGCTTCCTCCCCATGTCTTTCTTTCTCCCTAACACTCTCTCTTTCTTTGATGGGTCTCCACTCATATACGTACGGTTGCCCGTGCACCACCGTACACTGCTACCTATGGTGTTTCACCACCACCACCTTATTCCTCTCATCACCACGACCTTCTCCAAGAAATTTCATGGCCAACGGAGCTGTACATAGCTCTCACTCTCCCTCACTCTCCAAGGCTCAAACTAGCTTCAAGTGGCTGATCCGCCATCGTGAGCCATCGTATGGCCACCACCTCGCCACCACAGCTCCACCATATCTTCCTCTACCCTTCCCTAGCTTTCCATGAAGTTCTATGGCCTTCATCCACCTCAAGCAAACTCCTAGCATTTCAGATTTATTGTTCACGGCGTGATGCCACTGTGCTCCGCCACCTTTGACCACCATGAGGCCACCATGAGCCTTTCCAAGGCCACGCCTAGCTATCCTCAAGCCTAAAATGCCACTTTATGTGGTGGACAGCCACCATACGCGGTGTTACCGCCACGTACGCTGCTTCGACGCTTGATCGTGACGAGCAGCGAGCGATGCATGGGTCAACCCATCAATGGTATAACCCTCTATCTCTAGTTATTTATATTTAAAGTAGTTGATTGGTTGGACTATAGACTTTGTAGTTAGTATTTGTAGAGTTCGTTGCGTAGTTATGAAGTGAAGTGTGGTTGTGAAGTGTTGGGCTTGATTGTGCAGTATTGTGAATTATGCTGAGAAGTGGGTGTGAGATGGATGCCGTAGTGGTGATACGATGTGAAGTGTGAGGAGAGTACGCATGAAGTGTGAAGAGAGTATGCATGGAACGTACTCTGTGCAATACAGCGACGCGTCATGTGACGTGCACTATAGTGATGTGTGGCATAGAATATAAGGGGTGTGCGTAGAGTGTACTCAGTGCTATATGACGATGCACTGTGTGGTGTGTATCGTGATAACAAGTGTTGTAGCGAAAGGAGTACGCATGCTGCATACTCCATGTCACGTAGCAATGCACCGTGAGACGTGTATCATAGTGACGTTTGTTGTAGTGTGGATGGAAGAGAGTTCATGTGAGTGTACTCTGTACTAGGTCATGATACACTAGATGGCGTGTCATGAAGGGTTGGATGGCATAGCGAAGAAGCGTAGAGTGTATGGTGTAGTGTTGGAAAACTGTGTAACAGTGTCCCGAAGCAATGGTGATGTGGTTGTAGTCCAAGGTAACGGGTGTTGCCTTAAGACTGACTTGTGGCTAAAAGTAAGTGTGAACCGGTAAAAAGGTATCAGAGAGTGTAGCAGAAGCACGATGGACCTCATGCTGTTATTAGGGAGTATTTCTTGAGCTGCATAGTGTGACAGAGGTGCATTTCTGGATGCAGTCCTCTTGTTAAGTGGTGGGAACGGTGTAACAGTGTCCCGAAGTAATGGTGATATGGCCTATAGTTTGGGATGACGGGTGTCACCTTGTGGTTGACTATGGCTAAGAGTATAAGAAAGTGGTGGAAAAGTATCAGAGCATGCAGCAGAAGCATGATGGGTATCGTGACGTGACTTGGGATTAGTCTCGAATTACATGACATGATGATAAAGGTGCATTTGTGGATGCAATCCTCTCCTATCAAGTGTTGGGATGAACTTGTAAAGGGCCGGGAAGTAGGAAGAGTCCTATCGACCGGGTCTAAACAAGTTGGTATTGGAGTCTGGAGCTTGTTTATACAAGCAAGCATTTATTGGAACTATAAGTTACTCCTTAGGTGATAAAAGGGGATGAGACATGATGGTACACCATATGTAATGTGTAATCTATCTTGATTATCATTACATGGTGTTTTAGCCCTAGAGTTGGCTTGAATTCATGTAGCCTAAGTGGATGGGAATGAAGATTTAGTATGGGCTAGAATATGTGAAGGTAGTAATGGGTAAGTAGTCAAAGGTTGGGACGCATGACTCTATCGGTCGGAATCATGCATCGGATTATGGAAATAGAAGAACGAGATGGAGATCTAAGTGTCCTAACCCTAAGGTGAATCACAACAGTTCACTTTAAGGAATAAGATCCCGAAGGTTTTAGCATAGTAAATGGCACGTAAGAGCCCAGGGATGGATGGAGAGTGTTTCAAGCGAGGCACAATTCTATTTTCTAGAATAGTTCCTTATGTATTAGATAGATGATGACGTAAGGTTATGTGTATGCATGTAGGTTGCCATCTGACACGCACATGAATGGACCACATGGATTGAATATGGCATGAAGTCCAGGTAAGTATTACGTTCATACTCTTCTAGAGTTTTCTCTATACACATGAAGAAGAAGACGAAAGCTTTTCTCTAAAAGGAAAATGAAACGTAAGTTTTCAAGTATAAGTACGTAACAGTCTTCCTTGGCAACCCCTTTTTACACAACCAAAGTATGTACATGTATGCATGGAATGGATGCTATAAGTAGTACGTATTGTATGTATGTTCATGAAAGGAAACGAAATGAAGCTTTAAAAGACATAAGAACTGTTAAGGACTGTAAGGACCGAAAAAGAAAGAAAACCATTTTCTCTTAAAGAAACTTCTCTTAAAGCATTTTACGAAAAAGAAAGAAAACCATGCTTTAAACGACGCGAAGAAAGTGTTCTAAAATGTCCCTTTGAAAGTGAGGCTTCGGCCCTATGTTAAAAATGTCCTTATGAAAGACGATGTTTTAAATGATGCCATGAAAGATGAATTTTTCTAAAATGACTTAAATGAAAATTATTTCTCTTAATATGACTTTCATGAAAGAAATGAAATGAAGAATCGTAAGAACTGTAAGAAAGAACTGTAAGAACTGTAAAGGACTGAAGGACTGTAAAAGAAATGAGAGAACTATAAAGGGATGAATGGATTGAATGTATGATGTATGAAAATACGTAAGGGCCACATGGACTGGAATGGAAATGGTACCAAAGGAATGGACTAGACGGGGCAGATTGCCATGCTAGGTAAGTAGTACTTGTAGTGCAGCTAGTGCTGCACCCTAACGGAATGGATTCCCAACCCATGGCCACGGGTGGAATCAGGTCCAAAAGATCGCTAATCCCAGCACACGGGGCGTAACAGTGTGCAATGGCCAATGAAAGTGAAAAAAAAAGAATGGATGCATGTTAAGAAAGAATGCATGTATGTATGGATGGACTGTATGTATGAATGTACGTAAGTAAGAAAAGAGGAATGCATGTATGTATGGATGTATGCATGAATGTACGTAAAAAGATAAATGCATGAAAAGATTCTTTAATAAATGAAGGCAGCGATGCGTGGGGAACTGTTTTAAAGAAGAAAGCATGTTTTAAAGAAAAACCCCACCTTGCAATGTTTTCAAATGAAAATAAAAACGTATGCATGCTTTGTAAGATATGTATGTATGGAATGATAATTGCATGACTGAAAAGTTATGTTATTATATTTTGACTGTATGAAGTAATGTTTACGAGTCATCGACTCTTTTTAGTTTTTATGTGTGCCCTCCCAGGCACATGATGAGCATGACAGGTCAGGACAGGCACAACCCAAGGGTAAGAGCACGAAGGCCTAGGCAAGATGTTTTATATTAGAAACTTTAATTATGAAATATAATGTTTTCTGCTGAAAGCCTTAATTAAGAAAAATGAAATTTTATTGATGACATGGAGTCTTTTGTATCCTGGCATGAATGGAAAAGGAATCATAATTCCCGTCGGTTTTTATCAAAATCGATATGAAAAGGATCCACCATAAGGACGGGCGTTACAATCTTCTCCTTTATTTTGTAGTAGTTGTTTCTAGTATATCCGCAGATTTCAAGGATGAAGTCTTCTTCTTAGGAGGGAAGGATGTAACAGCCCACAAGAAATTCAGTGGATGAATTTCTTTAGGCTTTAGGAGCCTTGTGAAAATCTCGAAAAGGTTTCACAAATAGACCAATCGCACAGGTTTTAGTTCGTAATCATAATTAGTCTAACAACTAACTATGGTGCCAGAAAGATGATTTTATTTATTTGAATTACTTAGATGTTTGAGAATGAGAATGGTATGCACTATTAGTCTCGGATGAATATTGCGCCATTAGGATTTTGGGGTAATAAAACTATTTTCATTTTCTGGATAGTAGTTGAACGAAAATGCATTTTGATTTGTTCGAGACACTTAAGAGTTGAATTCTATGAAATGAAGTATGGTCCTAGTTTCATATGAATATTTAGGATTTTATGGTGTAAAGTTATTTTCACCATTTTTGGAGTGAATAGTGACTCCGGTCTAAGCACCGTGTGGCACTCAGTCTAGTGTTTTTAAAATTACAGTATGGAATGTCCAAGTTAGGTTAAAGAAGTTTTATTTTGACACTTGAAAAGATCTTAACCACACTTGCTGAGTAGTCTGGGACATTTGGTACCAAAGGAACATTGAGATGAAAATGTGAAGCAAAATGAAACATTGTGATCATGTCAACTAAGTCAAACATTATTCTATCCAACCATCCAATTTGTACCAAACCAAATAGGGTTTCAACTCTAGTTAAATTCCAAATACTAGGAATCCAATTGAAGTTCCAAATCTTGGTGAGAACCGAAACCCCAAATGTTTTCCCCAAACCCCAATTACTTCGAAAGCCTAACTGTAACCGATTGTAGTTTAGTATTTAATCATTTGTTTAAATCGCTTCCACATGTTATACCACTCAAATTCATATCATTACATCCTTATTTATTCTTTTATACCTTGATAATTTTATTGAGGCAAGAAAAATTAGATTTAGACTTGTTAGAAACACAAAATCCGATTGAAATCCCAAATGATGGCCCATTAGGGCCCATAAAATTGCACCACTAAGGCAAGCCTTGTGGAGGAAGTTTTCACCCTGCCATGGGTGTCCTTTCACTACCCAATTCAGACCGAAATAGTGTTTGATGGGAAGGAAAAAAGCTACCTCACCACCTCCGTCTCACTCAATAGCAACAAGGCTGAGAACCATGGACTGTGGCACGTGGTTTTGCATCTGGTTTTGGATAACAACACATCACCCAAAGTGTCACTCACATATCTCCTTTCATACCTCCAGAATTATAAGTCTTGTCATTGTCCATTTCACTAACCCTTGGTCACTTTTGAAACCTTTTCTTGGAGAGGAATCTAGAAGAACTCTCGAACAACTTTTCTAGCCTTTCTTCTTGAATTTTTTTGAAGTTTTTATAAGTATATTATCATAATGTTCTCTTCAAAAAAAGTGTTACTATTTAAGTGTAGTTTCGGTTGGTATATTGTTTTGTAATTCTGCATGGTCTCTAGATGGGTGAAAAGTGTTTTTAAGCATGAAGAGGTCAGTCTAAGTGATAAACTGGACTGTGTGATTCTTTGACTTTTTTATGGTGTTATTGACAAGATCTTGGTTTGATTGTTTATAGTTAACATGCTAATATATAAGTTTGATGAAAATTTATTACATGTTATAAGTTTTTTATGAGAGTATTGCATAGATCTAAAAAGTTTAAAACTGGGAGTATAAAAACAAATTTTGTTTTGGAAAAGATTAAGTCTTCTGCTATGAAAGCATACGCCAATAGCTTTGATATTCACATATGATGCTCTTAGGACTTTGATCTATATGTTTGAATATTATTTTGTGGATTTATGGTATTAATCTGAAAGATATGGATTTTTATGCATGCAAAGGTCCATATAAGTCTTGTGTTGGAGGTTCTCAGAAGGATCTATGGTTTTATGGAATCTTTTTCCATGTGATCTTAGGTTTGATGCTTAGATATATTCTAGGACTTGATTATTAAGTATATGGTATTTTTCATTGATGATTTACTTCCTGAAAAGTTTTGGATCTAATAGTTTGATCAAAACCAAACCAGATAGCTTTTGATTTTGTTGAAAGGGTGAAAACCGATTGTTTGACTTTTTGTGAGTATATTATTGAACTTTTGGAGTTCTTGGAGTTGTTTTGCAAAGAGTTAGACCCTGAACATCAAGGGATGTTCTTGAGGTCAAAATACTTGAAGCTTTATTATAAGAAAGTTTATGATTTTTATGATGTAAGTTTTGTTGGGTGTTATAGCATGTTATTTAAGCATAGGATGTGATTTTTGTATGTTGCATATTTCATTTTTAGAATGAAAGATAGGCTTGAAAGAATTACAACAAGAATCAAGAGTTTTAGCCTGTACATGCTTCGGCCTATGCTTTTTTGACCTAGTTGTGTTGTCATTTAAATTTTTCTACTTAGATATTTGGACTAAGGACAAAACATACATAAGAAGTGTAAATGTTGGTAAGTTTTGGAGTTAAGATGTGAAATCCTTAAGATATAGGTAAAATGGTCATTTTGGTGAGCATTTTTATGTTTCTAAGTTGTTAATGAGTAGTTTCTAATGTTTAGAAATATCTCATTACAGTTTTCCATTAATTTGCACATTCTATTCATCACACTATACTCAGTGTAAGTTAGCCTCTACATACTATAAGGATATTGTATATGTGTGATTGTAAGAGAATAGTTACTCATGTTCTTATGTATGTCATTGAACGGTGCAAAACTGCAAGTGCACAGTATCGTAGTTTTATAGTAAAGTAATAAGAAGAGTATCGTTCTTAGGGATTGGTACCTTACGTTTGCCAAATACCAAAATTATACTAAACTTGATTTTATCTAGAGGAATCACTAAGATTTTTTTTTGTAGTTGCAATTTAAACTAAAATCGACTCAAAGAGAAATATGCAAAGGAAATAAAACTGATGTTCGAAAATCAACTTAATGGGGAGGAAAACTTCTAGGAAATCGATTTCACCTAATTCTTCACTATGCTTTTCTCATCCAGCTAACTTAATTTAAATCTCTTTTGTCTATTAGCAAATCTCTAATTCATCCAAAAGCGTCTTTCGATAGTCAATTGGAAATGACTCTTGTTTATCAATTCACACAAGAATATGCAAATTTAATAATCAAGAAAACAATAAGACCAATGATTTAATTACTACATAGGTTCATACAAGTCTTTCGATCTCTATACTTACCTATGCTGAAATATTCAAGATCTACCCTATGATTCCCTCTTTCGATAGCAAATCACAAGATTAAAAATCATCTAATCAATGGTCAGTTAATTAGAAGCAATAAACTCAGAATAAATCAGATAAACAAAGAGAGAATTGCATTAAATTAGCGTAGACAATCAAGCATAGCTCGGAAATAGGTTACATCGTTTTCCTAGAATGAAGAAAATTTAGCTCATGCTAGAAATGGAATTCAACATAAACGAATTCACCATAATTGTTCTGAGAAGATTGGAAGAAAATAAACACTGAAAAATCCTCCTTGCAGCCGCAAATCGTCTTCAAAAGCTCAAGGGAACGATTCAACGCTTTTCTCCCGTCCGTGCTCGTGTATGATTCCAACGTACGTGCAATAATTGGAATTTCCTCTCCAAAACAGATGATTTGAATCCCTCTAGCTATGTTTTTCTTTCCCAAGAAGTATTCTCCAGTCAAAAGTCACGGCCCTAGAGTGAAAAATTGCTTTTTTATGGTGCGACGGCTGAAAACCTTAAATCTGTGAAAATACGATGTTCGCTTGAGTGGGGTGTCGAGCGCGCATCGAGCGTTCGACTCTGCCTGATTTCGCTCGAGCGTCCTATTGAGCGCACGTCGAGCGTTTGACTCTGCCTGATTTCGCTCGAGAGGCCAAAAGCCTCCGCTCGAGCGATCTTTGTTTTTCAGCAACCCGCTCGAGCTCCCTGTCGAGCGGCAGTCGAGCGTTTGAATCTGCCTGAATTCGCTCGAGCGGCCAAAAGCCTCCACTCGAGCGAACTTGTAAAATCTGCAATATGAAATTTTTGCAAGTCATCAGTCATACTATGTCATGTCATGAAATTTTTATCTGTTTCACATGATACTATGTCATGAAATGTATATCTGTTACACATTATACTATGTTATGAAATGTTTATCTATTATACATTATGCCATATTATGAAATGTTTATCTGTTATACAATATGCCATGTCATGAAAAGTTATCTATTACACATTACATCATGTCACATAATGTTTATTTGTTTCATGTTATAATGATTGAGCTGAAATATTGTATATTTTAGCTATTTAAAACCAATGTATTTTAAATTCATCATGACATTATTATTGGTTTTAAATGGAAAAATGATTAATAAGGAGAAATCAAAGTTGTGATTTTAATTGATTAAAAGCATGAATTTTTGCTTGAATTCTACCAACTATTGATTACTGTGCATTCTAGTCCATAATTTTTCTTGCTTTCCATTATCATTTGCGTTTGTACCATTGTTTTTCTTGTTCTTCATGTTCATAAAGTTTCTTGAGCTATCTTTCCATCTTTTGGGTTCAATCCATGAACCTCAAAAGATAGAAGCACTTCTTGCCATCTTTGAATGGAAGTTGCTCAAGCTAATTTTTCATTTATGTTATTTTGTTGTTGAGTGTTTTCTTTTTAATCTCCATCTCCATTTTTCGTGCATACCATGATTCATTATGTTCATGCCTTGTTCATACTTTGTCTTGAGCTTTCCCACCATTCAAACACTCCCAACTCCATCTAACCTCATACACGGCCACACCAATCACCCCACATCATGCTCACTTAAACCATGATCCATCATTGCCCTCCAACAAGCCACCAAACTTCCAAAGCCTAGCCCCCACTTACCGTCCAACCCATTCCTCATTTCCCTCAAAACTCACGGATCCCCTTTCCACACTCAAATAAATCCACCAACTCATTTCCAACCCACCTAAATTATACATTAATTGGAAGGCTGCTTGTTTGGCTTAACTTACATCGGTTGGTGCAGCTAAATTAAGGTGAGGAACATGTGATGGATTGGAAGAAGAAGGCTGCTGCTCTCCACCAAATTTAACATTGAAAAAGTCAGCCTTTGTCCACCGAAATGAAGGAAGATAGAAAGAGAACATGTGATGAATTGAAGATGGATTTCGGCTGAAATGAAATTGATTGGAGGAAGGGCGGCAGCCATCTAAAGATATATACATATATATATATATATATATGTGAGAGTGGCTGGACAACAGAATTGAAAAAAACAAATTGAAGAAAGTGCATGCACTGCCGTGTTTGATTTGGTTTGAGTAAGGTTTGAGTGAGAAGTCTAAATAGGTGAGTCGGTGTTGGCTGAAATGTGTAGTCGGTGGTCATGTATTACGTAAAGGGGGATGGAATTAAGGAGTGAATTGGTCATTTGTCAAAAGGCAATCGGTGGGCAATTTCCAAAAATAGAGAGGGAGATGTGTAGGGAGTTGTGTTGTGCTGGAAGGGGTTGTGTCGGTGCAGATTATTTATGTGTGAGTTGAGAGAGAGATGTTGTGCTGAGATGTTGTGCTGGACGTGTAGAGAGAAGCAGTAGGTGGGTGAGTGATGTGTGCTGAAAATGAAAAAAAAAACAGATTGAAGAGAAGAGATAGGAGAAGTCGGCTGGTTAATTTGATTTGGAGGCAAAGAAGAACCGTGTATGAATTTTCAACAAGTTAGGCATGAAGTTAGGCATGAAGAAATGTGTTGGACTTGGTTGCTTGGTTTAAATTAAGGAAAAGATTGAATGCAAGAGGCGGCAATAAAAGATTGAATGCAATTGAGGTGTGAATGCAATTAAGTGTGAATGCAAGATTGAAGTGTGAAACCAATTGAATGTGAGATGCAACTAGCCATGATGTTCGGCTATAAAAGGATGCAGTCCGAACTCAAACTTAGACATCTACAACTTACAACACACAACTACAATTTTTTGCTTTTGTTTTTTCTTTGTTATGTACTTGAAAGAATTAGCTCCTTTTTGTTTTCGGCAATTTTGTTTCTCCTTTTAGCTTCAATGTTTTGTTGTTTTATAGTTTTTAAGTGTATTAAGAATTGTTCTAGAATTTTATTTCATTAAGTGTAATACCTTAATTTCAATTAAGTGTGCTAGTTTTTTCATGCAACAAAAAGAAATTATTTTAGAAGTTTTAATCAAGTGTGCTATTTTGTTTCATGCAATAAAAGAAATTGTTTTAGAAGTTTTAATTAATTGTGTTACCTTAATTTATTGCAAGAAAGGTTTGGTTTTAAGCTTTTGCTTTTGTTTTTGATTTTTCTGAAACATCATACGTGGGGAGTAGAGGAATTGTTCTAAAGTTTTCATTAAAGGTTTAGAGATTAATTTTCAAGAGTGATACGTGAGAAGTTGTTTCCTTTTTGTTTTGAATTTCAATTGAATAGTGAAAGGAAGTTTTCGTTTAGACTTTTTGTTCCCTATTTTATTTAACTTCAGTTTAAAATTTATGGAATACTTTTGAGATTTGTTTAGATTAGAAGTTAGGGTAATTTATTTTCTGTTTGCTTATTTCGTGTTATTTATTTTTCTCACTTCCTTAAGTTTTCATTTAATAGTGATTACAATTGTTATGTGTTATTTTGAGAATTTGTGATTTAATTACAAAGATGAATTCTAGAATCTTGGTTTTGGGCATTTTCAATTTTCAGTTCATGTTTTGTCAATTACTTTCTAATTTAGTTTAATTCTTAATTTGGTTTTATTAATTTCTGAGTTTAATTTATTAGTCCTTTATATTCCAATCCAACAATCAAAATCTAAAACATGAATCTAGTCCATGACTAGTACCCTTTTCCATCCATTGCACATACCATCATTTTATTTTCTCTTTGTGAAGTTTTTCACCTTTTTCAACGAGTTTGATTTCTAAGTAACTTTCCCTGAGGAGACGATCTAGGAATTTATTTCTAATTATTACACGACATCCTCCTGCACTTGGGATAGCTTTAGTACTACTCATTTTTGAGTGAGTCATATACCATGTTATTCATTTCACATACATGTCACGTTACGTTATGTCACGTTATCAATCATTCTATTTCACGTCACATCATGTCTTGAGTATAGAGTATGTCTCAAAATAAAATTTTCGCATTAGTCAATACTTTTATATTTGTCACTACCCCAAGTGCTAGGAAGCTAATATCCTAGTGGAACTCCATTGTTCATGCTAGAGTGTGAGATTCTTTGGATTGAAAAAGTACCATCAACATGATTCGAATGGGGTCTAATTAACTGGCCACTAGAGAGAAGTAAGGCACCAACACAGATGATGCCACCAACATTTCAATTTTATGTTATACGTACTAGTGAGGGTGCATATACTTGTCATGGGATACATACATTATGTTTTTAATAGCAAGTGTAGATACCTATGAACTAATACATATGTGAATGAACTCACAGCTAATATAGATACTTGTGATATGATGCAGTATTGGCAGGAGCACATGACTCTAGGGGACCTGTGAAGCACCCATAGTTCACATTTATTTATTAAGCTATTATTGAACAAAATTACAAGTTCATGTTTAGTCATCTTCAATTCAAGTTCATGTTCAATTCAGTCACGTTCAGTTTCAAGTTCAAGTCACTTTAATTCATTTCATGACAGTTCAAGTCATGTTAGTATGTCATGCTATTTTTCATGTCATGTCAAGCTTATTCATGTTCCTGTTTTGCATTCATATTTTTATTATGATGCATGCATCTTTAAATTGTCATCTTAAGTTGTTTGTTAACTTGTTGAAATTTTTAATCAAATCTCACTTGGTAGTTCCAACTACCATTTCTCCTGAAATGGTAGATCATGTGCCAAGATTGAGAGGCGTAACAGAGAATGTCTGACAGGAGACTTTGGATTAGACAACGAGGGCACAACTAGATATCATTGTTTCGATGCTCTATTTTACTAATAGAATTCTGGCATCCTTGATCCAGTTGTGTGAGTTACTCGATAGATTAGCCTAGTAGTTACCTTAATTTCTACATGTACTAGTAGCTCTGCCTCTAATACTATTATGGTTACGGAGACGTTGGACTTATGTTGTAACTTAAATGCTATCATCCTCAACTTATGAAATATGTTTCATGTTTGGGATATAACATGTTTGGTGCATAGTATTGAATATAGAAAAAAAAAATTTATCTGCTGTAAATATTGCATATTATTATATGCATGCTAGGTGCATTGTATCTTTAATTGCCAAGAATGAGGGCAAGTAACTTTGTATTGCATGTTCAGACGTTTCAGAGTTCGTACGATCCCTAGCAGAATTTGGGGGTGTCACAATTACTAATAAAAAAGATAATCCTCCGTGTAACAACCCACTAGAAATTCAATGATAGAGTTTCTTTTGGCTTTAGGAACCATGTGAAAACTCCATAACTTTTTACAAATCAACCAATCACATGGGTTTTAGTCTGTCCATATAGTCAGTATTATCACTTACTATAGTGCCAGAAATGCAATTTTAATTATTTGAGGTAGTTAGAAGTGTTAGAATGTATTATGGTTTGTACCATTAGACTGAATTGATTATTTAGGATTTTATGACACAATAACCTATTTTTATATTTTCGGATGAAATGCTTATTCGAAACTGTGAAATTATTTTTAGGGGCACTTTAGTGTTGAATTTTGATAAATGATTTTCACTATAGGTTAACATAAATATTTTAAATTTTTCAGTACTAAGTTTATTGTGCACTTTTTTGAGTGAATAGTAACCTCAATAAGTGCACCAAGTGTAGTATTTTCAAAATCACAATGTGGAATATCCAAATTAGGTTAGAGAAGTTTATTTGGATATTTAGCAAGATCTTAGCCACACATGATGAATAGTATTAGACACTTGACACCATGAGGAATATTGATGGATTTGAATGAATCAATGTGTGAGATCTTGCCACCTAAGCAAAAACTATATTCCATTCGACCAATCAAATTGTGCCAAACTAAAGAGAATTTATACCCTAGTAAAATCCTATATTGTTGGAATCCAACTGATCACCCAAAAGCATGGTTAAAACAATCGTAAGCGGTTTTGTCTAAATCCTAAAGTTGACCTCAAAATCCTAACTGAATTGGTTTCTAGCATTGTATTTAATCACTTGATTAAATTACTTCCACATGCTATTAATCCTTCAAGTTTATGTTAGAACATCATTATCCAATCTTTCTAACCTTGGATATTTGATTGAGCCAAGAGAAATTGGATTTATGCTTGACAGTAACCCAAACCCTCTTAAAACTCCAAATTGAGGCCCATTCAGTTTAGGTCTATTAAGGTTCACGAATTTGGTCTCATTAGCATTTCTTCTTAGCTAAGTTTTGCACCTCCATTTGGCTGACCAGATCTTTCAAAAAGGGGCCTAGAAGGTTCTGGAAGGGATAAGCTAAATGGGGCCAGCTCACTATTTCAACTCAATACTCCAACATGAGGAAATATCTTGGGATAGTTTTGTCCATTTTTTTTTTTTTTTTGGGGTTGAAAAGAGCAACATTTAAGCTCACTCTCAGCCCTCTCTTCATCCCTCACTTATCCAAGAAGTCATCCAACTCATTTCATAATCATCCCACCTCTTTTTCCCACATTCCTTGGAAAGAAAACCAAAGACTCTCTTGGATAGCTTTTCTTAGTTCTTTTGCACGCCCGTTTCAAAGCTTGTGTAAGTGTTTTCTCACAAAGTTTTCTTTATGAAAGTTTTTCCTTTTTGAGTCTAGTTTATTTAGATATTGTGGTGACCCGCTTTCGCGTGTATTTTCACTGAATGATTGTTTTTATTTTAATTAATATATTAGTTTATTTATTTTAATTTATTGCGTTTTAAAAATTGGTTTTTAATTTAATTGATGTTGTGCTTTATTTCTTTTAGTCGTTTACGGTTTTTAATCTCGTTTCGGCGGTTTAGTTTTGTTTTCCCGGAATGAGGATTAGACCTCATCTTCTTTTCCTACACCTCTTTTCCCTTTTCCCTTTTTTCTTTTTTCTTTTTCTTTCTTTCTTTTTCTTTCTTTTTTCTCTTTTTTTCTTTCTTTTCTTTTTCTTCTCCTTCCTCCCGCGTCGGCCCGTCTCTCTCTCTATCTTCCTCTCCAAGCCGGAGCTGCTTTCAGCCCTCGACCCGCCGCCGTCCAGCCGCTGTGCGGCTCACCGCCTCCACCGGTTGACGCCTCTCCCTCCGGCGCACCTCCCCACCAAATCCCACCCCCATCCAGCCAGCCGTTTGGCCGGAAAACACCCTTGAAGCACCCACGGACTTTGCCTCGATCCGCCGCCGTCACTCCACCTCCGGCCACCATTTCTTCATCACTTCATCACCGGTCCCTTGCCGTCTTAACCCACCTATTTTCGGCCTCCAATGGTCACCGGAACAGCTCCCACGAGCTAGCTTTCCTTTCTGGGAAATCTGGCCTCTCTCCGCCGTTTCTGCCGCCACCCACGGCCAACCACCACTTCCAATAGCTTTATAATCATCCCTAGACCATTCCCTATCAATCCCAAGCCCTGGTTTGTTCCCATTCAAAAGTGGGTATTTTACAACCCACGGCCACAGTGAATTTTCACTGTAACGTTGCTTTTCCTCCACTGTTTGCAATGCCGGGTGTTTTCTAAAATTACCGTATAGCGCCGTAAGTAATTTCCAAACCCTATTTTCAGATTTAAATATATATTGCTCATTCAATTATTTTATCTGCTGGTTGGTTGATTCCGGACTGAGTCCGAGGAGTTCGGGGGTCGGATGGATGGAGGACGGAGTTGCTTGTTTTATTGAATTATGTTGGTTGATTATTTTTGTGCATTGATATAGCATTTACATGGTGCATGCACGTGTGTTTTTGTTTAATTGTGAAAAGCCTGTTTATTGGCGTAAGTGGACTTACGGGTGCGTGTGTATCACGACCCCAAGTCGGGATGGGGTATTATCCCGGTGGAGCTCCTATGGTCACTCGGGAGCGGAATAAACTGAGTGATGTCCCCTGGGTTGTCGCTGGGCAACGACGGGAGTGGGGTCTAGGGGTTGCTTGGCTACGAATGCGCCGGGCGCGAAACCGGGCATCGCCCTACGCACCGACTCCGTGGCCCTTCGCTGGTGAGGGCTAGAGGATGCTTGGCTACGAACACGCGGGGCGTGGAACTGGGCATCGCTCGTTAGGTGTTACATGCGTAGTGGTACTCTGTGGTGTGGCATTGGAGCCAGGGTGTGCGGATGACCCCTAGGGGAGGTCATGGTGCATACGGGTAAAAGTGGATTTTGGTTTGAGACGGTTATAGAGGCCAAATGTGACTTTTGGCGTGATATTTGGAAAGGATGTGTTTTTGGGCCAAATGGGATTTTTGGCGTGTGTGAAAAAATTATGTTTTATGGGTTTTGTGCATTGGGCATGCTTCATGCATTTTGTTTGAGTTCTATGTGTTTTTATCTGGTGGTGTTTGGGTTTTACTTATCTGCGGTACCATTTCTGGTTCCGTAGCTTTTGGTGCAGGTTTTGAGGATGAGGAGGAGGAGGCTGAGCCCGAGGATGCGGCTCCGCCGGGTTGCTGATGTTATGCTTTATATTTGGTTTTAAAACTATGTTAGTGTTTTGTAAGATTTTATTTATGTTTTAAACAACATGTAATATGTTAAGAAAAAATTCTGGTACTTAGTTATGGCTTTTATTATCCGCTGCGTGTTTCTTCTTGCACCTATGTTGCCTTTGCACACACTTGGCACCCGTCGTTAGGATGGTGACCCGGGTTATCACCATCCGGACGTCTCAACTTCCCTGTGTCCGTGCGCGGGGATTTGGGGGCGTCACAGATATCTTATTTGTTCCATTTTAATATTTTTTATTTACTCAAATGTTGTTTAAACCCCAAAAAAGTCATTTTGGGCAATGAACTAGAGGGTATGTTATATTTTGGAGTTTTTCACCAAGCTAATTGATAGATCTTGTTCTGAAATTTTTATGGAGTATTGCTAACATATGTATATGATTATTGGTTGATTATTTGTTATATGATTAAAGGTTTCGATGAAATATTTTCTTAGATTTATAAATTGGAAGAGGAAAAACAATTTATATTTTGTTAAAGTTTAAATCTTTTGTGGTTTAAATATATTCCAATGGCTTTGATAATTTTATTAGAGAATCCTAAGCCTCTTATATACATGTTAGAATATTATTTTGAAGATATTTTATGTTAGACTCAAAGATATGAATTTTTATGTAAGGAGATATTTGGTAGGCCAAATTGTTGATGTTCTAGGCTAAATTTATGTTTTGGTTGATTTTTAACCATGTAATCTTGAAATTGAAACTTAGATCTGTTTTAGGACACCTTTTTAAGTCATGGATCAAAAGTTTGATCAAAACAAGTTAGATACTAAAATCTATTTTTGAACTTAGAGAGAAATCGAAAAGTTCAAGTATGGTTTGAGTGATTTTGATGACTTTTGTTCAGGATTCAAAACATAGCTGTTCTTAAGAATATGTTATGAACCTTTTGGAAGAAAGACTTGGATTTTTTGAAGTTCTTGGAGATGCTTTGAAAAAGATCAAATCATTTGGTTTGCATTTTTAGTTGAAAAGTTTGAACCCTTTTACTAAAAAGTTTGGTACTGATGATTAGCATAATTTTTAGTGGATGTTTTAAGGATGTTTTTAAACTTAAGATAGAAAGATCTTTGTTTCAAAATTTTGGTTTGAATTTGGTTTGATAATGAGTTTTGAAATTTGAAGAATTGCAACGAAAGCCAAGAAAAAAACCTATGTAAGTTTCAGCCTTTATAGAGTTTTTATGGTTGCATTTAGTTTTAAATTTTTTTTTTATTTGAGTTTAGGAAAAAATTTATATATGATTATTTTTTGAGTTAAGATGCAAAATACTTAATTTATAGGTAAAATGGTCATTTTCACATGTAGAGGGCAAAATGGTCATTTTTCTCTTAGTATTTTTTCATATTTCTAATTGTTAGTGATTAATTTCTAACCTTTAGAAATCACTAT
The DNA here is from genome assembly GCF_018687715.1 of Carya illinoinensis. Taxonomy (NCBI): domain Eukaryota; kingdom Viridiplantae; phylum Streptophyta; class Magnoliopsida; order Fagales; family Juglandaceae; genus Carya; species Carya illinoinensis. The sequence goes on from NC_056761.1 coordinate 28,005,684, forward strand.
TTTTAGTTTCTCGTGATTTCGCTTGAAATTACTTATAAAACGTGCAAACCAAGGTAAATTAACTTTTAACTTACTAGCAGTTTATTGTGTATGGGTAATGAGTAAAGGAACTATTGATTGAGCTGAAATATTGCATATTTTAGCTATTTAAAACCAATGTATTTTAAATTCATCATGACATTATTATTGGTTTTAAATGGAAAAATGGTTAAAGTGAATAAATCAAAGTTGTGATTTTAATTGATTAAAAGCATGAATTTCTGCTTGAATTCTACCAACTATTGATTACTGTGCATTCTAGTCCATAATTTTTCTTGCTTTCTATTATCATTTGTGTTTGTACCATTATTCTCCTTGTTGCTCTGTCTCTCTCTCTCTCCCCCAACTGCAAATACTTCTTTGGAAGCTACAAAGTGAGGGAGACGTGCAGAGAGAGAGAGATATGGGTTTGTTAGATGATGTATGAAAAATCTCTCTATTTGTTTTTTTCTTCAATGGAAGTACAAGGAAATATCTGACTTAACCAGGTAATTTCTAGGTGGATTTTTGCTTTGTTTTCTTGGGGGTCATTTTTTGTGCCAGTTAACTGAGGTTTGAAGATTGGCCACTGGTTAGTGGAAGTGGTGGGAATTGCGTACTATGAATATGATTTGAAGTTGGTTTTGCCTCCTGTGGCCCGAGGAGTCATTGCTTTTGCTTACCACACGGACACCATGCATGGGACTAACTTACACATGCAGCTCACATGCAATAAACGTGATAGCAGCCTCTCACACGATGCAACCATGCAGCTCACATGCAATAAACGTGACAACAGCCTCTCACACGATGCAACCATGCAGCAGAACAAACACATGTGTTCACTCGGACAGCAGCAAAGCAAAGCACTCACTCGGACATGCTTTGACAGCCAATCACACATGCAGCATCATTCGGACAGCACTCAAACAAACCATGCACATGCAGACAGCAAGCAGCAGGAGAAGAAATGGATGATGCACATGCAGAACAGAAAGCACTCGGACAGCAGCTACTACAGCAAAAGATAGAAGACCACATGGACAGCACACATGCAGACATGCAACTCATTTGGACCATGCATGGGACCAACTTACACTCGGACGGCAACCTGAACGTACAGCAAGGAAAAGCACACAGCCAGTTCACACATGTAGACCAACATGCAACGCACACATGCAGACAACATGCAACACACATGCAGAAAAGTGACACCAACTCACTCAAAAGCACACAGCCGGACAGCAGCCACTCACACACGCTGGATGTTGTTGGAAAGCAAGAGCATTTCAGACCTGAAGCACAGGAAGATAGCAGGTCTTATTCCCTTTGTCGGATCTACAACAGTACATGGATGTATACACTCAGACGGGCAGCAGGAGTGAGTATTTAATCAGCTGGAGGCAGCAACACATGGGAGTTTTTTACTTACTTCTTTCCGTTTAGAAGCTAGAGAGAGTTATTGTTTTTTTTGGTTTCTCATTCGGCTACAGTTGAGCAACTGAGCTCTTGAAGTTGCACTTGTTTTCCCATTTGAGTTTTTCTTTCCGTATATAGCAGTAGGGCAACCTTGAGTTTATTTTCCTTCTCTTCCGTTTAACTAGCAGAATTTTCATTTCATTTTCTTTGACTTTTCTTTCTTAATATAGATTGGTATTCGGCAATTTTTGCTTTTGCCTACAATGCTTTGTTGTTTTAAGAATTTTTATTAAGTATTAAGAATTGTTTTAGAATTTTATCTCATTAATTCTAATACCTTAATTTCTTTCAAGTGTGCTAGTTGGTTTCATGCAACAAGAGAATTGTTTTAGAAGTTTTTAATCAAATATGCTAGTTTGTTTCATGAAATAAAGGAATTGTTTTAGAAGTTTTTAATTAAGTGTACTAGTTTAATTTATTGCAAGAAGGGTTTGGTAGAGAGCTTTTGTTTTTGTTTTAGTTGGGTAATTTAATTGTTGTTTACTTATTTCATGTTATTTATTTTTATTGTTTCATTAAGCTTTCATTTTAATAGTGATTACAATTGTTATGGTTTAATTTGAGAATTTGTGATTTAGATACAATGATAAACCCTAGAATATTAATTTTGAGGCTTTTCAATTTTCAATGCATGTTTTGTCAATTACTTTCTAATCTAGTTTAATTCTTAATTTAGTTTTATTAATCTCTGAATTTAATCTGTTAGTCATTTACATTCCAATCCGACAATTAAAAGTCTAAAAATATGAATCTAGTCCATGACTAGTAACCTCTTCCATCCATTGCACATATCATCCTCTTGTTTTCTCTTTGTGAAGTTTTTCACATTTTTTCAACGAGTTTAATTTTAAGTAACTTTCCCTAAGGAGACGATCTAGGAATTTATTCCTAAGTATTACACGACATCCTCCTGCACTTGGGATAGCATTAGTGCTACTCATTTTTGAGTGAGTCAAGTTTTTGGCGCCGTTGCCGGGGAAAGTAGTTTAACTTAAATTTAAACTTGTTATTTTATTTTATTTTTCTCTACCATATTGTCTCTGGTTACTCATCTCATCTGCATCAACCACTCATTTCTACCATATTAAATTGATGTTTCATGTCATGGGTGAGAGACAGTTCAAATAGGTTGCTTAGAGTCACACCGAGTGTTGAAAGTAGTATACACAGCTTGGAGATAGATAGCTTGTCTATCTTTTCTTCGAGTGAGCCAGGTGACAAAATTGAAATCGAATCAGAAAACATGGCTGCACCTACACCACGCACTCTTAAGGACTATTTGCAACCCACTCGTACCACTACACCTTCATGCATTGTTTTACCAGAAAATGCACCTAATCTCTCTATCAAGCATGGCATGATGTCAGTGATACCTCAGTTCCACGGGATGGATTCTGAGAGTCCTTACCAACACTTGACAGATTTTGAGTTGGCTTGTGCTACTTTTATCACTAGGGCTGTTACTGATAAATTCATTAGACTTCGTTTATTTCCTTTCTCTTTAAAGGATAAAGCGAAGATTTGGTTTAACTCTTTGAGACCTAATTCCATTTCTAGTTGGTCTGACATGCAGCGTGAATTCTTACAGAAATTTTTTCCTTTTCAAAGAACTCAGTTTTTGCAAGAGCAAATCAGCCAGTTCAATCAGAGACCTGATGAGACATTTCAGGCCAGTTGGGAAAAGTTTAAGGATTTGGTGAACATTTGTCCACATCATGGTTTTGAATCTTGGACGCTGGTGAACTATTTTTACATTGGTCTCACTCCAGAATGCAAGCAGTTTGTTCAGACAATGTGCAATGGGGAGTTCTTCAGCAAGGAACCTGATGAAGCATTATCATTTTTTGACTACCTTGCTGAGAGCGCACAACAGTGGAACACTCGTGCTAATCGAGTTCCATTAGCAGCACAGCCACTAAGGGCTATTTCTGGAGGGGGAAGATATGAGCTTAAAGAAGACACTGATGTTCAAGCCCGAATAGCTGCATTGACTAGAAGACTAGAAGTCATGGAAATAGAAAAAGTGAAGGCTGCGAAAGTAGTAGAGGCATGCTCTATATGTGCTGATTCAAACCATAAGACCCAAGACTGCCCGATTATGCCAGTATTTCAATAAGGTGGGTCTGAGCCAATGCAATCAGCTAACTGGGTTAATAGAGCACAAAATCAGCCTTTCTCCAACACATATAATCCGGGGTGGAGAAATCACCCAAATTTCTCATGGAGGAATGATCAGCCTGGTCGATCCCCACCACCTCAGCAGAAGCCATTTAATCAGGGTGCTCCTCAGCACCAGTATCCGCCATATCAGAATCCTCAGAGCTATCCTTATGTAGCTCCTCCTGGATTTCAGCCTCATGTAGCTGCACAAAGTTCTCAGCCTTCATCATCTGCAAAGAAAACTCTAGATGACAGTATGGCACAGATGGCCAATACACTTCAGCAATTCATGCAGATTCAGGCCACCATAAATAATCAGAATACTCAGGCCATAAATGAGTTGCGTGGCACTATTAATAAGATGAGCACAACCTTGAGCACCCTAGAGAAAGGGAAATTTCCAGCACAACCTCAGCCTAATCCTCAAGTATACAGACAACAACAACATCAAGTGCATAATGTCTCAGGAGACGTTATTGAGACAGCAAAAGCTGTTCTTACTTTGAGAAGTGGGAAGGAAGTTCCCCGACCTGAGATGACTATAGACACAGAGGTAGTTGCTCCAACGCCTAAAGATGCAGCAGAGACGGATGAAGTTGAAAAAGAACCAGAGGTAGTGAGACCAGAGCTGAAAAAGCCTGTGAGTGCAGATGCTAAAACTAGTAAGGGATACCAACCTATGGTTCCCTATCCTCAGAGATTGGCAGCTGGCCAAAAGAACAAGTATCACACGGAGATTCAAGAAATTTTCAAGCAAGTGAAGATCAATATTCCACTCTTGGATGCCATACAACAAGTGCCTTCATATGCAAAGTTTTTGAAGGACTTGTGCACGGTGAAGAGGAAGCTGCATGTAAAGAAGAAAGCTTTCCTAACGGAGCAAGTTAGTGCATTGATATTGAGCGAGACTCCTCAGAAGTTTGGAGATCCCGGCTCTCCCAACATTTCCATTATGATTGGTGAATCAAGGATTGGGAGAGCTTTACTTGATTTGGGGAGTAGTGTGAACTTGCTACCGTTCTCAGTATATGAGCAGTTGGGATTGGGTGAGCTTAAAAAGACCTCCATCATGCTACAGTTGGCTGACAGATCAGTTAAGGTACCGAGGGGTATAGTAGAGGACGTGTTGGTCCAGGTGGACAAATTCTACTACCCAGTGGATTTTGTGGTTCTTGACATGCAGCAGCCGGTCTCCACTATTTACCAAGCTCCTGTCATCTTAGGAAGAACATTTCTAGCTACATCAAATGCATTGATCAATTGCAGAAGTGGAGTTTTGAAGCTTACCTTTGGGAACATGGCACTGGAGTTGAACGTTTTCAACGCTTGCAAGATGCCAGCACATTTTGATGACACAAGCGATTTGAATGCTGTAGAGAGTTTGACACCAACAGATTTTATTTGCTCAACTTCTCCCTTCTCTGATGATGATTATATTTTTCAGACACCTGAATTTTTACTTGATGAGAAAATTGATCATATCAATGAAGATGACTTTGATTTTTTTGATTGTTTTGCAGATTCTTCATTACCACTTGAAGTATAGTTTGCGGGAGCAAGATGGAAACCCCAGTTTGAAGCTCTACCACCACCAGACATGCTTAAATCTTCAGAGGAAGAAGTTCCCCAGTTGGAGCTGAAACCGCTTCCTCAAGATTTAAAGTATGTGTTCCTTGGTCCTGAAGAAGGCACTTTTCCGGTGGTGATTTCCTCAAAGTTAAATCAAAAGGATGAAGCCCAGTTGATTGAAGTATTAAGGAAGCATCGAGGCGCAATTGGTTGGACAATAGCTGACATCAAAGGCATTGATGCCGCTGTATGTACCCACAGAATCCATCTTGAAGACGATGCTAGACCAGTTCGTGATGCTCAACGTAGGCTCAATCCTACCATGAAGGAAGTTGTGAAAGAGGAGGTGCTTAAGCTACTCACAGTGGGTATCATTTATCCCATCTTAGACAGTAAGTGGGTAAGTCCAACTCAAGTGGTACCAAAGAAATCTGGTTTGACTGTCATAAAAAATGATAAAAATGAGTTGATTCCAACTAGAATGGTTACTGGCTGGAGAATGTGCATTGACTATAGAAAACTTAACTCAGCCAGTAGGAAGGATCATTTTCCTTTACCATTCTTGGATCAAATTTTGGAAAGAGTAGCTGGTAATACATATTATTGTTTCTTGGATGGCTATTCTGGTTATTATCAAATTGCTGTAGCACCTGAGGATCAGGAGAAAACCACTTTCACCTGTCCTTTTGGCACTTTTGCTTTTACTAGAATGCCTTTTGGTCTGTGTAATGCTCCAGCTACTTTTCAGAGATGCATGATGAGTATTTTTTCTGATATGATTGATGACATTTGTGAAATATTCATGGATGATTTCTCTGTTTTTGGAAAATCCTTTGAGAGTTGTTTGCATAATTTGGCACGTATTCTCCAGAGATGTGAGGAAAAAAATCTTTTACTTAATTGGGAGAAATGCCAATTTATGGTTACTCAGGGCATTGTATTGGGGCATATTGTTTCTTCTGAGGGTATAAAGGTTGACAAGGCAAAGATTGAATTAATATCTAAACTTCCTATACCTAGGACAGTTAGGGATATTCGTTCTTTTCTTGGTCATGCTGGCTTTTATAGGCGGTTTATTCAAGGGTTTAGTTCTATTGCAAAACCTTTGTACACTCTTCTACAAAATCATATTGAATTTGTTTGGACTGATGAGTGCCAAAAAGCCTTTGATACCTTGAAAAAGTCGCTTACCACTGCCCCTATTGTGCAACCCCCGCAGTGGGACCTTCCCTTTGAGATTATGACAGATGCTAGTGACTATGCCTTAGGAGCTGTTTTGGGGCAGCGAGTGGATAACAGACCTTTTGTGATTTATTATGCCAGTAGAACTTTGAATGATGTCCAGAAAAATTATACCACTACTGAAAAAGAATTGCTTGCAGTGGTTTTTGCACTTGATAAATTTCGGGCTTATATTCTTGGTTCTCCTGTTACTATTTTCACTGACCACTCTGCTCTTAAGTATTTGTTGGCTAAGAAAGATGCAAAACCACGCTTGATTCGCTGGATTCTATTACTTCAAGAGTTCAACATCAACATTAAGGACAAGAAAGGAGTTGAAAATGTGGTAGCTGACCACCTCTCTAGATTGTCATCGTCTCCTTCTTCACATGTCAGCCTTTCTCTTGATGATAGTTTTCCGGATGAGCAACTGTTTGTGGTTGATAGAGCTCCCTGGTATGCTGACATAGTCAATTATTTGGTGATTGAGCGAATGCCTTTTGACTGGTCAACCCAAGATAAGCGTCGGTTTCTATCTGAGGTAAAACATTTCTACTTTGATGACCCTTATCTTTTCAAATATTGTTCGGACCAATTGATTCGGAGATGCATTCCTGATGATGAGTTTTCTTCGGTATTGAGATTTTGTCATATTGGTGCATGTGGTGGTCATTTTTCAGCAAATAAAACAGTGGCAAAAATTTTGCAAAGCGGTTTTTATTGGCCTTCCATGTTTAAGGACGCTTACAATTTTTGTAAAGCATGTGAGTCTTGTCAAAAGTTGGGAGCCATTAGCAAAAGAAACATGATGCCCCTTTCCCCCATTCTTACTTTAGAAATCTTTGATTGTTGGGGAATAGACTTCATGGGACCTTTTCCGATTTTCTTTGGAAACACATATATTTTATTGGCTGTGGACTATGTTTCAAAGTGGGTTGAGGCCATCGCTTGCAAAACCAATGACCATCATGTTGTACTAAAGTTTTTACAATCTTTGTTTGCTAGATTTGGCATGCCCAAGGTTATCATTAGTGACGGGGGTTCTCATTTTTGCAATAAACCATTTTCTACACTTATGAAGAAATATGGTATCACACACAGAGTTTCTACCCCTTATCACCCTCAAACAAATGGGCAAGCTGAATTGGCAAACAGAGAGATAAAAATTATTCTGGAGAAAACAGTAAATCCTAATAGGAAAGATTGGTCGATTAAGCTTATTGATGCTTTGTGGGCTTATAGGACAGCTTTTAAAACAAATCTAGGGATGTCTCCCTATCGATTAGTTTATGGTAAAGCTTGTCATTTACCTGTTGACATTCAGCATCGAGCTCTTTGGGCCATAAAACATGTTAACATGTCACTTGATGAAGCTTCAGGGTTGAGAAAATTGCAGATCAATGAATTGGATGAAGCTCGTCGGAATGCTTATGACAACGCGCAACTGGCAAAGGAACGCATGAAAATTCTGCATGATCAGAAAATTCATCCAAAGCATTTCACACTTGGCCAGGAAGTTCTTCTTTACAACTCTCGCTTGCATATTTTTCCTAGAAAGTTGAAATCCCGATTGAGTGGGCCATACATTGTAAAGACCGTTCATCCTCATGGTGCGGTAGACATTGTCAATCCGAAGAATGGTAATAGCTTCACTGTCAACGGACAACGTCTAAAGTCATTTCTGAAGGTCTTTGATCCACATGAAGAGATCTTGCTTGTGCAAGACCCCAGGGGAGTGCTTTAAGTTGTTTTTCCCTCTTTACTGTTAATTGTTTGTTTTGCTTGCTTAGTTCTGTGCACTTTGTTTTCTTTCGTTCGATTCATTGAGGACTATGTATCTCACTAGTTGGGGGGTAGCATGTGTGCACATATATATAAAAAAAAAAAAATTGAATTTTAAGATTTGTGAAATTTGAGCATCTTGGTGGAGTAATTGAGCGGGATCATTTGTGAAAAATTTATTTTCAAGCTTAAACATAGAGCATGATTTTTGATGCATCATGTTTTGTTGATATGTGGCTTGAAACACCGGGATGTTATGCTTATTGGGATGAAACTTGATAAAATTTTTGTAGAACGAAAGGCAAATTTTGAAGGACATTTTGCACATGCTTACGCTTGTAGTGTTCCTTATTTACAATTCATTGATTTAACACTGGAGAAGTAAACTGCAGGACTACCGAGCCATGCCAAAAAAAAAAAAAAAAGATTAGGATGAAAAGAAAAAAAAAAAAGAGAAAAGGAATAAAGGCAACTTAGTGAACTTTCCTAAGTAAAAAGGGCTAGAAACAGTTACCCAAGACTTTGGAGGTTGAGTGTTCAACCTTTAAAAAACAGAACTGGCGTGAAAACTGCTAGTCCCTTGGGCTTTGAGGTAGTTAGAATCAGCAACGATTAATCTTAAGGTTGAAAAATCCTATGACAAATCATGGCTAGTAATAAGAAACGCACAGCTAGTTTAGCTCCACACACACATTTGAGTTATGAGGAATTCGCCTCAATTCTACATGAAAGATTGTTGAGATAGTCTTGATGGGTATAGCCCCTGGTGGTTTACTGGTAACATGTCACTTTTGTGAGAATTCAGAATTATGTTTGATTGCTTTTGTTTGAATTTTGAGTTTTATGCAATGTTCATCTCAATTAATTTTCACTATTTTGCTCAAGGATTAGCAAAATGCTAGTTGGGGGTGTGATTGAGCTGAAATATTGCATATTTTAGCTATTTAAAACCAATGTATTTTAAATTCATCATGACATTATTATTGGTTTTAAATGGAAAAATGGTTAAAGTGAATAAATCAAAGTTGTGATTTTAATTGATTAAAAGCATGAATTTCTGCTTGAATTCTACCAACTATTGATTACTGTGCATTCTAGTCCATAATTTTTCTTGCTTTCTATTATCATTTGTGTTTGTACCATTATTCTCCTTGTTGCTCTGTCTCTCTCTCTCTCTCTCCCAACTGCAAATACTTCTTTGGAAGCTGCAAAGTGAGGGAGACGTGCAGAGAGAGACATGGGTTTGTTAGATGATGTATGAAAAATCTCTCTATTTGTTTTTTTCTTCAATGGAAGTACAAGGAAATATCTGACCTAACCAGGTAATTTCTAGGTGGATTTTTGCTTTGTTTTCTTGGGGGTCATTTTCTGTGCCAGTTAACTGAGGTTTGAAGATTGGCCACCGGTTAGTGGAAGTGGTGGGAATTGCGTACTATGAATATGATTTGAAGTTGGTTTTGCCTCCTGTGGCCCGAGGAGTCATTGCTTTTGCTTACCACACGGACACCATGCATGGGACCAACTTACACATGCAGCTCACATGCAATAAACGTGACAGCAGCCTCTCACACGATGCAACCATGCAGCTCACATGCAATAAACGTGACAGCAGCCTCTCACACGATGCAACCATGTAGCAGAACAAACACATGTGTTCACTCGGACAGCAGCAAAGCAAAGCACTCACTCGGACATGCTTTGACAGCCAATCACACATGCAACATCATTCGGACAGCACTCAAACAAACCATGCACATGCAGACAACAAGTAGCAGGAGAAGAAATGGACGATGCACATGCAGAACAGAAAGCACTCGGACAACAGCTACTACAGCAAAAGAAAGAAGACCACATGGAGAGCACACATGCAGACATGCAACTCATTCGGACCATGCATGGGACCAACTTACACTCGGACAGCAACCTGAACGTGCAGCAACCTGGACAGAAAGCATACAGCACATTGCAGACAAACACAGCAGCAAAGACACTCACACACCCTTCAGACAACACTCACACATGCATGCACACATGTACACAACAGAAAGTAGACCAGCCTCATTCGGACAGCACACAGCTGGACCCACAGCAGCTCACACATCTAGATCACTCGGATGTGCAGCAGCTGCTGCAGCAAGGAAAAGCACACAGCCAGTTCACACATGCAGACCAACATGCAACGCACACATGCAGACCAACATGCAACGCACACATGCAGACAACATGCAACACACATGCAGAAAAGTGACACCAACTCACTCAAAAGCACACAGCCGGACAGCAGCCACTCACACACGCTGGATGTTGTTGGAAAGCAAGAGCATTTCAGACCTGAAGCACAGGAAGACAGCAGGTCTTATTCCCTTTGTCGGATCTACAACAGTACATGGATGTATACACTCGGACGGGCAGCAGGAGTGAGTATTTAATCAGCTGGAGGCAGCAACACATGGGAGTTTTTTACTTACTTCTTTCCGTTTAGAAGCTAGAGAGAGTTATTGTTTTTTTTTGGTTTCTCATTCGGCTACAGTTGAGCAACTGAGCTCTTGAAGTTGCACTTGTTTTCCAATTTGAGTTTTTCTTTCCGTATATAGCAGTAGGGCAACCTTGAGTTTATTTTCCTTCTCTTCCGTTTAAGTAGCAGAATTTTCATTTCATTTTCTTTGACTTTTCTTTCTTAATATAGATTGGTATTCGGCAGTTTTTGCTTTTGCCTACAATGCTTTGTTGTTTTAAGAATTTTTATCAAGTATTAAAAATTGTTTTAGAATTTTATCTCATTAATTCTAATACCTTAATTTCTTTCAAGTGTGCTAGTTGGTTTCATGCAACAAGAGAATTGTTTTAGAATTTTTTAATCAAATATGCTAGTTTGTTTCATGAAATAAAGGAATTGTTTTAGAAGTTTTTAATTAAGTGTACTAGTTTAATTTATTGCAAGAAGGGTTTGGTAGAGAGCTTTTGTTTTTGTTTTAGTTGGGTAATTTAATTGTTGTTTACTTATTTCATGTTATTTATTTTTATTGTTTCATTAAGCTTTCATTTTAATAGTGATTACAATTGTTATGGTTTAATTTGAGAATTTGTGATTTAGATACAATGATAAACCCTAGAATATTAATTTTGAGGCTTTTCAATTTTCAATGCATGTTTTGTCAATTACTTTCTAATCTAGTTTAATTCTTAATTTAGTTTTATTAATCTCTGAATTTAATCTGTTAGTCATTTACATTCCAATCCGACAATTAAAAGTCTAAAAATATGAATCTAGTCCATGACTAGTAACCTCTTCCATCCATTGCACATATCATCCTCTTGTTTTCTCTTTGTGAAGTTTTTCACATTTTTTCAACGAGTTTAATTTTAAGTAACTTTCCTTGAGGAGACGATCTAGGAATTTATTCCTAATTATTACACGACATCCTCCTGCACTTGGGATAGCATTAGTGCTACTCATTTTTGAGTGAGTCAACTATAGTGTATGTATATATGTTACCATATATGTCATGCCAAGTCAGTACATATTCATCTGTTATACAGAATTTATTCTATTATGAATTATTCATTTGTTATGCAAGATATTCTATCACTTATTACTATACATTGCAAGTATGTCATATTAACTATGTCATCTATTACTTGTATGTCATGTTGATTACGCCCAAAGAATAAGGTTATAGTTGTAGCACAGCTTTGAGGTGTTGATTCCACATAGAGATAAATTAAAAGAATAGCAGAAGAAACAAAGAAACTAAAAATTTAAGGAAAAAAAAAAGAAGTAGCAATGTAAAACAAATCATTTCTGAAAAAAAATAAATTGAAGAGCCAAAATGTAATAATGAAAAGGTTTGACCAGAATTAATAGCAATGAAACATCAAAAGTCCCTTACTCGAATTTGATAATTCTATCCATATTAGATTCATTGGTTACTCGATTAGAGATCATAGCACTAGACTCTCTAATCGGAAAATATATCTTTATAACCAATTTGTTCAAATGTAGTTTATGAAAATCACTCTTCTTTTGAAAGAACAAATTGCTATCCTATTAGACTTAGATTCAAAGATGAAAATATACTTAATAGCAATACCGCAGTAGAGAATCACACCAATAAGATTAACAACCAAACCATAAACACCTCAACAATCCCATAGAGAAAAACATGACTAAATCTATCAAAAGTATTTGTTGTAAAATTATCCAAATACAAGGAAGACTAATAAGAGATGATAAACAAGAATTGTATCAACAAGAAAGTTTATTCCATGAATTCGATAGAAATGAAATCATTATCATTCAAATAAGTTCATCCCTAGCCTCACCAAGGAATTAGCTCCCCATTCGAAAGAAAAAAAATTCTTTTTCTGGAAGATGAGTTTATCCAAACCCTAGCATCATCTCTCCTAAAAACCAGAAGGAAACTTTTCTTTTCAGCCTTTGGGCGTCTATTTTCCTCCCTTTTCACAAGCTATCCCTAATATGGAAAACAAATCGCATGCAAACTCAGTAGGTAATACTTCAAATTTCCATGTGCATATTGTGGGCCATTTTTCACTTAGTAAACTACCAAATTAGAAAATAGATATTTCTATAACAAATGTATACTATTGAGTTAGCTTTCTAATGTATTTTGAATCGCCTCAATTGAATATCAGCAGGGTAAGATATGACCATAATACTAACAGATATTTAGAGAGGCTGCGAATTCCAAATATTTTCCATTAATTGCTCTTTTCTTCCATGTTTATGACTTGAATTCCTTTAACTTTGGATGTATGAAATTTTCCTTTGATTGTTCTCTTCTTCCTTATTAGCTAGACTTTAGCTTAATCATTTTGAAATTCATTCCTACAATAAAATCATTAGACACTGAATCAAAATTTAGGCATTATGAAATTAAAGTTTAAATTGGAAAAATATAATCAAAATGCCTAAATAACACATATAATCTAAAAATTAAACTCGTAAAAGTAATGTTAAAAATATGCTTTCATGCACTCATCACATGTCATGTAATATTCTTCTTTATAAGTATGTCATGTTACAAAATGTTGTCTTTTACATGTTTATATCATGTTACAAAATATTTCTATCTCAATTAAGCCATGTCTTTCAAGTTACGTTCAACTCAATTATGTATAGAATGCTCGCGATGTAATCACTATGATTGTCTGAGTATCTCCGTTTGTAATTCACGTGAGGTACTTCTGGCGAAATTAATTTGATTGTTAGAATTTAATTCAAGTTTAGTTATGTAGATACTTATGGCATAATCATTTTGATTGTTAGGGTAACTTATTTAAAAAACTCATGATGTAATCATTTTGATTGTCAAAGTATTACTACGTGCTCCTGGTGTAATCATTTTGATTGCTATGGCACATAATTTAAAATACTCATGATATAATCATTCTGATTGTTAGAGTATTATTAGGTACTCCTGGTGTAATCATTTTAATTGTTAGGGTACGTGATTTAAAATACTCATGATTGACTCATTCTGATTGTTTGAGTATCTCTAATGGAATATGTTGGACAGAATCAATCTGAGTTCACTATTCCTGATGAAACGACTGGTAGAATCATTTTGATTGTCAGAATTCAAGTTCAAGTTCATGTTAAATAAAGAAGTCAGTCCAAGTTCATGTAAAGTAAGCTTCAATTCAAGTTCAAGTTCATATCAAGTTAGCTCTCAGTTCAAGTTCAAGTTCATGTCAAGTTAAGTTTAATCAGTTAAAGAATAAGATTCCCAGTTCATGTTGAGTCAAGTTTCAGATCAAGTTTATATCTAGTCAAGTCTCAGTTTAAGTCTAGTTCAATTTATGCAAGTGAAGTTCAGTTCACATTTCAATTTAAGTTATATCAGTTATGCTATGTTGTATGTCGAGTTGTGCTATGATTAGTTATGACTTTAATTATGCATTCATGCTCTTACTCTTTAATCATGCATTCATGCTCTTACTGTCATGCATGCATCATTAACCTGTGTTGTGATGACCCGCTTTTACGTGTATTTTCACTAAAAGGTTGTTTTTAATTTAATTAATATATTGGTTTATTTAATTAATATATCGGTTTATTTATTTTAAATTATTGTATTTTAATTAGTTTTTAATTTATTTGATGTTGTGTTTAATTTATTTAGTCGTTTTACGGTTTCTAATATCGTTTTCGGCGGTCTGTTTTGGTTTCCAGAGTGAGGACTAGACCTCATTTTTTTTCCCTCATCTTTTCCTTTTCTTTTCTCTTTTTTCCTTTTCCTTCTTTTTCTTTCTTTTTTTTTTCTTTTCTTTCCTTCTTCCCCGTGCTTTCCCTTTCTCCCCCGTGCGTTTCTCTTTTTCTCTCTCTCCTCTCCCTCATGCCGTTCTGTCCAACCGCCCAGACCCACCGCGGCCGGCCACCGTGCAGCACACCACCACCACCGAAATCTTCCCCTCCCTCCAGTGAACCACCCCACCAACTTTCATCCCCAACCGTGCTGTCGTTTAGCCTGAAAGTCACCATCAAGCCGCACGGTTTTAGCCCCAATTTGCCGCCGTCGCTCTACCTCTGGCCACCACCTCTTCACCACTTCATCATCGACTCCTTGCCGTCCTAACCCACCCATTTCTGGCCTCAATCCGTCGTCGGAACTGTCCCCACGAGCTAACTCTCCGATTTGGGTATTTTGGCCTCCTACCGCCATTTTCGCCGACACCCACGGCCAAACTCCACTTCCCTTAGCTTCATAAACATCCCTAGACCGTTCCCTATCAATCTCGAGCTTTGGTTTGTCCCCGTTCAAAAGTGGGTATTTTACAACCCACGGCCACAGTGAAATTTCACTGTTACGTTGCTTTTCCTTCAACGGTTGCTGCGCGCCGATCCATCAAAAATTAATATATAGCGTTGTAAGTATTTTTCAAACCCTACTTTTAGATTTAAATATACTTTACTCATACAATAAATTATTTGCTGTTGGTTGGCTGATTCTGGACTGAGTCCGAGGAGTTCGGGGTCGGATGGATTGAGGACGGAGTTGCTTGATGTGTTGAATTGGATTGGTTGGTTGTTTTATGCCTTGAGGTTGCATTTATATTGCATTCATGCGCATTTTATTTTAATTGAGAAAAACCCTGTTTTATTGGCGTAAATTGGATTTCGGGTACGTGTGTCTCACGAGCCCAAGCCGGGATGGGTTATTATCTTGGTGGAGCTCCTCTGGTCACTCGGGAGCATAATATACTGAGTGATGTCCCCTGAGTTGTCGCTGGGCGATGACGGGAGCGGGGGCTAGAGGATGCTTGGCTACAAACGCGCCGGGCGCGGAACTGGGCATCGCTCTACGCACCGACTCCGTGGCCCTTTGCTGGCGAGGGCTAGAGGATGCTTGGCTATGAACGCGCGGGGCACGGAACTGGGCATCGCTCGTTTAGGTGTCACACGCGTGGTCGTTACCTGCGGTGTGGCACAGGAGCCAGGGTGTGCGGATGACCCCTAGGGGAGGTCATGGTGCATACGGATTAATTGGTTAATGGATATGAGTTGGATATGGGCCAAATGTGACTTTTGGCGTGATAATTGGAAAGGATATGTTTTTGGGCCAAATGGGATTTTTGGCGTGCGTGGAAAAATATGATTTTATGGGTTTTGAGCATTGGCATCCTTTCATGCATATTGTTTGAGTTTTATATGTTTTTATCTAGTGGTGTTTGGATTTTACTTATCTGCGGTACCATTTTTGGTACCGTAGATTTTGGTGCAGAGTTCGAGGAAAAGGAGGAGGCTGAGCCCGAGGATGCGGCTCCGCCGGAGATCTGAGTTTGAAGTTAATATCTTGTTGTTGCTTTAAATAATATTTGTGCTTTGTAATATTTTATTATGTATGTTTTAAACATCTTTATATTAAATTAAGAAAAAATTCTGGTACTTAGTTATATGACTTTAGTTATCCGCTGTGTTTTCTTTTGCACATTTGTTGCTTTTATACACACTTGACACTCGTCGATAGGGTGCTGACCCCGGGTTGTCATCATCTGGACATCTCGATTTTTCCGTGTCCGTGAGTGGGGATTTGGGGGCGTCACATGTGTAGAGGTTTTCTATTATCTTACTGAGATTTGTAATCAAATCTTATTGTGTGAGTCTCAACTACCATTTCCCCACGAATGGTAGATCTTGTTACAGGATCTGAAGGAGAATTATGATTTGGCCAATTGGACACAACAACTGAGCAAAGGTGCGACACCAATATTAATATAGTCGTTAACTTAAATTACCACTTGTATTATAGAGTTGCATCTCCAGTACTCTTTTTATCATAGTTATTTTAGACTAGCTTTGTGATCTCAGTTGTTTAATATGTCATTATATATGAAGCATGTTTTAAGTATTTTGAATATTTTTAGTTTAGTGCACAAAAAAATTATCTATTACGAATATTACATAATGCTATATGCATATTAGGAACATTGCTTCTTATATATCATGAACGAGGTGCAGATAACCTTGTGTTGCATGTCTCGACACTTCAAATGTCTGTCCGATCCCAAGCGAAATTTGAGGGCGTCACAGTATCTATTGCTCTGGCGAGGATGGTTCTTCTTCCCCTAGTACCTCTCCAAGGTCTACCTCTACATGAACGTCCACATTTATGATACATCAAACCATATGTAGTTTAAACAATATGACAAGACTACTAATGAAAGACAATGTATTTAATGATGCGATGCAAAATACATGCAAAATGTCCATGAACACATATGCATGGCAAGGAATCACCCTTTAAGCAAGAATACATGTTTTTAAGGTGAAGGTGAGGAATCACATTCCAAGTAAAACATAAGTATATAAGCATGATGAGAAATGACACTGTGTAAATCTCAAGTACATATATGTGTGTGTATATCGCTGAAGCAAGGAATCACCCTATTCTTAGCATGTAAATTCTCATCATAACACATCATATACAATCTCATCACATAAAATCTCAACGTATAAAATGTTAAGCAAGTGAAATCACTTACATCTGAATAACATGCAAGCTAATTCACTTACTTCAAATCATGCAACACACACCGAAATATAAAAGTTGCATTGAGGACTATGGCAGCCCATTACTTATGATGGTCTAGGTGAGGTTTCGTGGTGTCAAGGGTGTTGGCCATGAAAGATATTTATCAATGAAATCGCAACAAAAATTTATGTAGAATACATTGTGTTGACAACACTAGCTATTAAGCACTAGAATACTAAACTTCACAAGAAAATAAGGCCTCTTACCCTTCATTAAACTCCCAAGATATTACATCATCTAAATGTACATAAAGTTAGTCGCCATAAGGTGGCAGACCGATTACAAGTAGTCGCTCAACTTAATATTATATATATACATTCTAATGGAAGGTACAAGGTAACTATGGTGGCTACTTGTCTCCATACTCAAGACTTGGGCATGTTTCACTCTTCTTCTTTCTTAAGCATCACACTAGGATCTAGATTTGCAAAAAATTTATGGTCCCAAGAATGAAGCCATAGGTAGGTTTGGTGGCTATGAAAAAACTATTAATGAGAGATAATGCTACTGGAGATGCTATGAACACTAATGAAAATATTGGATAGACACATATTTGCGTGGTGAGGAATCACCCTCACTCTTATAGCTATGTTCATCCTCAAATGTAGTGAGTAATCACCCTCTCCAATAACACATGTACATAAATAGGCATGGCAAGTAATCACCCTCTGGGGAAGTTGCCTTTTACTCTTATGCAAAGTATAGAAATGCATTAATATTTAACATGGCAAGGAATAATTTGACTCCAATATTAAAAAATTAATTTGTAAAAACCAGTGTTCGGCCTTTTTCAGCGGCAATAACATTCTTTCACTACACATGTGCTTATCATATAGATATTCATCACACAATCTTCTCACACATAGATACTTGTTGCACCAAGGATGCTTTTACACAACGAATCAACTCGAGGACTCCAAAACGTGATACGCTAGGGGATCTTACATCCTGACTATCAATGAGGCCAAATACAACATCATTCAATCCCAATCCCCATGAGACATTCTTCTTCTTGTGTAAAGCACATGAAAAAATTTTGCAATAATGGTTCGGGGAATTCTCCATCATGTCCCATGATCATAGATTCACACTACCAACTTCTCACATAGCTGATAGACATTGTCACATAGCAATATTGGGTTCCCACACAGAGAGTCATATGTTGAAAATAGTTAACACATTCAAACATTAGAAATAATTTGTGCAAAAATATAGGCATAAACACAATGATCAAAATATTTATTCATGCTTGTAGAATGGGTGAGAGAAGTTAGAGAGATAATACAATGCCTTTTACTCACAACGTTCACCCCATATTTCTCAACACTATCTTAGAAGCTAAACTACATTCATAAGCCATAAATCTTTTTGTTGTCTCTCTGCTCCTTGTTTTTCATTGCAGTTGGCTTCACGAGCTCTATGGTAAGTAAGTCTCAAAAGTGAGAAGTCGTCCCATGTCTAAGTCCTTTAAATAGGGTAGGTTTGTTAGATTTCCTTTCTAACTACAGATCTGTAGTAAGGATTTTCATTAATACTTCCCAATCATACTGCAGGATGATAGAGAAGGACTACCAAGTATGGTCTAGATGCTTGGTCCTCTGACTTTCTCTATAAGAGGATCTCAATCATGGCTTGAGTTGTACTTCTATATTCAAATGGCAGCCTCGGTGTTAGCACCTAGACCAGTGTCTATATTCAAATGGCAGCCTCGGTGTTAGCACCTAGACCAGTGTTTTCAAAATCATAATGTGAAATGTCCAAATTAGGTTAGGAAAGTTTTATTTTGACACTAGGCAAGATTGTATTAAACACTTGGCACCAAGAGAAACCCTGAGATGGAAAATGTGAAGGAAACCAAGCTTAATGATCATGATATAGCAAAGAGGGTTTCAATCTTAATGAAACCCCAAATACTAGGAATCCAATTGAAATCCCAAAAGTTTTAGTGAAAACTGAAACACCAAATGTTTTCCCAAAATCCTAAATGTATCCTTCAAAACCCTAATTGTAACTAGTTGTAGCTCAGTGTTTAATTACCTGATTAAATCACTTTTACATGCTATTGACCACTCAAATTCATGTTATTACACCTTTATTTATTCTTTTAAACCTTTATAATTCTATTTTGCCAAGAAAAATTGGATTTAGCTTGATAGCAACTCAAACCCCATTAAAACCCTAAATGGAATCCCACTTGGTTAAGTCCCATGAAATTGAGCCACCAAGGCAAGGCTCTTGGAGAAATTTTCACCTTGCCATGATAGTTCTATCACTGGCCAAAGCAGCCCCAAACAATACTTGATGGGAAAACCAAGAGCCACCTCACTCCTCCCTCTCACATAGCAGATGATGGCAAAAAACCATGGGCTGATTTTTCCCCTAGTTTGGGCTGGCACCCCATCACTCAAAGTATCTTTCACACACCTCCTATCACCCTTCAGGTGTTTAAAAGTGTTCCATGTCCCTTCCCCTTCCATTTGATCACTTTCCAACCCTTTTCTTAGAGAGAATACCAAAGGAATTCTCGTATAGTTTTTCTAGCTTACATTGCTTGACTTTTTTGAAACTTTTTTACGTGTTTTGTCACAAAGTACCCTTCACATAGGTTGTTCCTCTTCTAGTATAATTTCTATTGGTACATTTGGTGTTAATTTTAATAGTCACTGGATGGGTAAAATGTTGGTTTAAGCATGGAAAAGTCATTCTAGGTGATAAACTGGACAATGTATGATATTTTAATGATTTTGACCAAGTTATTAGCAAGATCTTCGTCTGATGTTTTATGGATTATAGTAACATTCTAATAATGTTGGTTTTCAAGATAAGAATTGTTATGCATGAAAAGGTTCATATGGGTATTATATTTCAAGTTTTAGGGTAGAGCTATGTTTTTATACATATTTTGCTATGTGATCTTAGGTTTGATGCTTAGATCTATTCTATTACTTGATTATTAACTGTATTATGTTATTCCTTTGTGATTTTTTCTCTGTAAATTTCAGATCAAGTTGTTTGTTCAAAACCAAACCACATAGATTGTAGTTTTGAGGAAAGTGTTAAGGCCAAATCCTTAAGTTAGTTTTTTGTGATTTTAGTGATTTTGGCTTGATGATTCAAAGTATGATAGTTTTTAAGAGTTAGTTATGAATGTAGTGGAAGTATGTTATTAAACTTTTGGAGTTCTTGGAATTGTTTTGAAAAGAGATACAACCTTGAACGCCTAGGGTTGTGCTTAAGGTTAAAAACTTGAAGTTTTGTGTTGAAGAGATTTGAGATTTCTATGATGTGAGTTTCATTGGCTTTTATAGTATGTTATTTGAACATTGGATATGATTTTGCATGTTGTAATATTTCGGTTTAAGTATTAGAAATGAGGTTTGATAGAATTACAACAAAAATCAAGAGATTTGGCCTATGTGTGTTTAGGCCTAGGCATGATTGGCCTAGTTGTGATGTGGTTTAAATTTTTCTAATTAGATATTTAAATTTAGAACAAAATTTACATAAAGAATGTAAGTTTTGCTGAGTTTTTTATTTAAGATGTGAAATCCTTAAGTTAGAGATAAAATGGTTAGAGAGATAAAATGGTAATCTTACTTTATGTTGTTATTTTTATGTTTCTAAACTATTGGCAAAAACTTTTTGACATTAAGAAATCTCTACTATCTGTTTCTTTTATTTTGCACATTTTTAATTCGTTATGTTATGATTACTATAAGTTAGCCTCTAACTTACTGTCAGATTAATGTGTATATGTGTTGGTAAGGGAATAGTTGTTCATGTTCTTATGTTATTATATATGTCATGCTATGCTATATCACTACATGTGTGTCCATTACACATTTATCATGTTACTATCACGAAATGTTTATCTATTACACATTTTATCTTATCACGAAATGTTTATTTGTTACACATTTTATTATGTTATGAAATTTCATCTGTTTCATGTTATGTCATATCATTCATCTCATGTACATGTCATGTTACATTACTTCAAGTCATCTGTCTTTTTATTTCATATCACATCATGTTTTGAGTACAAAGTGTGTCGAAAATAGTTTTCCACGTCAAGTCAAGTTTGTTTATGTTAATCATGACCATAAGTGCTAGGATAGGGTCATATCCTAATGGAACTTCTTTGTTCACACTAGAGTGTCTAAATTAGTGTGAAATTCTCTAGGTTGATAAAGTACCGTCAACAGGTTTTGAATCGGGATGAATTAACTTGTGACTAGAGTGAAGTCAACTACTAATGCTGATGGTGGCTCCCACACGTTCAATTTCATGTTATACATACTCGTGCTAGTGCAGATATCGATCACGGGATACGTACATTACATTTTTCATAACAAGTGCAGATATCTTTCATAACAACTCACTCATAGATGGTATAGATACCTGTGTTGTGATGTGATATCGGTAGAGACACACAGCTGAAAGGGAACAATGTAGCACCCATATGTTCATGTTTATTAATCATGTTTAATTATTGAACAAGATTCCAAGCTCATGTTATTTCATGTTCAAGTTTATGTCATATCAAGTTCAGTCTATGTTCAAGTTCCTTTCATCTTAGTTCAAGTCATATCAGCACATGCCATGTTAATTGCACACCCTGGCTCCTGTGCCACACTGCAGGTAACGACCACGCGTGTGACACCTAAACGAATGATGCTCAGTTTCGCGCCCCGCGCGTTCGTAGCCAAGCATCCTCTAGCCCTCGCTAGCGAAGGGCCACGGAGTCGGTACGAGAGTGTTACCATCCCACCGGCTCCCGTTGTCACCCAGCGACAACTCAGGGGACGTCACTCGGTATATTACGCTCCTGAGTGACCAAAGGAGCTCCACCGAGATAATACCCCATCTCGGCTTGGGGTCGTGATACACATGCACCCAAAAATCCATTTACACATATTACACCGGTTTTTCTCAAATAATTAAAATGCACGTGCATGCACCATGTAAATGCAACCTCAAGGCACAAAACAACCAACTAATCACAAATCAACAAACCAAGCAACTCTGTCCTCAATCCATCTGACCCCCGAACTCCTCGGATTCAGTCCGGAATCAACCAACCAACGAGATAATAATTATTGTAAGAGCAAAATATATTTAAATCTAAAAGTAGAGTTTAGAAAATACTTACAGCGCTATAAGATATTTTTGAAAGCTTACGACGTTGCAAACGGTGGAGAAAAAGCAATGGAACAGTGTATTTTACACTGTGGCCATGGGTAGTAAATTACCCACTTTTGGAACGGGGATAAACCAAGACACGAAATTGATAGAGAATGGCCTAAGGATCTTTATGAAGCTAATGGAAGTGAGCTTTGGTAGTGGGTGGCAGTGGAAACGGCGGTGGAAGTGCAAAAATGGGCTGATTGGAGTTGAGCTCGTGGGAGCTGCTCCGGCAACGGATCGGGTCTAGAAATGGGTGGGTTAGGTTGACAAGAGGTAGGGGAAGAAGTGGTGAAGAGATAGTGGCCGGGGGTAGAGCGATGGCGCCGGAAATGGCTCAAAACCGTGCGGAAAGAAGGGGCTCTAGGGGGCTAATGGCGGCTCGGATGGAGGTGATTTTTGGTGGGGGTGTTCACTGGCCATAGGGGAGCTGAACGGTGATGGCTGTGTCGGCCACGTCGGTCAGCGGCGGCAGGTCTGGGTAAAGGACAGACCGGCGATGGGAGAGAGGAGAGAGGGAGTTCGTGCGTGTGGGAGGGGAAAACCAGGAAAGAAAAGAAGAAGAAAAAAAAAAGAAAGAAAAGGAAAGAAAAAGAAAAAAGGGAAAAAGAAAAGATGAGGGAAAAGAAATGGGGTCCAATCCTCACTTCCAGAATCCAAAAACTGACCCGACGAAAATGATTTTTTTTAAGAGCATAAAACGACTAAAATAAATTAAACACCACATCAAATAAAATAAAACCAATTTAAAATAAAAGAGCTAATATATTAATTAAATTAAAGAGAACTCCTTCAGTGAAAATACAAGCAAAAACGGAGTATCACAGGCACAAGCAACCGGCGACAGAGAGAGGGAGAGAAGGTGCAGCTCGCGCGCGGGAGAAGAGGAAAAAAGAAGAAGAAAGAAAGGAAATAAAGAAGAAAAGAAAGAAAATAGAAAGGAAAAAAAGGAAAAAGGGAAAAAGAAAAAGAGAAAAGAAAAGATTGAGAAAAGAAATGAGGTCCAATCCTCACCTCTGGAGTCCAAAAACTGATCCGATGAAAATAAATTTAAAAACTATAAAATGACTGAAATAAATTAAACACCACATCAAACTAAAATATAATAAATAACTAATAAAAACTAAGAACTAAATTTTAAATAAAAAAAAACAAACTAAATTAAATTACACAGCAATTTAAATTCAAAACGATAATTAATATAAAGAAAGCTCTACAAAAAAAATATCACAACTAAATAAATCCAATTAAAATCCAATAATTTAAAATAAAAGAACTAATACATTAATTAAATTAAAATACACGTAAAAAGGGATGTCACAGCCGGGGCTGGGGGCATTGCAGTCATCGACTCATTTTAGTTTGTTTTTATGTTTTTAAACCACGAAAGGTCAGGATAATTATAACGATAGAGCTACAGGATGAGACCTAGTCCAAGGAGGCGTGACAATGGCCTAGATCATGTATAGATTTTAAGTTATGATTTTTATGGCACAGACTTTGAAAAATTTTAATAAATGCTTCTGTGCACTCTCTTTTATGATCTTAGTATTTTAATAAAGACTTATTTTACTTGTAGAATCTTTGTACCTAGCGCGTCCTTTAAAATAAAAGAAAATATTTTTAAGTCAAGGTTCAGTAGTAGCACTCTAGCTCTCGAGAATTTTTAAAAGTGACTTTATTATTAACTGTTGGGGGTAGGGTGTTATAGCAACCGACAACACGTTGTGAAAATTGGGGTGTCAGAAAATAACCTAGGAGTATTCAAAGAGTGTCGGGCAACCTCACAAAGATTATACTCAAACGATGACGTTTCTACAAGGAGCATGAGTGGGAAAGTAAGATCATGCACTCAAATACATCGACTAGACATAGAAGCTTTTGAACATGTGGGCAACATTCACAAGGGGTTGACTAAACTCCTCATCTACTAACCTAAACTTCTATAATGTGCATGAGTGGAACATTTTGATTTAATCATAGAAAAGCCCCTAGATTTCGCTTGGGATCGGATGGACTGTGAAGTATTGGGACATACAACACAAGATTACATTCCCCCATACATGACAATTAAAGATGTAATGCATCTAGTATACATCTAGCAATATGTAATATTTACAATGGATGACTTTTTTTTAACAATACTATGCACCAAATGAGATATATCCCAAAAAATTTTAAACATAATACATAAACATTAAAGTGAAAGACGTTCATGATTACAAAAAAAGTTTAAAGGTCTGTAATCATAAAAGTACGAGAGACAGAGCTCCTTAAGTACATGCATAAGCTAAATCAACTACTAGGCTAATCCGTCGAGTAGCTCGCACAACTCAATCAGGGATGCCATAATACTCTCTAGGAATATGAGCATGGATGCTATGAGCTTTGCGTCATGCCTGCGTTGCCTAATTGACTATCTCCAGTCGGCCAGCATCCATTGCATCTCTTGGTCTTGACCCATCATCTACCATTCTGGAAAGTAATACGTTTTTGGGGCCAAATGGGATTTTTGGTGTGCACGGAAAAATGTGGTTTACGGGTCATGTGCATTTGCATTCTTTTATGCATATTGTTTGAGTTTTAATATGCTTTTATCTGGTAGCGTTTGGATCTTACTTACCTGCAGCACCATTTTTGGTACCGTAGATTTTGATGCAGAGATCGAGGAGGAGAAGGAGGTTGAGCCCGAGGATGCAGCTCCACCGGAGTTTTGAGTTGGAGTTTATGTCATGTTGTTGGATTTGAAACTATATTCGTGGTTTGTAATATCTTATTATGTATGTTTTGAACAGCTTTGTATTAAACTAAGAAAAATTTTGGTACTTAGTTATGAGACTTTGTTTATCTGCTGCGTATTGTCTTTTGCACATTTGTTGCTTATACACACACTTGGCACTTGGCGATATGGTGGTGACCCGTGTTGTCATCATCTAGACGTCTCGATTTCCCCGTGTGCGTACGTGGGATTTGGGGGCGTCACAGGTGGTATCAGAGCGGTCTGGCTCTGGGTAAAACCACATGTCCCGTAGGTAGTACCAAAATGTTTTTTTTTTTAAGTCGTGTTTTAAAATTTATTTTAAGTAAAGTTTCTATTTGAATTGTTTTATTTGTTTTGAATTTATTTGAGCTAGTTTGCTTGTATTTATTTATTTAGTTGTGCTATTGCACGCTAGTTTTTTTTTTTTGTTTCTTTTTATGTGGTTTGGTTTTGGTTTTGGTTTTTGTTTTTTTGTTTTGGTTTTATGTTGTTGATTTTATTTGTTTTCTTAAAGGGGGTCAAAGGTTGTGTTGTGGCAGGAAAATGGAGAGGCCAAGAAAGTCTACTTAAGAGCCTCGGGACGATACGCCGAGGGATGATGCTATAGCCCAAGCGATAAGGCAGATGACTGAATTCATGCAACAAAATTTTAGGCCACAACAAGGAGGGCCTTGGCCACAACAAGGAGGTCCTTGGCCACAACAAGGAGGGTCTTGGCTACTACAAGGAGGGCCGGGGTGCAAGCTGGATGCACCTATGAGCGCTTTCTAGCGCATATAACTCCACCCTTCATGAGAGAAGAGGATCCACTACGGGCTGGAAAGTGGGTCAGAGATTTAGAAAGAACTTTTGAAGTATGTGGTTGCACTGAGGTGTAACAAGTACTCTATACCAGCTATCTGTTGCAAGGTACCGCTTCTGAGTGGTGGGATACCAAGAGAGTAATGCTGGAGTCAGAATTGGGGTCTTTCACCACTGTGACCTAGCAGCACTTTAAGAAAGAATTTAATGATCGATTCTTTCCCGCTTCCATGAGGCAGCAAAAAGCAAGAGAGTTCTCAAGCTTGGTCCAAGGAAGTATGACCGTGGAACAGTACGCCTGAAGATTTATAGAACTTGGGCGATTTGCTCCCCACCTCATCGCCACGGAGGAGATGCAAGCTGAGCGTTTCCAGGAGGGTCTGCGTCCTGATATACGTAGAATGGTGGTTTGTCATCGGATTTCCACTTTTCAGGATTTAGTGGACTTGGCCACTCTTGCAGAGTGAGAGAATAATTTGAGTATGGGCTCCCCTCCAGGACATAAGAGGCGGAGTTTTTCTGGTGAAGGAAGTAGTTCTGGTTCGCCTCAAAAATTTGTTCAGTGGACCGGGACTCGACCACAAGCGGCCTCAGGTGTACGTATGGGAGGACGTGTGCCAATTTGCAGAATTTGTAATAGAGCTCATGAGGGTGAGTGTCGGCTAAGTGGTGGAACCCATTTTTACCGATGTGGCCAAGTGGGACATTTCGCTCGTGAGTGCTGATGACTTGCAAAAATTTCATATTGCAGATTTTACAAGTTCGCTCGAGCGGAGGCTTTTGGCCGCTCGAGCGAATTCAGGCAGATTCAAACGCTCGACTGCCGCTCGACAGGGAGCTCGAGCGGGTTGCTGAAAAACGAAGATCGCTCGAGCGGAGACATTGGCCGCTCGAGCGAAATCAGGCAGAGTCGAACGCTCGATGTGCGCTCGAGCGAAATCAGGCAAAGTCGAACGCTCGACTCGCGCTCGACACCCCGCTCGAGCGAACATCGTATCTTGACAGATTTTAGGTTTTCCGCCGTGGGACGATATAAAAGCCATTTTTCACTCTAGAGCTGCGAGTTTTGACTGGAGAACACTCTTTGGGACAGAAAAACACAGCTAGAAGGATTCAATTCATTTGTTTTGGAGATGGAATTCCAATTATTGCACGTACGTTCGAATCATACACGAGCACGGACGAGAGAAAAGCGTTGAATCGTTCCCTTGAGCTTTTGACGACGAGTTGAGGCTGCAAGGAGGATTTTTCAGTGTTTATTTTCTTCTTCCCATCTTCTCAGAACAATTATGGTGAATTCGTTTATGTTGAATTCCATTTCTAGCATGAGCTAAATTTTCTTCATTCTAGGAAAACGATGTAACCTATTTCCGAACTATGCTTGATTGTCTATGCTAATTTAATGCAATTCTCTCTTTGTTTATCTGATTTATTCTGAATTTATTGCTTCTAATTAACTGGCCATTGATTAGATGATAAGTAATCTTGTGATTTGCTATCGAAAGAGGGAATCATAGGGTAGATCTTGGATATTTCAGCATAGGTAAGTATAGAGATCCAAAGACTTGTATGAACCTATGTAGTCATTAAATCATTGATCTTATTGCATTCTTGATTATTGAATTTGCATATTCTTGTGTGAATTGATAACCAAGAGTCAATTCCAATTGACTATCGAAAGAGGCTTTTGGATGAATTAGAGATTTGCTAATAGACAAAAGAGGTTTAAGTTAAATTAGCTGGATGAGAAAAGCATAGTGAAGAATTAGGTGAAATCGATTTCCTAGAAGTTTTCTTCCCCATTGAATTTGATCTTTGAACGTCAGTTTTATTTTCTTTGCTTATTTCTCTTTGAGTTGATCTAGTTTTATTTGCAACTACAAAAACCTTAGCGATTCCTCTAGATAAAATTGAGATTAGTATAATTTTGGTATTTGGCAAGAGTAAGGTACCAATCCCTGAGGACGATACTCTTCTTATTACTTTACTATAAAAGTACGATACTGTGCACTTGCAGTTTTGCACCGGTCAAGTGCCCCCTTAGAGTTCAAGGAAGCTGTGGAGGTAGACGAGGTGGAAGAACAAATCAAAGGCAAACAGTGTAGGCCCGGGTTTATGCTGTTACACCCGGAGATGTTGATGATATGGCACCAGCGACCCATGATGCTGGAGTAATTACACGTATGGATCTAATTTAATTTAATTTTGGATTTGATTTTTGGTGTGTTTTGGTTTCTTCTTTGTATTTGGATTTCATGGGTTAATGTGTTTGGTTCAGGGAGAGTCCGTTCATATGAATTTTATGCTTGCACTTTGTTTGATTCGGGTGCATCTCAGTCGTTTGTATCTTCCACTTTTGCTCGGATATGTAATCTGGTTACGGAACCTTTGTCGAAGTCATTGGTAGTGGCTCTACCAAATGGTGAAGTGGTATGGTGTTCCAAGGTTGCATTGGGTTGTCCTTTAAATTTTGATGGAATGTTTTTGGATGCTGATTTGGTTGTGTTTAAGCTGCTGGGTTTTGATATCATCCTTGGGATGGATTGGCTATACCAATATTCTGTGAGTATTAATTGCAGAAGTCAGGTAATTAGCTTTCAACTCCCAGATGGTGATTATCTGGACTTTGCGGGAAGTAAGCTAAAAGAAAAGCCAGTAGTTGTATCGGCAATTCAAGTGAGAAGAGAGATTGCTTGTGGAGCGGATGCCTTCTTAGTCCAGATGGTGTCTTCACCATCTGAGAAGAAATCATTGGTAGATATCCCCGTTGTGGAGGAATTTCTAGACGTGTTTGTGGATGGCTTGCCTGGGCTACCCCCTGTTCGTGATATGGACTTTGTTATTGACTTGGAACCTGGAGCGGCCCCTGTACATAAAGCTCCTTACCGGATGGCACCAGCTGAATTAAAAGAGTTGAAGACTCAGTTGCAAGAGCTGGTAGATAAGGGATTCATTCAACCAAGTACTTCGCCATGAGGTGTGCCAGTGCTGTTTGTTAAAAAGAAAGATGGAACCCTCCGAATGTGCATTGATTATCGAGAATTAAATAAGGTGACCATCAAGAATAAATATCCTCTTCCGCGGATCGATGATTTGTTTGATCAGCTTCAAGGAGCAGCTGTGTTCTTGAAGATTGATTTGAGGTCATGATTCTACCAGTTGAGGATAAGAGACAAGGATGTACCCAAAACTGCTTTCAGGTTGAGATATGGGCATTATGAATTTAAGGTGATGCATTTTGGGTTAGCCAATGCCCCTGCCGCTTTCATGGATTTAATGAATCGGGTATTTCGATCTTATTTGAATTCCTTTGTGGTAGTGTTCATTGATGATATTTTAATTTATTCCCGAGATTTCGAAGAACATGTTTATCATCTTCGTCTAGTTCTTGGGAAATTAAGAGAACACCAGTTGTATGCCAAGCTCAGCAAATGTGAATTTTGGTTGGAGGAAGTCAGATTTCTTGGGCATGTGATTTCCCGAGATGGGGTGGCTGTTGATCCTAGTAAGGTGGAAGTCATTTTGTCATGGCAGCGTCCGACGACCAAGCATGAGATCCGGAGTTTCTTGGGACTTGCCAGATATTACCGAAGATTTGTGGAGGGATTTTCTCGCCTATCCGGACCTCTCACAACTTTGACTAGAAAGAATACAGACTTTATTTGGTCGGACAAGTGTGAGAGAAGCTCCCAGGAACTGAAGAACAGGTTGACAACTGCGCCAGTGTTGGCACTTCTAGAACCGCATAAGCCATTCATAGTTTTTAGCGATGCGTCTAAATTTGGATTGGGTTATGTCCTTATGCAGGAGGGACGGGTTGTAGCTTATGCATCTCGTCAACTAAAGGACCATGAGAAGAATTATCTGAAGCACGATTTGGAATTGGCTGCGATTGTATTTGCTCTTAAGATCTGGCAGACTTTTTGTATGGGGAAGCTTGCGAAGTATACACTGATCATAAGAGCTTGAAGCACTTGTTTTCCCAGAAGAATCTGAACATGAGGCAGAGGCGATAGCTAGAGTTAATCAGTGACTACCAGTGTGAGATAAAGTATCATCCGGGGAAGGCAAATATAGTTGTGGATGCTTTGAGTAAAAAATCGCTCTTGGAAGATAAAGCCGAGTCGTCAGAATTGGATTCTTTGCTTTGCGGGATGAGAAGACTCCTTATTGAAAGTTCACAACAAGTGGAGGTATTATCTTCAATTCTTAATATTCGAGTGGCTGATTTTGAGGAATTGAAGACTCTTCAAAGGAAGGATCCGAAGCTGTTGGATATCAGAAAAAGAGTCAGAATATCTCGAGGGCCGTTGCATTATAGTATGGATAAAGATGGAATTTTTCGATTTCAAGATCTTTGAGTGGTCCCCAAAAATTCAGAATTCAAGGAGCGGATCATGGCAGAAGCTCATGCGGCCCCTTATTTAGTCCATCCTGGCAGTACGAAGATGTACCGGGACTTGAAGAAAAATTATTGGTGGGATGGAATGAAGAAGGATATTTCGAAAGATGCCACACATGTCGTCAAGTCAAGGTCGAGCATCAAAGACCTGCCGGTATGCTCCAACCCCTCCCTATTCCTAAGTGGGACTGGGACGATATCACGATGGATTTTGTAGTGGGCTTGCCGAGGACTCCTAGTGGGAAGAACTCGGTTTGGGTGACTGTTGACCGGTTAACGAAGAGTGCTCATTTCTTGCCTGTTAATAACACTGATTCCTTGGGTAAGTTGACTCGCTTGTACGTGAAAGAGATAGTGCGGTTGCACGACATACTGAAGAGTATTGTGTCGGATCGGGACCCAAGGTTCACATCTCAATTTTGGAAAAGTTTGCAGGTAGCATTGGGTACTAAGTTGAAGTTCAGTACTGCATATCACCCTCAGACGGATGGCCAATCAGAGCGCACTATTCAGATCCTTGAAGATATGTTGCTAGCGTGCGTTATGGAATTTCAAGGGAGTTGGGAAAATCACTTGCCGCTCATAGAATTTGCATATAATAATAGCTTCAGTGCGACCATCCAGATAGCTCTTTATGAAGCTCTTTATGGGAGGAAGTGCAGATTGCCTTTGTGTTGGGATGAAGTCGGGGAGAATAAAATAATTGGGCCCGAAATAATTCGAGAGATGCGAAACCAAGTTCGGATCATCAGGGATAAAATGGCGGCAGCTCAAAGTCGTCAGAAAAGCTATGCAGATACCAGGAGGAGAGAGTTATATTTTGAAGAAGGTGATTGGGTTTATCTCAAAGTCTCTCCCATGAGAGGAGTTAAGTGTTTTGGTAAAAGGAGGAAACTGGATCTGAGATATATTGGCCCTTTTCAGATTTTGGAGAAGGTAGGGTCCGTCGCTTATAGAGTTGCTTTGCCAGAATATTTTGGGGATATTCACGATGTCTTCCATGTATCATCCTTGAAGAAGAGTTTTGGACAACAAGAGTAGTGCTTTGTTGACTTAGAGAGTATTCAGTTGCAGCCGGACCTTACTTATGAGGTCGTTCCTCTACAGATCATGGATTGGAAAGAGCAACAGTTGAGGTCAAAGATGATACCTTTGGTTATGGTGGCATGGGGAGATCCGTTAGCTCAAGATTTCTCTTGGGAGAGAGTAGCTGACATGAGGGAGCAGTACCCCTACTTGTTTGAGTAAATGACGGTACGTTTCTTAAACTTGGTCTCAGTGGAATTATGTGGCTTGTTTCAAGTTGGTGTTTGATCTTGCAAATTTCGAGGATGAAATTTGTTTTTAAGGGGGGAGGATGTGATACCCCGTTTTTGCGTGTATTTTCACTAAAGAGTTGTTTCTAATTTAATTAATATATTAGCTCTTTTATTTTAAATTATTGTATTTTAAATTGGTTTTATTTTATTTGATGTGGTGTTTAATTTATTTTAGTCGTTTTATGCTCTTAAAAAAAATCGTTTTCGTCGGGTCAGTTTTTGGATTCCGGAAGTGAGGATTGGACCTCATTTCTTTTCCCTCATCTTTTCTTTTTCCCTTTTTTCTTTTTCTCTTTTCTTTTTCTTTCCTTTTCTTTCTTTTTTTTTTCTTCTTCTTTTCTTTCCCGGTTTTCCCCTCCCGCACGTACGAACTCCCTCTCTTCTCTCTCCCGTTGCCGATCTGTTCTTCACCTAGACCTACTGCCGTCGGCCCACGTGGCCGACACAGCCACCACTGTTCAGCTCCCCTCCAGCCGGTGAACACCCACACCAAAAATCACCTCCATCCGAGCTGCCGTTAGCCCCTTAGAGCCCCTTCTTTCCGCATGGTTTTGAGCCCTTTCCAACGTCGTTGCTCCACCTCCGGCCACCATCTCTTCACCACTTCTTTCCCTACCTCTTGCCGACCTAACCCACCCATTTCAAGCCCCAATCCGTCGCCGGAGCTGCTCCCACGAGCTCAACTCTGATCAGCCCCTTTTTGCACTTCCACCACCATTTCTACCACCACCCTCGGCCAAAGCTCACTTCCATTAGGTTCATAAACATCCCTAGGTCATTCCCTATCAATTTCGTATCTTGGTTTGTCCCCGTTCGAAAGTGGGTAATTTACTACCCACGACCACAGTGTAAAATACACTGTTACGTTGTTTTTTCTCCGTTGTTTGCAACGTCGTAAGCTTTCAAAAATACCTTATAGCGCTGTAAGTATTTTCCAAACTCTACTTTAGATTTAAATATATTTTTCTCTTACAATAATTATTATCTGGTTGGTTGGTTGATTCCGGACTGAGTCCGAGGAGTTCGGGCGTCGGATGGATTGAGGACAGAGTTGCTTGGTTTGTTGATTTGTGATGGGTTGGTTGTTTTGTGCCTTGAGGTTGCATTTACATGGTGCATGCACGTGCATTTTAATTATTTGAGAAAAACTGGTGTAATATGTGTAAATGGATTTTCGGGTGCATGTGTATCATGACCCCAAGCCGAGATGGGGTATTATCTCGGTGGAGCTCCTATGGTCACTTGGGAGCGTAATATACTGAGTGGCGTCCCCTGAGTTGTCGTTGGGCGACAACAGGAACGAGCGGGATGGTAACGCTCTCGTACCGACTTCGTGGCCCTTCGCTGGTGAGTGCTAGAGGATGCTTGGTTACGAACGCGCGAGGTGCAGAACTGGGCATCGCTCATTTAGTTGTCACACGCATGGTCGTTACCTGCGGTGTGGCACAGGAGCCAGGGTGTGCGGATGACCCCTAGGGAAGGTCATGGTGCGTTCGGGTTAATTGGTTATTGATATGAGTTGGTTTTGGGCCAAATGAGACTTTTGGCATGAGTTAGAAAGTAATACGCTTTTGGGGCCAAATGGGATTTTTGGCGTGCGTGGAAAAATGTGGTTTATGGGTCATGTGCATTCGGAAGACCCCTAGGGAAGGTCATGGTGCATTCGGGTTAATTGGTTATTGATATGAGTTGGTTTTGGGCCAAATGAGACTTTTGGCGCGAGTTAGAAAGTAATACGTTTTTTGGGCCAAATGGGATTTTTGGCGTGTGTGGAAAAATGTGGTTTACGGGTCATGTGCATTTGCATTCTTTTATGCATATTGTTTGAGTTTTAGTATGCTTTTATCTAGTGGCGTTTGGATCTTACTTACCTGCGGCACCATTTTTAGTTTTGTAGATTTAGATGCAGAGATCGAGGAGGAGGAGGAGGAGGCTGAGCCCGAGGATGCGGCTCTGCAAGAGTTTTGAGTTGGAGTTTATGTCATGTTGTTGGATTTGAAACAATATTCGTGGTTTGTAATATCTTATTATGTATATTTTGAACAGCTTTGTATTAAACTAAGAAAAATTTTGGTACTTAGTTATGAGACTTTGTTTATCCGCTGCGTGTTTTCTTTTGCACATTTGTTGCTTATACACACACTTGGCACTTGGCGATAGGGTGGTGACCCATGTTATCATCATCCGGACGTCTCGATTTTCCCGTGTGTGTACGTGGGATTTAGGGGTGTCACAACGCCGCCCAGCACCGACGCTAGCCGGCGACGTGGCCAAAACCACCCACCCAAAAAGTTCCCCTCCAGCTGGCGCACCTCCCCACCAAATCTCACCTCCATCCAAGCCGTCGTTTGCCATTGAGAGCACATCTAAGCCACATGGTTTTTGGCCATTTTCAGCGCCGTCGCTCCACCTCCGGCCACCATGTTTTCACCACTTCATCACCTACCTCTTGCCATCCTAACCCACCCATTTCCGGCCCCGATCCATTGCCGGAGCAGCTCCCCCGTGCTCAACTCTGATTTGCCCTTTTTCCGCTTCCACCGCCTATTCCACGGCCAAAACTCACTTCCATTAGTTTCATAAACATCTCTAGGCCATTCCCAATCAATTTCAAGCCTTGGTTTGTTCCCATTCGAAAGTGGGTATTTTACAACCCACAACCATAGTGTATTTTACACTGTTACGTTACTTTTTCTTTGCCGTTTGCAATATCGTGATAATTCAAAAATTACCATATAGTGCTGTAAGTATTTTCCGAACTCTATTTTCGATTTAAATATATTATTGCTTTTTCAATAAATTCATTGACTTGTTGGTTAATTCTGGACTGCGTCCGAGGAGTCGGAGGTCGGATGAATTTGAAGACGGAGTGTTTGGTTATTGTTGATATTGTTATTTGTTGGATGAATTGTGTCTTGAGGTGTGCATTGCATGTATGTACATGTGTTGGAACTTGAAAACTAGGCTTTCAAGCAAGAAACATTTTTGGTATATGTGAATGATTGGATTGACTAGTTTGAGTCAGAGGTATGTGTAGGATGGTGGTAAGCAGGGACAGTGGTAGAATCCCACCTGTGGTTCCCGCCTACGGTGCACGCGGCGTAGGAATGGTGGTAAGTAGGGACGGTGGTAGAATCTGGCCTGTGATTCCCGCTTACGATGCATGCATAGGGATGGTGGTGAGCAGGGATGGTGGTAGAGTCCTACCTGCGATTCCCGCCTACAGTGCTCTGATGGTCTGGTTTTGGGCCATTATCAGGGATAATGGCGAGGTTATGTTTAAAGGGAATGTTTTGGGCCAAAATGGAATTTTTGACATGCGTGGGAAAAAATGTGGATTTATGGGATATGTGCATTTGACATTCTTTCATGTATATTGTTTGAGTTTAATATATTTTTATCTTGTGGCGTTTAGATCTTTACTTACCTGCGGCACCATTTTGGTACTGTAGATTTTGATACAGAGTCGAGGAGGAGGAGGCTGAGCCCGAGGAGGCGGCTCCGCTAGAGTTTTGATTTGGAGTTTCATGCCTTGTAGTTTGGTGTTGAAACAATATTTGTAGCTTGTAATATTTTATTATGTATGTTTTAAACGAGTTTGTATTAAATATAGAAAAAATTCGGGTACTTAGTTATAAGACTTTTATTATCCGCTGCGTGTTTTTATTGTACACTTGTTGTATGTACACACACTTGGCACTTGTTGATAGGATGGTGATCCGTGTTGTCATCATCCCGATGTCTCGATTTTCAAGTGCCTGTACGTCGGATTTGGGAGCGTCACAAGTGGTATCAGAGCGGTTCGGCTCTGGGTAAAACCACATGTCCCGTATGTGTAGTACCAGAAAGTTTTTAAAGTTGTGATTTGAAATTTATTTTAAGTAAAGTCGCTATTTGATTTGTTTTATTTGATTTGAATTTATTTGAGTTAACTTGTTTGTATTTATTTATTTAGTTATGTTATTACATGCTAGTATATTTTATTTTCTTGTTATGTGGTTTTGGTTTTGGTTTTGGTTTTATGTTGTTGGTTTTATTCGTTTCTTAAAGGGGGTCAAAGGTTGTGTTGTGGTAGGAAGATGGTAAGGCCAAGAAAGTCTACTCCAGAGCCTCGGGACGATACGCCGAGAGATGATGCCATAGCCCAAGCGCTAAGGCAAATGATTGAGTTCATGCAGTAGAGTTTCAGACCACAACAAGGAGGGCCTAGTGGAGTGGTGCAAGCTGGATGCACCTATGAGCGCTTTCTAGCGCATAGAACTCCACCCTTCACGAGAGAAGAGGATCCGCTTCGGGCTGGAAAGTGGGTTAGAGATTTAGAAAGAACATTTGAAGTATCTGTTGCAAGGCACTGCTTCTGAATGGTGGGATACAAAAAGAGTAATGTTGGAGTCAGAATTAGGGTCTTTTGCCGCTGTGTCCTGGCAGCGGTTTAAGAAAGAATTTAATGACTGATTCTTTCCCGCTTCTGTGAGGTGGTAAAAAGCAAGAGAGTTCACAAGCTTGGTCCAAGGGAATATGACCGTGGAACAGTATGCCCGAAGATTTATAGAGCTTGGGCGATTTGCTCCCCACCTCATCGCCACGAAGGAGATGCAAGCCGAGTGTTTCCAGGAAGGTTTGCGACCAGATATACGCAGATTGGTAGTTTGCCACCGGATTACAACTTTTCAACAATTAGTTGATTTGGCCACTCTAGCAGAGCGTGAGATTAGTTTGAGTGTGGGCTCCCCTTTAGGTCAGAAGAGGCTGAACATTGATGGTGAAGGAAGTAGTTCTGGATCACCACAAAATTTTATGCAGAGGACAGGAATCCGATTGTTGGCAGCCCCCGGTGTGCGTATAGGAGGTCGAGTTCCAGTTTGTGGCAAATGTAATAGAGCTCACGGAGGAGAGTGTCGTCTGGGTAGTAACCAATGTTTTGAATGCGATCAGACGGGGCATTTTGCTCGTGAGTGCCCTAGTCGAGTTCAAAAAAGCTGTGGAGCTTGTCGCACTGGTAGAACTAACCAGAGGCAATTAGCTCGGGTTCGAATGTATCAGTGACTCTTGGTACCATTGGAGGCGAGGTTACAGAGACTCAGAATGCTGGAGTCATGGCAGGTATGCATCTAATCTAATCTTTCGTGATGAACGCCTTGTGTGGTTTGTTTTTTTATATTATCGAGACTTGGAGAGAATGGCATGATCTGGGTGATCTTTTAGGGAAGTAGAATGATTGAGTTCTTTGGTTCCGTGGAGTTTATGAAATGGTCTGTAACATAGTAGGTTGTAAGTTCAACAAATTTCAAGGATAGATTTTATGAAGTTTTAGCAAAGTTTTAAGGTTTTGCAGATTTTAGGAAATGATTGGTTATTATTTAAGATTTTAGATTTTGAAAGTTTCGGGAGTCGATTGTTTTATTATTAGATATAAGTTCATTGACCTAATGGATTTGGGGGGAAGGAGTTTTGCATAATTTAAGGTTATAGGGTAGCAGATTTGAAGGACTGATTTTTTT
This sequence comes from Carya illinoinensis, assembly GCF_018687715.1. NCBI lineage: Eukaryota > Viridiplantae > Streptophyta > Magnoliopsida > Fagales > Juglandaceae > Carya > Carya illinoinensis. The sequence continues at coordinate 28,042,937 of NC_056761.1, forward strand.
AATGAGATTGAAGTTTTTAGTTTTGCAAGATTGGTGTGCTAGTATGATTTATTTTGGAGATTGATTAGGCTGTAACATTAAAATGGGGTTGAACGTAGTGGGATGATGGATATAGGAAGTTTCAAGGAGAATATTTATTTGAGAATTAAAGGTAATGACCTAGTTTGTGTATTTTTAGGATTGACGATGTTGATCTTATTCGTGTGTTTGTCTAAGGATTGAAAGTATCGATCTTTTTAAAAAAATAAAAAAAAAATAATTGTTATAGCTCGAGGTTATAGTGACAGGTGTTAGGATTGATCCATACCAAGTTTGAGGAAATTAGATAGTGTTTAGAATTTAGGTGATGAGTTTTCGGGATTAGGTTGTCGGGTAGAAGTTCTTTTTTTACACGCTCCTCGTGGTGGGTCAGGTTGGGTATGAGCCTTTAAAGGGATGTTCCTTATCTTAGATGAGACGAGTATCTTTTGGGATGAAATAACTTGTTTCAAATTTGGGATGCTGATGTTGATTTGGTACTGACTTCCTGTCTATTATCATGGATGTAGTCACAAAATGTTGATTTTGATTAAGGCAGCTAGAACCAATTGAGGAATGAGTGATAATTCATGATTTTTGGAAGTATATTATTATTTTCTATCAAAATATGGTAAAAGTTTTCTTGTTCGTAGGTGTTAATCGAGCTTGTACTTGATGTTGTTAATTTATGAGGACATAGTCATTATATATTTTGGTGAGTTAACAGAGTGCATGCGAAAGCATAATTTTTGGAGATCCTTAGATATTCAAATTTTGTGTTGATTTTGAGGAATTAGTAGTGATTCGAAGTTTTAATGGGAGATTAATCATTTGGTCGTTCAAATTTCGTTTATTGATGGTTAACTCTGGAAGTGGCTATTAAGTTACCAAAGTTGGAATAGGATGAAAATTTGGAAGGTAAAGTAGAGACGTCGTCGATATTAGCAATTTATGGTGTGAAGATAATAACCATTGGAATTTGTTGGGAGTTGTTGATGATATGTATCTCTCAGTTATGTTCGGAGTTGTATCATGTATCTTATTTTGGCGCTGATGTTTGACCTCACAAATTTCGAGGACGAAATTTCTTTTAAGGGGGGAGGATGTGACATCCCGTTTTTACGTGTATTTTTACTGAATGAGTATTTTAATTTAATTAATATATTAGTTCTTTTATTTTAAATTATTATATTTTAATTGGATTTATTTAGTTATGATATTTGTTTTGTGAAGCTTTCTTTATATTAATTATCATTTTGAATTTAAATTGCTGTGTAATTTAATTTAGTTTTTTTTTTATTTAAAATTTAGTTCTTAGTTTTTATTAGTTATTTATTATATTTTAGTTTGATGTGGTGTTTAATCTACTTCAGTCGTTTTATAGTTTTTAAATTTGTTTCCGTTGGATAAGTTTTTGGACTCCGGAGGTGAGGATTGGACCTCATTTCTTTTCTTTTCTCTTTTTCTTTTTCCCTTTTTCCCTTTTTTCCTTTCTCTTTTTTTTTTTTCTTTTCTTCTTTCTTTCTTTTCTTTCTTCTTCTTTTTTCCTCTTCTCCCGCGCGCGAGCTGCACCTTCTCTCCCTCTCTCTATCGCCGGTTGCTTGTGCCGCCCAGCACTGCCGCTCAATGGCAACGTGGCCGACACCACCCACCCAAAAAGTTCCCCCTCCGGCCAGCGTACCTCCCCACCAAGTCTCACCTCCATCCGAGCCGTCGTTTGCTGCCGAGAGCCCGTCTAAGCCACACGATTTTTGGCCATTTCCGGTGCCGTCGCTCTACCTCCGGCCACCATCTTTTTACCACTTCATCACCTACCTCTTGCCGTCCTAACCCACCCATTTCCAGCCCCGATCCGTTGCCAGAATAGCTCACACGAGCTCAACTCCGATTTGCCCTTTTTTCACTTCCATTGCCGCTTCCACAGCCAAAACTCACTTCCATTAGCTTCATAAACATCTCTAGGCCATTCCCTATCCATTTCAAGTCTTGGTTTGTCCCCGTTCAAAAGTGGGTATTTTACAACCCACGACCACAGTGTATTTTACACTGTTACGTTACTTTTTCTCCGCCGTTTGCAATATCGTGATCCTTCAAAAATTACCATATAGTGCTGTAAGTATTTTCCAAACTCTATTTTAGATTTATATATATTATTGCTTTTTCAATAAATTCATTGACTGGTTGGTTAATTCTGGACTGAATCCGAGGAGTCGAAGGTCGGATGGATTTGACGACGGAGTGTTTGGTTATTGTTGATATTGTTATTTGTTGGATGAATTGTGTCTTGAGGTGTGCATTGCATGTATGTACATGTGTTGAAACTTGAAAACTGGGCTTTCAAGAAAGAAATATTTTTGGTATATGTGAAAGATTGGATTGATTGGTTTGAGTAAGAGGCACTTGTAGGGATGGTGGTAAGCAGGGACGGTCGTAGAATCCCACCTATGGTTCCTGTCTACGGTGCACGCGACGTAGGGATGGTGGTAAGCAGGGACGGTGGTAGAATCCCACCTCTGATTCCCGCCTATGGTGCACGCGTAGGGGCGGTGGTGAGCAGGGATGGTGGTAGAGTCCTGTCTGCGATTCCCGCCTACAGTGCTCTGATGTCTGGTTTTGGGCCATTATCGGGGATAATGGCGAGGTTATATTTAAAGGGAATGTTTTGGGCCAAAATGAGATTTTTGGCATGCGTGGGAAAAAATATGGATTTATGGGATATGTGCATTTGGCATTCTTTCATGCATATTGTTTGAGTTTAATATATTTTTATCTTGTGGCGTTTGGATCTTTACTTACTTGCGGCACCATTTTGGTACCGTAGATTTTGATGCAGAGGTCGAGGAGGCGGCTCCGCCAAAGTTTTGATTTGGAGTTTCATGCCTTGTAGTTTGGTGTGGAAACAATATTTGTAACTTGTAATATTTTATTATGTATGTTTTGAACGGATTTTTATTAAACATAGAAAAAATTCTGGTACTTAGTTATGAGACTTTTGTTATCCGCTGCTTGTTTTTGTTGTACACTTGTTGCATGTACACACACTTGGCACTTGTTGATAGGGTGGTAACCCGTGTTGTCGTCATCCCGACGCTCGATTTCCACGTGTCCGTACGTCGGATTTGGAGGCGTCACACCGGCTTGGGATTTGATGGTGACTAAACACATCGGGACATGTAACACAGACCCCTCATACATGACAGTTTAGATGCAATGGCCAAATGATATAGCAGTATGCAATAAAAATTGTAGCGAAAAAGTTCTTTTCTATCAACTTAAGCACGGTGGCCAAATAATAAATGCATGGTACCACCATAGTGCAAATATCCAAAAAGCTTTTACTAGAAATTGCACTTCCAAAATAGTTAGGTTTTCAAAAGACTCCCCAAAATACATAGTGTCACATGGTCTCCCAAAACACAAGACCCATTCAAAATGTATCATTAAGACAAACATCCAAATGTATCATTAAGAAAAAAATCCATCAGAAGGGTCCCCATGACCAAAGTCCTTCAATAAGGCTGATCCTACTTGGCCTTGTCCTGATTCAAAATCCTTCTCAATTGCTCAAAAATTTGCAAGACCTCAGTGATAAATTGGTCAGCAGCTTCCAACCCCTCCAAAATAGACGACTCCTGAGAGACCTCGTGTCTCTGTAGGGTCTTCCTAGGGATCTAGAGAGCTAGTCTATTGTGCTTCCCCATTACTATCTTCCTAGACTCCTGTCACAACTTCTACCATTCCGGGTAAGGGAATGATAGTGGAAATTACAACAATGAGATTTCAAGAAATCTTAGTAAGTAAACAGTCAACATACCACAAATATTACAAACACATAAAAGCAAACCACAAATGAATGCATGGACATGTATATTGATGTAAAACCTTTGGCAAGTACAACATGGACTCTTTCATAAAATGACTTTTCATGTTTTAAACTCTTAACACATGTTCATATCATTTGAGCTCGAGTTCTTGTTCATATCATAACATATCATGCCATTTCTTTATCATTTCATAACACATCATATTGAGACCTCATCGTATCATATCATATCATCTCATGGCATGTCATACATCTCATTTCATACATGGAGCTCAAATGCCTTATTCATATCATGGGATTCACATGTTTGGATACCTCACAGCGCTCCTAAGTACCGTGTGTTCCCCTCTAGTTACTACATCAACTAACAATCCATCTAATCGAGGTAACAACATCATATCATAAACATATTCAAGTACAGCAATTCGCATATTTTGTCTTCATCGTATTACGCACCCATTACACACCTTTCGAGGCTTGCTGACTGTACTTTGTTAACCCGGGAGTCTCCACTCGACTTTAAACACTCCAGAGTAGACAAGGAGTTCCACTAGGGCATTTTCCTATCCTAGCATTTGGGGTCGTGATAAAACATAAATTGACTCTTTCTTTAGAAAATATGGACCCAAATGCATGAGACATGTACTCATGATGAAACACTTATCTTACTCATGCAACATGCAAGCCAAACCATATAGCTCAAACAATAACATGCATCTTGCAACATGACTTGAAAATATTAGAACATGGAATCGATGTCGAATGCATACAAACATATTCATTTCATACTTGCCTATATCAAAACAGAATTTTAAAAGCCTAAATAGGTCTTGGCCGATTCATCCAAGCTCTCCAATACATGGATTTTCATCATTACAACTCATGTTTCCACTCGATATTATATCAAAATAAACATGCTTAGCACATATATAAGGTAAAACCAAACCCTTATATAGCATATTCTAATTCTTCTTCAATCAAAGCATCACAAAACTTGGCATTTCATCGCGTTTAACCAAAAACCGAATATAATACATAGAATAACAAGATTCAAACAACAAAGTTCGTACAAAGGTTTACACCTCATATAAACTTAATACATTCATGGAACAAGATAGAAATATTCAAGCAAAATAAACAAACAAGAGTTTACATAGTATATACAAGTGTTATCAAGAGTATGTTCGAAGTTTACTTACAAAAATCCAATATTCAAGTAAAATAAGCAAATCTGAAAAATGTATTTAACAAGGCAATGAGAATCCACTCTTTCAAAACCCTAAGTTGTGGTTGAGTTAGGGAGTGCTCTAGGGATCTCTCTCTCTCTCTCTCTCTCTCTCTCTCTCTCTCTCTCTCTCTCTCTCTCTCTCTCTCTCTCTCTCTCTCTCTCTCTCTCTCTCTCTCTCTCTCTCTCTCTCTCTCTCTCTCTCTCTCTCAGGTCCAAAACTTCTAAAGAATGAAAACCATATGCTTGAAACAAGAAAATACTTCAGGTTCCTTCTTCCCCTTGAAGAAAAACCCTAGTTTACCCAAGTGAAAGTGAGTGTTTGTGTGAGAAACCTTAAAACTAAAACTTGGTGTTGTTGTTTTCCTCTCTTGGCCGTGTGTGTATAGACAAGAAATAGAGAGATGGTTCTTACCTTTTTGTGATTCCTTTCTTCTTGAATGGTAAAGGATCTTTGGTGATTTCAGAATAGGGTTTGAGGAGTGATGGTGGTGTTTGGTTGGTGAGGAAACTTGATAAAATAAAACTAGAGTGTGCGATGGTGATGGCTAAATGGTGCTAACAAACAAATATGGAATTTTGTCCAAAGATGCTCATCATTTTCGGCTCCCCCTTCCTATAGTCTTCTCCCTCCCTTCTTGAAATACCAAGAGTCTTGTGCATGGTTGCCACTTGGCTTCTTGGCCAAAAGAGACCCTTTCTCTTCACCATGATAGTATTGCATTGGAAATCCAAAGATTGCTTCTTACAAGTGGCGTGTAGCCTCTGCAACTGAAACCCTCTTTCCTTCTTTGCCCTTCTTCATGTGTCTAGGTTCATTGCGTCTAGCAGTGGAAGGGTAATCTTCAAAAATCCTAAGTCTTCTACCTGTGTGCATGGTTGCCATGTGGTGAAAGGAGTATGTGTTTGGATGCCTTGTGCTTGGCGAAAACCCTAGGTCTCAAATGATTTTTGGTCTTCCCTAGGTGTAGGTCACATGTGTCCCTCGGGATTTCTTGTCCAAGCCATCGCCCCCTTCTTTTTCCCTCACCAAAATCTTCTAGAATCATGATTCTTCCTATTCCCAAGCAAAGATCCTTCTTGGAACTCAAAAAAATCCTTCATTTGCATGATAAGTGTCAACCAAGGTGGTTGGCCTTTGCATGTGGAGTGTGCAACCCTATGGACAAATCCTCTCCCTTTGCCTCATCCACTCACCGCCTTCTAAAACCTCTATGCATGTTGGACAAGTGTCATGTGTTACTACTTTCCTAGGTTTCAAATTATAAGCTTCTAGAAAAACCAAAAAGATCTTATCATGCCATGTGGTGCCTCCACCACTCTTAGGAATCAACTTTGGGCTTCCAAAATCCTAATTCCTCAAAGGGCCAAATTCCATGGGCCTATTTCTTCTATTTCCCTTGGGTGTGCTTGAGAACCATACACCAAAATATCCAAACCCATCCTAACAAATAAATAAAAAGGCCTAATGAACTATTCCAACACTTCATCAAAACAATCCAAGGCAAAAACCATCATCCTTACAAAATGTAAACAAGGTTTCTTATGAAAAAAATCCTGGGTGTCACAATGACTCAGTAAGAACCCCATTATAATGTAAATATACTTAACATAATATTTTTATTAAAATATTTCATGCTAAGACTTAAAACCATGACTGATCGCACTGATGTTTATACTATACATGACTGATTTATCTGAATTAAGTAACTAATCTAATTTATCTGACTAATCGGAACTATCTGTCTTGTTAACAAAGTTAACCCTATGTGCAAGGTTGTGCACTTCCCCTGTTGTAGTAATGGAAGTCGACTGTGCAGTAATCTGGCATACTATGGTGGACGACACTTGAGTCTGTGACTTGCACACCTACCCTGAAATTGCATTAGTACCATACATTTGAATGGCCATCTAATTAACTATTATGTGCTTATCTAACACTTGACCTTATGAAAGCTTACATGTCTTATGCAACGTGAAATGTATGAGATGTATAATACATACATAACTATAATATGCAGAATGAAATATGATGAATGACATGCTTGCAAATATCATGATATGCATGGTATGTAAACACTAGATTCAAAAGAACTGGCTTTAATAATATATATATAACTAGCTAATGTATGTTAATCCTAATTTATGATCAAGCTACTTACCTTGTAGTGTTATGTGATGACCAGGAATTTAGCTAAGCCTCTTCGTTATTTTGATATATTATTTTGGGCCAATCAAAGTGGAGTAACCCATTTAGAGACTAGGTTTGGAATACTAGGCATCTAAGGCCTTGAGAAAAGCCCAAGCCCATGAGTGATTCGGCCTCTATAGGGGAAATTATGGTTTTGAAGCCTATTAAAGTTAAGGCACACGCCCAACACAAATGCTTTGTTCCTTGTTTGTTGTTCAAATGCCTTAAAATTCTTTATTAAGAACATGGTCGCATGTTCTAATATTTTCAATCTATAATGCAGAATGTACATGATTGCACATAATTCCATGATGTATGGTTATGTTGAGTCATGACATGCATTAGTCAAAGTATAAGGTTTCATAGTCCATGTCTCATGCATTGGGTTTGTGAAATTGTTTCTAAAAGAAAAGAGTCGCTTAAATTTTTATCACGACCTCAAATGCTAGGATGGAAAAATACCCTAGTGGAACTCCTTTGTCCACTCAAGTTTGATTAAAATGCAATAGTAACCCTTGGTTTGACAAACTACAATTGACAAACCTTGAATGGTTCTTAAAAGAAAAGGATATCAAGGCAGGGTTGCACCTGAAGCTAATGGGTGCCATACAATGAATGTGAAAAGGCGAACTGTCATACTAAGTATAATTAAGAATAAGATATAGTCACCTTGGTCAAAGTAGGCCAACGGTAGATGTGGTAACTAGTGGGGAATACACGGTGCATAGGGGAGCCATAAGATATCCAAATTATATGTTAAAGTCAAGAATAAGGCCTTGAGCTCAAAGATATGTTATGCTATAATATTTGAATTAGAACCCAAGCTCATATGTATGTTTAATGTTCAAGAATGAAATGACGAAAAGATGTTTTCACAAAAACGTTATGAAAGATCTGTTACATGTGTTTTCAAAAGTCAAGTGCATAAATACAAGTTCATGTCCATGCATTCATTTTGGTTTGCTCTTGTATACTTATGATATCTGTTGTACATTATTTATTTACTTACAAAGATTTCTCAAAATTTCATTGTGGTAGTTTTCATTAATATTCCCTTACCTAGAATTATAGAATTTGTAACACGATCCCAAGAAGAAAAGAATGGGGAAACATGTAACAACCCACTAGAAATCCATCGATGAATTTCTATAGACTTTAGGAACCTCATGAAAACCTTGTAAGTTTTCACAAATCGACTAAATGGATAATTTTAGTTTGTCAATATAGTCAGTGTTATCAATCACTATGGTGTTAGAAGTGCGATTTTATTTATTTGAGGTAGTTAGAAGTGTCAAAATGCATTATAGTATGAGTCATTAGACTTAGTTGATTATTTATGATTTTATGGCACAATAATCTCATTTTTAGTTTTCAGAAGTTACGCTCATTCAAAAATATGTTTTTATTTCTTTGAGGCACTTTGGGGTGGAATTTTGATAAAAAAAATTGCATAGTAGGTTTGTGCGAATATTTAGGATTTTCGAATACAAAGTTTATATTTCACCTTCCCAAAGTGAATAGTAACCTCAATAGTAGTACCTAGTGCAATGTTTTCAATAGCACAGTGTCGAATGTCAAAATTAGGTTAGAAAATTTTTATTTGGATAATTGGCAAGATCTTAGTCACACTTGGTGAATAGTATTAGATACTTGGCAACATGAGGATCCATTAGATGGATTTGGGAAGATAATCAAGGTATGAGATCCTGCAACATAAGCAAAACCCTATTTTTTTCATCTAATTAACCAAATTGTGCCGGACCAAAGAGGGTTGTATCCCTAGTGAAACCCTAAATGGTTGGGATCCAATTGAAACCCCAAAAGCATAGTTGAAACTGAAACCCTAAACAGTTTCCTCAAACCCTAAAGTTGGCCTACAAACCCTTTTGGATTCAATTTATAGTATTGTGTTTAATCACCTGATTAAATTACTTCCAAATACTATTAATTCATCAAATCCTTATTATGACATAATTATCCTACCTTTTAACCTTAAAAATTGGATTGTGCCAAGAAAAAATAGATTTGGGCTTGATAATGTTTCAAACCCTAACCAAACCCCCTTTGAAGGAGAAATCCACCTCGTCACTCTTTGTGTGCATGTTAAAAATTTTTGGATGAAAATTTGAAGAAAAAATCCACCTTATCACCCTCCATACCTCACACCTGCTGCCGACAGTCTTTGCCCCTCACTATTCTCCACTTTATGTGACATAGCCACCTCCAATCAAGGGTCATTTAAGCCCATACATTCCCCCTCCAGAGGTCTAAAGTCACGTAAGATACATTTCACTTCATTTCATCACTTCTTCACCCCATTCATAGAGAGAAATCCAAAAGAGCTCTCTCAGGCAGATTTCTAGGTCCTTTTACATGGTGATTTTCAACCTTTTGTATGTATTTTCTCACAATGACTCCTGCATAAAAATTGTTCTTCTTTGTGTGTTGTTTCTGTAGATATCTTATTTGTCTCATTGTATGGTCATTTAATTGGTCAGAAGTATTCTCAACCATGGAAAGGTCATTCTGGGTGTTAAACTAGAGAGTATGCTATGTTTGAGAGTTTTTGACCAAGCTAATGGACATATCTTGGTCCGAAAATTTTATGGATTGTTGTTAGCATTTGTTTTTGAATGTTTATTGAGGTTTTCTTGTATTAATAAAGCTTTTGAGGATAGATTTCCTTAGATCTATAACCTTGAAAACTAGAAGTGGAAAAACAGTTTTTGTTTTGAAAAAATTTAAATATTTTGTGGTTTAATTTTACTCCAAAAGCTTTTATATTTTTATGTGATGAACCTAAGTCTCTTATTTGCATGTTAGGATGTTATTTTGAAGATATTTAGTATTAGTTTCAAATATATGATTTTTCTACGTAAGAGAATTTTGGTTAGGCCTAAGATTTGATGATTTTGGGTTAGTTCCATGTTTTGTTGATTTTTAGCCATGTGCTTTTAAGTTTAATGGTTAGATCTTCTTTAGGACACATTTTTAAACCATGTTATGTTTTTTTTTTTAAGATCTCATCTTTTTAAGCCATGGATCAAGTGATTGATCAAAATTAGTTAAGAAAACGTTTCGATTTTGGGACCAAGTGTAGGATCGAAAATTCCAAGTATTGTTTTGTGATTTATGGTGACTCTTGTTGGATGATTTGAAGCATGGTTGATATTAGGATGATGTTATGAATATGTTAGAAGTAAGGTTTTATTTTTTGAAATTCTTAGAGACGTGTTGATTAAAGTCAAAACTTGTGATTCAAGGGTTTGCTTTTTGTTAAAAAGTTTGGATCTTTTTATAAAACTTTTGGTGTTGATCATTAGTTTTTTCTTAATGGATGTTTTAGTTATTTTTAAACTGAGGATAGAAAGATCTTTGTTGCAAAATTTTGAAATTAGAAGAAATTGCAACAAAAATCAAAATAAATGACCTATGAATGTTTCAACCATAGTGAGTTTCCCATAGTTGTGCTTTGTTTTAAATTTTTCTGAGTTGATATTTGAGTTTAGGAAAAACTTTACACGAGAAATGTAAATTTTGGCAATTTTTAGACTTAAGATGCAAAATCTTTAAGTTTGGGATAAAATGGTTATTTTTTCATATATAGAGGTTAAAATGGTAATTTTACTCTAAATTAGCTTGTTCTCATGTTTCTAATTATTAATATTTAGAATCACTATTTACAATTCCTCGTATTCGTGCTTGATTTCTCATAAAATGCGATGGTCGAGGTAAGTTAGCTCTTAACTTACCATCAGTTTACTGTGTATGTGTGATGGATAAGGGAACTACAATTTATGTCCGTATGTTATCATATATGTCGCACCATGTCATGTCATTACATGTTTATCTGTTACACAAATTATGCTGTCACAACTGACCCTCGACTCCTCGGACTCAATCTGGCACAACCAATCAATTTCACAGAATAATTGTTAACGCAAAAGTATATTTAAATCTTAAAGGTTATTTGAAAAATATTTACAGCACTTTAAAGGCAATATTTCTAAAAGATCACGTACTCGATTTAACCCCCAAAAGCTAGCTCAAAAATAAACCACTAAGAATTACAATTTTGTGGGACTAAAATGGGTTTCAAAAACAAGATGATTTAAAGTGAAATTTAGTGGAATCAAGGGCTGATTTATGAGAGATAACACTAAAATGGGTTTGATAAAACAAGATGATTTAAAGTGAAATTTAGTGGAATCAAGGGCTGATTTACGAGAGATAAAACAGGTTAGCCAAAAATAGAGCACCAAAATGAAAGGGTTTCCCCACAATCAAGTACACGAAATTAATAGAACAAGGAGGGGGAAAACCGAGTCTCAAGCTTCATGTTTGGAGGCAAAACATAGCACAAAAATCTTGAGCCAAACAGATCACGATTCAAGGAGAAAAACAAGAGAAAAAAGTAAGGATTTTTACACCACAATAACAAGAAATACATAAGAAAAGAAGAAGAGGAAAGATGGTACGAAATGAGGCTTTGACCGACCTGCAAAAAAATATAATCAGAGAGAAGAAGAAAAAATTAAAAACGCAAATGAGAAGAAGAACCAATCGATTTTGCAGAAAATTATAGAAACCAAAACAAGGAGAAGTAAAAGGTAGAATTTACCGGCTGAAGAATGGTGGGAGAGAGCTACGGCAACCAAAAGAAGGAGAAGAAATGAAAGAAAGCGAAGGGAGAAGAAGAAGAGAAGTGAGCGGTGTTGGGAAAAAAAAAAAGAAGCAGAAGACGATGCCGTATTGATAAGGAGAGAGGGTTGGGTCTTGTGGCAATGGGCTGGGCCCAAAAATGAAGGATTTTGGCCCAAAAATAAGAGAAAACCCACTAAACAAAGCCCAAACCGAAAATAAAGATATAAGAAATAAAAAGGCACAATAAAACATAAATAAAAGCCAAATAAAAACACTACAATTCACAATTAATAAAATAAAATATTTAAATCCCAACAATAAAATAATTTAAGAAAATTGCAATTTAATTACAAAACAATAATTAATATCAAGAATGTACATTAAAATAAATTTCACAACTTAAAGATCATAAAATAATCCAACGATTAACACGTTAAATTTAAAACAAGAGAACTATTATTTATAATAATTTAAATAATCATTCAATAAAAATGCACGTAAAAATGGGATATTACATTATCAAATATTGTCTATTATATGTTATGTCATGTTATGAAACGTTCTTTACTACATGTTATGCCATGTTACAAAATATTGACTGTTATATGTTATGACATGTTATGAAATATTATATATTACATGTTATGTCATGCTACGAAATGTCTTCTGTCTAGAAGTATGTCATGTCTTTCGTCTTACGTTTATGTCATATTACGCTATGTCAAGGCTTCTGTCCTTTTGTTTCATATCACATTTCATTTCGAGTACAGTTTGTACATCTCAGGAACAACCTTTCAAGTTATATTAAGTCAATCATATCTAGAATGCTTCTGATGTAATCATTATGATTATCCAAGCATCTCCATTTGTAAATCACGTGAGGTACTTTTGGCCTAATCATTTTGATTCTTAGAATACCTCTACTCAAATACTCATGATGTATTCATCCGAATTGTTAGAGTATCACTAGGTACTCCTGATGTAATCATTCTGATTATTAGGGTATCTCATTTAAAATACTCATGGTGTAATCATTTTGATTGTTTGAGTATTTCTAACAAAATATGTTGGGGAGAATTATTCCGATTGTTCACTATTGTAACAGCCCACTAGAAATTCAATGGTGGAATTTCAAGTGTTAGAATACGTTATGGTCTGTGCCACTCGACTAAGTTGATTATTTAGAATTTTATGACGTACTAATCTCATTTTAAATTTTCAGACGATACACTTGTTCGAAAACGCATTTGGCTTTTAAGGCACTTCGGGGTACAATTTTCGTAAAAAACAAATTGCATAGTTAGCTTTTTATGAATATTTAGGATTTTTCAATGCAAAGTTTATTTTTCATCTTCCCAGAGGGAATAGTAACCTCAATAGTAATACCTAATGCAGTGTTTTTAATAAAATCACAATATGGAATGTCTAAATTAGGTTAGAGAAGTTTTATTTAGACACTTGCCAAGATCTTAGCCACACTTAGTGAATAGTATTAGACAATTGGCACAAAGAAGAACTATTAGATGGATTTCTGAAGGAAATCAAGGTGTGAGATTATGTCACCTAAGCAAAACCCTATTCTTTCATCTGATCAACCAGATTGAGCCAGATCAAATAGGGTTTCAACCCTAGTGAAACCCAAAATGGTTGGAATTCAATTGAAACCCCAAAAGTTTGGTTGAAACATAAACCCTAAACGGTTTCCCCAAACCTTAAAGTTGGCCTTCAAACCATTTTTGATCCAATTTCTAGCAGTGTGTTTAATCACTTGATTAAATCACTTTCACATGATATTAATTCACCAAATTCTTGTTATCAAATCATTATCCAACCTTTTAAACCTTAAAAATTTGATTGGGTCAAGAAAAATTAGATTTGGGTTTGATAGCATCCCAAACCCCCTTTAAACCCCAAGTTGAAGCCCACTTGGTTGAGGCCCCCCAAGGCCCACGAATTTGGCCACCTTGGCAAAGCTTCTTAAAGAAGATTCCTCCCCCACATGGCAGGCCATCCACTTCCCTTAGCTACACCCAATAGTGCCTTGATGTGAATGAGAAATCCACCTCATCAACCTCCATACTTCACAGCTTCTGCAGGCAGTCCTTACCCCTCACTATTCTCCACTTTATGTCACATAGCCACCTCCAATCAAGGGTCATTCAAGCCCATACCTCCCCTCTCCAAAAGTCTAAAGTAGTGAAAGACACATTTCACTCCCTTTCATCATTTCTTCACCTCGTTCTTAGAGAAAAACCCCAAAGAGCTCTCTCTGGTAGATTTCTTGGTCTTTTTACGTGGAGATTTTCAACCCTTTGTTGGGATTTTTGCACGATGACTTCTTCATAAAAGTTGTTTTTATTGATTTTAGTTTTTATGGATATCTTATTCGTCTCATTTAGTAGTCATTTGGATGGTAAAAAGTATTTTTAACCATTAAAAGGTCATTCTAGGCGTAAAACTTGAGAGTATATTATGTTTTGGAGTTTTTGACAAAGCTAATGGACATATCTTGGTCTGAACATTTAATGGATTATTTTTAGCATGTTTTTATGAATTTTCATTGAGGTTTTATTGCATGACTAGAGTTTTTGATGATATATTTACTTAGATCTAGAAACTTGAAACTAGAAGTGGAAAAACAATTTTGTTTTGAGAAGGTTTAAATATTTCATCGTTTAATCTTACTCCAAAGGCTTTTATATTTTTATATGATGATTCTAAGTCTATTATTTTCATTTTAGGATATTATTTTGAAGATATTAGTATTAAGTTCAAAGATATGATTTTTCTATGCAAGAGGATTTTGGTTAGGCCTAAGATTTGATGTTTTTGTGTTAGATCTAGGTTTTATTGATTTTTAGCCATGTGATTTTAAGTTTGATAGTTGGATCTTATTTAGGACACATTTTTAAACCATGTTATGTTTTAGTTTGAAGATCTTATCTTTTTAAGCCATGAATCAAGAGATTGACCAAAGCTAGTTAAAAAAAAAAAGTTTCAATTTTTGGACTAAGTGTAAAACCAAAAACTCCAAGTGTTATTTTGTGATTTTTGCTAACTTTTGTTTGATTATTTAAAGTATGGTTGATCTTATAATGATGTTATGAATATGTTAGAAGTAAGATTTGATTTTTTGGAATTCTTGGAGATGTTTTGATTTAGGGTCAAAGCTTGTGATTCAAGGGTTTGCTATTTGTTAAAAAGTTTGGATCTTTTTACAGCAAGTTTGGTGTTGATGATTAGATTTTTCTAAATGGATTTTTTAGTTAGTTTTAAACTTAGGATAGGAAGATCTTTGTTGCTAAATTTTGGTTCAAGTATGAGTTTTGAAGTTGGAAGGAATTGCAACAAAAATCAAGAGAAACGGCCTATGGATGTTTCGGCCATAGTGTGTTTTCTATAGTTGTGATTTGTTTTAAATTTTTTTTGAGTTGATATTTGAGCTTAGGACAAAATTTACATCAGGAATGTAAGTTTTGAAAATTTTTGGAGTTAGTATGTAAAATCCTTAAGTTAGAGGTAAAATGGTCATTTTCTCACTTGTAGAGAGTAAAATGATAATTTGACTCCAAGTTAGCTTGTTAATGATTAAATTTCTAATTTTTAGAATCACTATTTTCAGTTCCTCTTTCATGCTTTATTCTCGTAGAACGAGATGAACGAGGTCAATTAGCTCTTAATTTACTATCAATTTACTATGTATGTGTGATGGGTAAGGGAACTACAATTTATATTATGTCATGAATGCTTATCTGTTACACAATCCATTTGGTCACGTATTGCTATATGTCATATTATGTTACGCCACCTATTACATGTATGTCATGTCACGTAATATTCACTATTACATGTTTGTCATGTCACGTAATATTCATTGTTACATGTTATGCCATATTATGAAATATTGTCTGTTATATGTTATGTCATACTATGAAAGGTTTCTATCTCAAATGTCTTTCAAGTTACGTTCAACTCATGTTATGTGACGTCGAAACTTCTATCCTTTCGTATTCTAGTCATGTTTCGTCTCAAATACAACTGTATATTTTGAGAACAGTTAAGTTTTAATTATCAGTTAATTTATACTACAATCAAAGATTATACGCACTGCTTGGTATTCCAGTCAAGGCTATGCTCTGCTGAATACTAAGGTGAAGGAGTATAATCTGCCGCACTTCAGATGGATAAATCAATTAAGTTGTATTACAGTCAAGGATAATACGCGCTGCCTGGTACTGCGATCAAGGCTATGTGCTGCCGAGTACTATGGTGAAGGAGCATCGAGTACTACAGTGAAGGAGCATAATCTACCGTACTACATAAGGATAATACGCGCTACCTAGTATTGCAATCAAGACTATGCATTGCCGAGTACTACGGTGAAGGAGTATGATATGTCGTACTACAAAAGGATGATACGCACTGCCTGGTTATGCAATCAAGGCTATGTGCTGCAGAGTACTATGGTGAAGGAGTATAATCTGCAGTTATGTTAAGTTCAAGTGCATGTCAAGTTAAGTTTAAGTTCACATTCATGTTATGTTTCAAGTTTAAGTTCATTTCATGTTATGTTTACGTTCATGTTATGTTTCAATTTCACGTTTATGTCATGTTATGTTCATGTTCACGTTATGTTTCAAGTTCACGTTCATGTCATGTTATGTCCACGTTCATGTTATGTCCAAGCTCACATTATGTTATGTTATGTCTCAAGTTCACGTTTAAATCATGTTATGCTCACGTTCATGTTATGTTCAAGTTCATGTTTATGTTATGTATGTTCACGTTCATGTTATGTTTCAAGTCCATGTTATGTTTTAAATTCAAGTTCATGTCATATTAAATCAAGTTCAGTTCATGTTTCAGTCTCAAGTTATGTTAGTTATGCCATGCTATATGTCAAGTTATGCGATACTTACAACTTTAATTATACATTCATGTTTTTACTACCATGCATGCATCATTAACCTGTGTGAGAGTTTCCTGTTAATTTTCTGAGATTTATAATCAAATCTCACCGTGGTAGCCCCAACTACCATTCTCCCCAAATGGTAGGTGATGTGTCAGAATCAGAGCAGGGAGCGGATATGGACAGGCTAGAGGAGGTTGATTAGATGCCATAGAAGCGACGCGGAGCTTACAGCCTCCATAGTTAGGTTTTTGGATAGTATTCAGCCATCGTTGGTTGAGTTACTCAACAAAATAGAGTTTCCTGTTAATTTGCTAAGATTTATAATCAAATCTCACCATGGTAGTTGGTGGTCTCAACTACCATTCCCCCCAAATGGTAGCTGATGTGTCAGAATCAGAGCAGGGAGCGGATATGGGCAGACTATAGGAGATTGATTAGATGCCGTAGAAGCGACGCGAAGCTTGCAGCCTCCATAGTTAGGTTTTTGGATAGTATTCTGGCATCGTTGGTCAAGTTACTCGACGAACTAGCCCAATAGTGTATTTTGGAAAAGTAAATATGGAGCCTGGTCTCCATTGTTTTGAGATTACAATCTTCTGAGACCCATACTGTAATCGTGGATGTTTATTTTGTTAAGTATGCATGGATTACGCTTAACTATTCGGGATATTATAAGTTTGGTGCATAGTATTGTTCAAGAAAAACATTATCCGCCGTGAATATTGCATAATGCTAGATACATGTTAGGAACATTGCATCTTATATGTCATGAACAGGGGCAGGTAACCTTGTGTTGCATGTCCCGACGTTTTGAATGTCTATCAGATCCCAAACGGAATCTGTGGGTGTCACAACTATTCCTTACGAAACCACTGGCAAAATTATTTTGATTGTTAGAATTCATTTCACGTTCATGTTATGTTCAAGTTCACGTTTATGTCAAGACTCAAGCTCACGTTGATGCTATGTAATGTCAAGTTAGGTCTCAGTTTCAAGTTCATGTCATATCAAGTTTTAAGTTCAATTCAATGTATGTCAAATCATGTCATTTTATGTCATGTTATGATTATTATTGACTTTGATTGTGCATTCATGCCTTTACTGACATGCATATATAATTAACCTGTGTGAGAGTTTACTGTTAACTTGCGGAGATTTCTAATTAAATCTCACCATAGAAGTCCCAACTGTCATTCCCCCCGCATGGTAGGTGATGTGTCAGGACCAGAGTAGTGAGTGAATATTAGCATACTAGAGGAGGTTGTGATGGGCCCCAAGGTGGACCAAGTCTTAAGGATCAATTACAAGATTAAGAGCCACGAAAATCAAAGAAGCAATGCAAGGATTGGTGCAATCCAATTGGGATAAAGCTAGCAAGAGCCAGAACCAGTTTTGATCCACTTGATCCAAGCTATGGAAGACACGACTTGGGCCTACTGTTAATGAAGGCCATGAACTTATTTATTTCATTAAAAGAGTTTATCTTATTAGTTTAGAATAAGTGGGCTTGAGGATGTCAGCCCACACATATGTCTTAATTCTAATGAACTAGGTTTTTGGAAAGACCTTGTATTTTGGCCAATAGCATATTTGGAAAATTATTAATTAAAGTGAATTAGGGTTTTGGAAGTACTGTAGCCCGAGCACTGTTCATGCTACAGTACCTGCGGCTTACTTAGGGTTTTGGGGATTGCTATTTAAACCACTTGTAGCCTCATTTGAGAAGGTAAGACATTATTTTATTTCAAATTTTAATTGTGAGTGAGTTTTCTCCTCTTGTTCTTAATTGAACTCTTGAACTTATCAAAGGTAAATCACAACTTTGTGGCATTCCTGTGACGACTCGCTTTTACGTGTATTTTCACTGAAGGGTTGTTTTTAATTTAATTAATATATTGATTTATTTATTTTAAATTATTGCATTTTAAATTAGTTTTTATTTATTTGATGCGGTGTTTAATTTATTTAGTCGTTTTACTGTTTTTAATCTCGGTTTTGGCGGATCTGTTTTGTTTTCCGGAGTGAGGATTGGACCTTATTTCTTCCATTCATCTTTTCTTTTCCCTTTTTCCTTTTTCTATTTTTTCTCTTTTCTTTCTTTTTTCTTTTTTCTTTTTCTTTTTTTCTTCCTTTTTCCCTTCCCTCCCCCGCGATTCCCCCCCCGTCCGTCTCTCTCTCTCTCCTCTCCCTCACGCCATCCACGTCCAACCTGCCAGCACCGCCACACGCCGGTGCTGTGAGGCACACCACCCCTACCATTTTCTTCCCCTCCCTCCGGTGAACCACCCCACCAAGTTTCATCCCCAACCGTGTTGCCGTTTAGCCGGAAAAAGCCCATTAAGCCACACGGTTTTTGCTTCGATCTGCCGCCGTCGCTCGACCTCCGGCCACCACCTCTTCACCACTTCATCACCGACTCCTTGCCATCCTAACCCACCCATTTCCGGCCTCTAACAGTCACCGGAACAGCTCCCACGAGCTAGTTTCCGTTTTGGGCGTTTAAGCACTCCTTCGCCGTTTTCGCCGCCACCCACGGCCAAAATCCTCTTCCATTAGCTTCATAAACATCCTTAGACCCTTCCCTATCAATCTCGAGCCTTGGTTTGTCCCCAATCAAAAGTGGGTATTTTACAACCCACGGCCACAGTGAAATTTCACTGTTACGTTGCTTTCTTTCCGCCGTTTGCAACGCCGCGAGCTTTCTAAAAATACCATATAGTGCTGGAAGTATTTTCCAAACCCTACTTTTAGATTTAAATATATTTTTCTCATTCAATAAATATTTGTTGTTGGTTGGCTGATTCCGGACTGAGTCTGAGGAGTTCAGGGGTCGGATGGATTGAGGACGGAGTGCTTGGTTATGTTTGTTTGTGATTTGGTTGGTTAATCGTGCCATGAGGTGTGCGTTGCATGTTGCATATTTATGCATTTTATTTTAATCGAGAAAATCCCGTTTTATTGGCATAAATGGTTTTTGGGTGCGTGTGTCTCACAAGCCCAAGCCGGGATGGGTTATTATCTCGGTGGAGCTCCTCTGGTCACTCGGGAGTGGATAAAACTGAGTGATATCCCTTGGGTTGTCGCAGGGCGACGACCGGATCGCACGATACGATAACGCTGTCGTGTGGATTCCGTGGTCCCTAGAGTGGCAGGGACTAGAGGATGGCCTGGCCAGGTACGCGCGGGGTGCGAGTCTGGGCATTACTCGTTTATGTGTCACACACGTAGTCGTTACATGCAGTGTGGCACAGAGCCAGGGTGTGCGGATGATCCCTAGGGGAGATCATGGTGCATGCATAATCAGATTGTTTTTATGGTATTTGGATGTGGGCCATTTTCTGGGAAAATGGCGAGGTTTGGTTTTCGAGGCTTCTGATCCATTTTCTGGGAAAATGGTGGTTTGGGCCATTATCTGGGATAATGGCGATGCTTGGTTTTAAGGATATGTTTTTGTGGGCCAAATGGGTTTTTGGCGTGTGTGGAAAAATTATGGTTTTTATGGCGCATGTGCATTGGTTTTTCTTTCATGCATATTGTTTGAATTTTATATATTTTTATCTAGTGGTGTTTAGAGTTTACTTACCTGCGGCACCATTTTTGGTTCCGTAGATTTTGGTGCAAAGTTAGAGGAGGAGGAGGAGGCTAAGCCCGAGGATGCGGCTCCGCCAGAGTTCTGAGTGGAGTTTATGTTTTCTATTTGGCTTTGATATTATATTTGTGTTTTGTAATATTCTATTCTATATGTTTTGAACAGCTTTGTATTAAACAAGAAAAATTCTGGTACTTAGTTATTGACTTTGCTATCCGCTACGTGTTTCTCGTGCATATTCATTGCTTATACACACACTTGGCACACGTCGATAGGGTGGTGACCCGTGATGTCATCATCCGGACGTTTCGATTTTCCCGTGTCCATGCGTGGGGATTTGGGGGCGTCACAGTTCCTCCTCGTAATTTGGGTTCTTGAGACGGGATTTCAACGCGTCTAGATTTTGATATAATCTAGGTTCTTGAAATGAGTTCTCAATGGGTCTAAATTTTCCATCCATAGACTTGAGTTTGGCGTTCTTGGGTAAGTTTTCAAATGGATTGTGGGTTCAAGGGATTCTCTTCCCACGGGTTCACATCATTTGGTATTCAGAGCAAGGTTTCCAATCAGATCTGATTCTATCTTTTTATTTATTGTATCGTTAATTCTATGGCTTCAATGTTCTAGGATTGCATTAAAAAAAAGCACAAAAATTCATTTTTCATAGGGCTGCCAAAATTTGCACCATCTAGGGTTTGAAATTTCCAGGGTTTCATTGATTTCCTTCTATTTCCTTGTCAATTTGTATGTGTTTCAATTTAATTGTTTGATTATCAAAATTGAATATTCCTGTTTGTGGTTGAATTGTTGAGAAAAGAACAGAAAAAAAAAACGGAAAGGAAAAGAAAAGAAAAGAAAAGAAAAAAAATTCAAAAAAAAAAGGAAAAAAAATTTGAAAAAAAAAAAAGGAAAGCAAGAAAAGGATTTTGGGTATAGGTTGTTTGAAATACTTTGCCATATGAAATTGAGTGACTTGGCATTGATTGAGCGTTATCTTTAAAAGGCCTGAATAAATCTATCTAGTTGGTACCTTTTCTTATAGTTACCCTTCCATTCTAATAATTTCCTTAATTCCCTTGTCGTTTTATTCCTTCTGTGTTTCTCTTATTCTTGTTTCTAGGACCTAATTATTAGTTGGGATAAAACAAGGTTGTATTGTCTTGATTTAGTTCAATTAGTTTTGAAAGAACTTGAGTGGAAAAACTCTTGAGGTAAAAGGCAAGAGAGTGTGAGATCATTATCGGGAAAAAGCCAATTAAGAGTGAAACACGAGTGGAGTGCCATTATTTGAGTATAAACACGTGAGGAAGAGCGTGTGAGGTCTTTTTCCACTAACATTCTTTTTGGTGCAGCACATACGATGTCTAATTAAAGTGACTCATAATCAAATGGGATATCAGACAATTCATTCTTTTTGTTGCAGTCCATGCAACAAAAGTTTGAAAGGTTAAATTTGAAGTTGGGAGAAGTGAGGGATAAGACGGAACAACAAGGTGCATTGATTAGAAATTTGCAAAGTGGGAGAGATAGGAGGAGACGTGAGCCTAGTATTGAGAATAGGTATAATAAGAATAAAGAGTATGTCTCTTGTTGTTAGGCATGCTTCCAATACAGAATTTAAGATGGATGGTATAGAGCAGCAAAGAGAGAACATTTTTCATACTAGATGCCACATCAACAACAAGGTATGTAGTATGATTATTGATGGAGGAAGTTGTACTAATGTTGCTAGCACTACTTTAGTTGAGAAATTGAATTTACCTACTTTGAAACACCTTAGACCATACAAGTTGCAGTGGTTGACTGATTGTGGGGAGGTTAGGATAAATAAGCAAGTGCTAGTTTCTTTTTCAATTGGGAGGTACAAGGATGAAGTACTTTGTGATGTTGTGCCTATGTATGTTGGCCATATTTTGTTGGGGAGGCCATGGCAGTGTGATAGGAGAGTGATTTATGATGGGTTTAGAAACATGTATAGTTTTGAAAAGGATGGAAAAAGAACGAAACTTGCTTCTTTGACTCCAACACAGGTCCATGAGGACCAACTGAAGTTGAAAAGTGAGGTTGATCAAAAAAGAAAGAGAAAAAGTGAGATTGATAAAAAAAACAGAGAGTAAAAGTGAGGTTGAGCGAAAAAAAAAAAAGAGTGAGAGTGAGATTGAGGAAGAAAGAAATGATGAAACCTCAAGAAAAAGAGAGTGTGAGTTGAAAAACAATTGTGAGGCTAAGAGTTCAAAAAAAGATGTTGAAAAAAAGAGTGAAAGAAAAAAAGAGTGTAAAAAGAAAAATGAGAGTGAAAAGAAAAGTGAGAGTGAAAAAAGTGAGAGAAAAATAAAGAGAGAAGTGAGTTTTTATACTAAGGCAAATTTTAATACTAATGAATTTGACGTACCTTTGCCTAGTATTATTGTTTCTTTGTTGCAAGGATATAAAATCATGATTCCTACTAGTGTGTTCAGTGGATTGCCATATATTAGAGAGATAGAGCATTATATTGATTTTGTGCCGGGTGTGACAATCACTAACCGACCTCTCTTTCAAGAACATGAGTCCTTGATATACTTAAAAGGACAAAGTAAGTTGTTGACTAGATTGCATGCTAAGTGGGAGGAATGTATTGAGACTTTTCCTCATAAAATCAAATACACACATGGTAAGGAAAATCTTCTGTTTGATGCATTATCAAGAAAGTATGTCCTTATCTTCATTTTGGATGCAAAATTATCGAGACTTGAATATGATAAGAACTTGTTTGTTAATGATGATGGCTTGGCTACTGTGCATGGAGTACGTGAGAAAGTATCGTTTTCTCATTTATATAGACTAGATTGGTACTTGTTTAGAGAGAAAAGACTTTGTGTACCTACTAGTCTTATGCGTGAGTTGCTTGTGCATGGATGTGGTCTGTTGGAAAATTTTGATATAAAAAGGATTTTAGACGTGTTGGATGACCATTGGTGGGAGTACTACTTACTATTCATTGAGTTTGCATATAATTGGAATGGTTATTTTGGTACAAAGAAAACTTTAAATGTGTCTCATGAACGTTTGTGGGAATATCATTTGCCATTCATTGAATTGTTGGATGAACATTTCTTTTGGCCTAAGATGAAAAGAGACATCAATTGCATTTGTGGCATGTGCATTACATGTAGGAAGGCCAAGTCTAAGGTTTTGCCACATTGGTTGTATACACCCTTACCCGTTCCTAGTAAACCATTGGTAGGCATATCTATGAAATTTGTTTTGGGGTTACGTACAACTAAAAGGGGTAGAGATTCATTTTTTGTGGTTGTGCATAGATTTAGCAAACTGTCACATTTCATTCCATGTTAGAAAATTGACGATACTACAAACATAGCTAACTTATTTTTCAGGGGAATAGTACGACTTCATGATGTACCTAGGAGTATTGTTTCTAATACTCAACTCTTATGCACTGTTCTTCATAAGAATTTAAAAACTTGGGAAGATTGTTTGCCATTTAAAAAGTTTGCATATAATAGGACCTTTCATACTACTACTTCATATTCTCCTCTCGAAATTGTTTATGATTTTAATCGACTTACTCATTTATCTCTGATACTTTTGTTTCTGGATGACAGAAGTAGCTTGGATGGATATTTCCAAATTCTTGATAAAATTAATGATATTTCATATCTAGTGGATCTTCCAGGTATGTATCATGTGTTTGCTATTTTCAATGTTACTGATCTTTTTCGCTTTGATCCAGGCGGAGATTCGAGGTCGAATCCTTTTGAGGAGAGGGGGAATGATGGGCCTCGAGGTGGACCAAGTCTTAAAGATCAATTACAAGATTAAGAGCCACGAAGATCAAAGAAGCAATGCAAGGATTGGTGCAATCCAATTGGGATAAAGCTAGCAAGAGCCAAAACTAATTTTGATCCACTTGATCCAAGCTATGAAAAACACGACTTGGGCCTACTGTTAATGAAGGCCATGAACTTATTTATTTCATTAAAAGAGTTTATCTTATTAGTTTAGAATAAGTGGACTTGAGTATGTCAGCCCACACATGTCTTATTTCTAATGAACTAGGTTTTTGGGAAGACCTTGTATTTTGGCCAATGGCATATTTGGAAAGTTATTAATTAAAGTAAACTAGGATTTTAGAAGTACTGTAGCTCGGGCATTGTTCATGCTACAGTACCCGCAGCTCACTTAGGGTTTTGGGGATTGCTATTTAAACCACTTGTAGCCTCATTTGAGAAGGTAAGACATTTTTTATTGAATTTTCATTATGGGTGAGTTTTCTCCTCTTGTTCTTAATTGAACTCTTGAACTTATCAAAGATAAATCACAACATTTGTGGCGATCCTCCTTGTAATTTGGGTTCTTGAGACGGGATTTCATTGGGTCTAGATTTTAATATAATCTAGGTTCTTGAAACGATATCTCAACAGGTCTTAATTATCCATCCATAGACTTGATTTTGGCTTTCTTGGGTTGGTTTTCCAATATTATTGTTAGGTCTCAAAGCGAGTCGATTGGGTCTCAAAGCGAGTCGAGTCGATTGCTATGTAATGTCAAGTTAGGTCTCAGTTTCAAGTTCATGTCATGTCAAGTTTTAAGTTCAATTCAATGTATGTCAAATCATGTCATTTTATGTCATGTTATGATTATTATTGACTTTGATTGTGCATTCATGCCTTTACTGACATGCATACATAATTAACCTGTGTGAGAGTTTTCTGTTAACTTGCGGAGATTTGTAATTAAATCTCACCATAGAAGTCCCAACTCTCATTCCCCCCACATGGTAGGTGATGTGTCAGGACTAGAGTAGTGAGTGAATATTAGCATACTAGAGGAGGTTGACTAGATGCCTCAGACACGACGCAGAGCTTATAGCCTTATAGTTAGGTTTTTGGATAATATTTTGCCATTGCTAGCCAAGTTATGCAAGTTACTCAATCAATTAGCCCATTAGTATATTTTGGTATTGTAATTATGGAGCCCTGTTTCCGTTATTTTGATATTACAATCTTCTAAGACTCGTACTGTAATCATAAATGTTTATTTTGTTAAATATGTATGGATTATATGTTAACTCTTTGAGATATTGTAAGTTTGGTGCATAGACTGCATAGTATTGCAAAACAAATTATCTCAATGTGAATATTACATAATGTTAAATGCATGTTAAGAACATTGCATCTTATATGTCATGAATGGGGGTAGGTAACCTTGTGTTGCATATCCCGACACTTTAGATGTCTATCCAATCCCAAGCGGAATCTGGAGGCATGACAAAACGCAAGAGACCAACTGCCTAGATACTTAGGAAAACCCCGAAGAGACATGAGGGCTCCCCGAAGCCATCCATTTTGGAGAGGTTGGAAGTCACCAACCGGTTTATCACGATAGTACTACAGCTCTTTGAGGAGCTAAGAAGGATTTTGAACCAGGACAAGGCCAAGTAGGATCAGCCTTACTAAAAGACGTTTTGACAAGGGACCATTTAGATCATGAAAGATTGAATGTTTTTTATGACAATAAAATGATTGGTCCCCTGTTTTTGGGAGTCTTTTAAAATAATTATGTTCTTTGAAAGATTTTATGACATCTGCTATTTTGGAATTTTGTGGTTCAGTACAATGATATCTACTTTACCATTTGACCTAAGTAGAATTTTCATTGCAATATACTGCATGCTACTAGATTAATAGATGCCTTGCATTTTAACTATCATGTACTAAGGGTATGTAGCATTATGTTACATGTGCTGATGCTTCAATCACCGTCTAATCCCAAACAGGGGCTTGGAGCGTCATATGTTACTTCCTAAAATTTTTTACACAAAATTGATCATGGTGCTAGACTGGGAGGTTTATGATTTTTTTTCCAAATAACACACGAAAGTGAGATCTTTATAGAGAATTTTGGGAGAGGTGACGATGTAACAACCCGCTCCATCTTTCTCTCATAGTTATGAGCCTCGTTCTACTTGCTAAGTCTCAATGGCATGTTGACTCACTCAAAAATGAGTAGCACTAAAGCTATCCCAAGTGTAGGAGGATATCGTGTAATAATTAGAAATAAATTCCTAGATCGTCTCCTCAGGGAAAGTTACTTCAAAATCAAACTCGTTGAAAAGGGTGAAAAACTTCACAAAGAGAAAATAAAATGATGGTATGTGCAATGGATGGAAAAAGGTACTAGTCATGGACTAGATTCATGTTTTTAGATTTTGATTGTCGGATTGGAATGTAAAGGACTAATAGATTAAAGTTGTCAGAAATTAATAAAACTAAATTAAGAATTACACTAAATTAGGAAGTAATTGACAAAACATACACTGAAAATTGAAAAGCCCCAAAATCAATGTTCTAGGTTCATCATTGTATTCAAATAAAAAATTCTCAAATTAAACCACCGTAATTGTAATCACTATTAAAATGAAAGCTTAACGAAACGATAAAAATAAATAACATGAATTAAATAAATAACAAATAAATTACTCAAACGTCTAAATCAAAATTCTCCAAAATAATTCAAAAACTCAAAACTGAAATGAAATAACAAGTAGGGAATTGAAAAGATCAAGCCAACTGAATGGAGATGAAGATTCGAAGCAGTGGAGGAGGCTGAGCTGCAGTGGCAATTGGACCCCTCAAGGAGTTCTTCAATCTGCTGCAGTGTGAGTGAATGATCTAGTGGAAATTGTGTAGCTGCGTGAATGATCGATTGTATGAATCCTCCTCTCCGAATCTGAATGAAAATCAATGGAAAATAATGAATTCTAAGTGTTTCTCTACTCAAAACCGAGTTTTCCCAGGCCAAGAGTCGGCCATAAGATGTAAAAAATCATTTATATACTCTGACGGCGAAATAAACCCTGATCTGTAAAATACGATATTCGCTCGAGCGGAGTGTATAGCGAACATCGAGCGTTCGACTCTGCCTAAGTTCGCTCGAGTGGCTTATCGAGCGAACATCGAGCATTCGACTCTGCCTAAGTTCTCTTGAGCGGCCTGTCGAGCGAACATCGAGCGTTCAACTTTGCCTAAATTCGCTCAAGCGGCCAAATGCCTCCGCTCGAGCGATCTTTTTTCCCGCAACTCGCTCGAACCCACTGTCGAGCAGAAGTCGAGCGTTTGAATCTGCCTAACTTCGCTCGAGCGGCCAGAAGCCGCCGCTCGAGCGATATGTACCATAATCCATATTAATCAACAGTTGATAAAATTAGAGCAGAAATTCATGCTTTTAATCAATTAAAATCACAACTTTGATTTATTCATTTTTCCATATAAAACCAATGATAAAGTAATGAAAGAATTAATATATATTGGTTCCAAAAGCATTAAAAATGCAATAATTCAGCTCAATCACACCCCCCAACTAGCATTTTGCTAATCCTTGATCAAAATAGTGAAAATTAATTAAGATGAATATTGCATAAAGATCGAAATTGAAACGAAAACAATCAAACACAATTCTGAATTCTCGCAAAAGTGACACGTTACTACTTAACCCCCAAGGGTTATACCCACCAAGACTATCTCATCAATCTTTCACATAGAATTAAGGCAAATGTCTCAGAACTCAAATGTGTGTGTGGAGCTAGACCGGTTGTGTGTTCCTCATTACTAGCCATGATTTGATATAGGATTTTTCAACCTTAAGATTAATCATTGCTGATTCTATCTGCCTCAAAGCCCAAGGGACTAGCAGTTTTCACGCCAGCTCTGTTTTTAAAGGTTGGACACTCAACCCCCAAAGTCTTGGGTAACTGTTTCTAACCCTTTTTACTTAGGAAAGTTCACTAAGTTGCCTTTATTCTTTTTTTTTCTCTCTCTCTCTCTCTTTTCTTTTCTTTTCAAATCCTTTTTTTCTTTTCTTTTCTTGTTTTTTTTCTTTTTTTTTCTTTTTGGCATGGCTCGGTAGTCCTGCAGTTTACTTCTCCAGTGTTAAATCAATGAATGGTAAATAAGGAACACTGCAAGCGTAAGCATGTGCAAAATGTCCTTCAAATTTTCTCTTTCGTTTTATAAAAATTTTATCAAGTTTCATCTCAATAAGCATAACATCCCGGTGTTTCAAGCCACATATCAACAAAATATGATGCATCAAAAATCATGCTCTATGTTTTAAGCTTGAAAATAAATCTTCACAAATGATCCCACTCAACTACTCCACCAAGATGCTCAAATTTCACAAATCTTATTTTTTTATTTATATATATATATATATTTTTAAAAACTGTGCACACATGCTACCCCCCAACTAGTGAGAGACATAGTCCTCAATGAGTCGAACGAAAGAAAACAAAGAGCACGGAAAAAACAAGCAAAACAAACAAACAACATGAAATATAAAATCAAAGCAAGAGAACAAATAAAAACAAAGCAGGTAAAGAAAACTATAAAGAAGGAGAAGCAAATCAAAACACTTCCCTGGGGTCTTGCACAAGTAAGATCTCTTCATGTGGATGAAAAACCTTTAGAAATGACTTTAGACGTTGTCCGTTGACAGTGAAGCTATTACCATTCTTCAGATTGACAATGTCTACCGCACCATGAGGATGAACGGCCCACTCCATCGGGATTTCAACTTTCCAGGAAAAATGTGCACGCGAGAATTGTAAAGGAGGACTTCCTGGCCAAGTGTGAAATGCTTTGGATGAATTTTCTGATCATGCAGAATTTTCATGCGTTCCTTTGCAAGCTGAGCGTTGTCATAAGCATTCCGACGAGCTTCATCCAATTCATTGATCTGTAATTTTCTCAACCCTGAAGCTTCATCAAGTGACATGTTAACATGTTTTATGGCCCAAAGAGCTCGATGCTGAATATCAACAGGTAAATGACAAGCTTTACCATAAACTAATCGATAAGGAGACATCCCTAGATTTGTTTTAAAAGCTGTCCTATAAGCCCACAAAGCATCAAGAAGTTTAACCGACCAATCTTTCCTATTAGGCTTGATGATTTTCTCTAAAATAATTTTTATCTCTCTGTTTGCCAATTTAGCTTGCTCATTTGTTTGAGGGTGATAAGGGATAGAAACTCTATGTGTGATACCATATTTCTTCACAAGTGTAGAAAATGATTTATTGCAAAAATGAGAACCCCCATCACTTATAATAACTTTTGGCATGCCAAAACGAGCAAACAAAGATTACAAAAATTTCAGAACAACATGATGGTCATTTGTTTTGCAAGCAATGGCCTCCACCCATTTTGAAACATAATCCACAGCCAATAGGATATATATGTTTCCAAAAGAAACCGGAAAAGGTCCCATGAAGTCTATTTCCCAACAATCAAAAATTTCTAAAGTCAGAATAGGGAAAAGAGGCATCATGTCTCTTTTGCTAATGGATCCCAATTTTTTACAAGGCTCACAAGCCTTGCAAAAATTATAAGCATCTTTAAACATGGAAGGCCAGTAAAAACCACTTTGCAAAATTTTTGAAACTGTTTTCTTTGCTGAAAAATGACCACCACATGCACCCATATGATAAAATCTCAAAACCGAAGAAAACTCATCATCAGGAATGCATCTTCGAATCAATTGGTCCGAACAATATTTAAAAAGATATGGATCATCAAAATAAAAGTGTCGTACCTCAGAGAGAAACAGACGCTTATCTTGGGTGGACCATTCAGAAGGCATTCGCTAAGTCACCAGATAATTGACTATGTCAGCATACCAGGTAGCTCTATCAACCACAAACAGTTGCTCATCCGGGAAACTGTCATCAAGAGGACGGCTGACATTTGAAGAAGGAGATAATGACAATCTAGAGAGGTGGTCAGCTACCACGTTTTCAACTCCTTTCTTGTCCTTAATGTTGATGTTGAACTCTTGAAGTAATAGAATCCAGCGAATAAGCGTGGTTTTGCATCTTTCTTAGCCAACAAATACTTAAGAGTAGAGTGGTCAATGAAAATAGTAACAAGAGAACCAAGAATATAAGTCCAAAATTTATCAAGTGCAAAAACCACTGCAAGCAATTATTTTTCAGTGGTGGTATAATTTTTCTGGGCATCATTCAAGGTTCTACTAGCATAATAAATCACAAATGGCCTATTATCCACCCGCTACCCCAAAACAGCTCCTAAGGCATAGTCACTAGCATCTGTCATAATCTCAAAAGGAAGGTCCCACTGCGGAGGTTTCACAATAGGTGCAGTGGTAAGCGATTTCTTAAGGGTATCAAAATATTTTTGGCACTCATCAGTCCAAACAAATTCAATATCATTTTGTAAAAGAGTGCCCAAAGGTTTGCAATAGAACTAAACCCTTGAATAAACTGCCTATAAAAGCCAGCATGACCAAGAAAAGAACGAATATCCCTAACCGTCCTAGGAATAGGAAGTTTAGATATTAATTCAATCTTTGCCTTGTCAACCTTTATACCCTCAGAAGAAACAATATGCTCCAATACAATGCGCTGAGTAACCATAAATTGGCATTTCTCCCAATTAAGTGAAATATTTTTTTTCCTCACATCTCTGGAGAATACGTGTCAAATTATGCAAACAACTCTCAAAGGATTTTCCAAAAACAGAGAAATCATCCATGAATATTTCACAAATATCATCAATCATGTCAGAAAAAATACTCATCATGCATCTCTGAAAAGTAGCTGGAGCATTACACAAACCAAAAGGCATTCTAGTAAAAGCAAAAGTGCCAAAAGGACAGGTGAAAGTGGTTTTCTCCTAATCCTCAGGCGCTACAGCAATTTGATAATAACTAGAATAACCATCCAAGAAACAATAATATGCATTACCAGCCACTCTTTCTAAAATTTGATCCAAAAATGGTAAAGGAAAATCATCCTTCCTACTGGCTGAATTAAGTTTTCTATAATCAATGCACATTCTCCAGCCAGTAACCATTCTACTTGGAATCAACTCATTTTTATCATTTTTAACAGCAGTCAAACCAGATTTTTTTGGTACCACTTGAGTTGGACTTACCCACTTACTGTCTGAGATGGGATAAATGATACCCACTGCGAGTAGCTTAAGCACTTCCTCTTTCACAACTTCCTTCTTGGTAGGATTGAGCCTACGTTGAGCATCACGAACCGGTCTAGCATCATCTTCAAGATGGATTCTGTGGGTACATATAGCGGCATCAATGCCTTTGATGTCGGCTATTGTCCAACCAATTGTGCCTCGATACTTCCTTAATACTTCAATCAACTGGGCTTCACCCTTCTGATTTAGCTTTGAGGAAATCACCACCAGAAAAGTGCCTTCTTCAGGATCAAGAAACACATACTTTAAATCTTGAGGAAGTGGTTTCAGCTCCAACTGGGGAACTTCTTCCTCTGAAGATTTAAGCATGTCTGGTGGTGGTAGAGCTTCAAACTGGGGTTTCCACCTTGCTACCGCAAACTGTACTTCAAGTGGTAAAGAAGAATCTGCAAAACAATCAAAAAAATCAAAGTCATCTTCATTGATACGATCAATTTTCTTATCAAGTAAAAATTCAGGTGTCTGAAAAATATAATCATCATCAGAGAAGGGAGAAGTTGAGCAAATAAAATCTGTTGGTGTCAAACTCTCCACAGCGTTCAAATCACTTGTGTCATCATCAAAATGTGCTGGCATCTTGCAAGCATTGAAAACGTTCAACTCAAGTGCCATGTTCCCAAAGGTAAGCTTTAAAACTCCACTTCTGCAATTGATCAATGCATTTGATGTAGCCAGAAATGGTCTTCCTAAAATGACAGCAACTTGGTAAATAGTGGAGACCGGCTGCTGCATGTCAAGAACCACAAAATCCACTGGGTAGTAGAATTTGTCCACCTGGACTAACACATCCTCTACAATACCCCTCGGTACCTTAACCGATCTGTTAGCCAACTATAGCATGATGGAGGTCTTTTTAAGCTCACCCAATCCCAACTGCTCATATACTAAGAATGGTAGCAAGTTCACACTACTCCCCAAATCAACTAAAGCTCTCCCAATGCGTGATTCACCAATCATAATGGAAATGTTGGGAGAGCCAAGATCTCCAAACTTCTGAGGAGTCTCACTCAATATCAATGCACTAACTTGCTCCGTTAGGAAAGCTTTCTTCTTCACATTCAGCTTCCTCTTCACTGTGCACAAGTCCTTCAAAAATTTTGCATATAAAGGCACTTGTTGTATGGCATCCAAGAGTGGAATATTGATCTTCACTTGCCTGAAAATCTCTTGAATCTCCGTGTGATACTTGTTCTTTTGGCCAGCTGCCAATCTCTGAGGATAGGGAACCACAGGTTGGTATCCCTTACTAGTCTCAACATCTGCACTCACAGGCTTCTTCAGCTCTGGTCTCACTACCTCTAATTCTTTCTCAATTTCATCAGTCTCTGTTACATCTTTAGGTGTAGGACCAATTACCTGTGTGTCTATAGGCATCTCTGGTTGGGGAACTTCCTTCCCACTTCTCAAGTAAGAATTGTCTTTGCTGTCTCAATAGCATCCCCTGAGACATTATGCACTTGCTGTTGTTGCTGCCTGTATACTTGAGGATTAGGCTAAGGCTGTGCTGGAAATTTCCCTTTCTCTAGGGTGCTCAAGGTTGTGCTCATCTTATTAATAGTGCCTCGCAACTCATTTATGGCCTGAGTGTTCTGATTATTTGTGGTAGCCTGAATCTGCATGAATTGCTGAAGTGTATTGGCCATCTGAGTCATACTGTCATCTAGAGTCTTCTTTGCAGATGATGAAGGCTGAGAACTCTGTGCAGCTACATGAGGCTGAAATCCAGGAGGAGCTACATAAAGATAGCTCTGAGGATTCTGATATGGTGGATACTGGTGCTGAGGAGCACCCTGATTAAATGGCTGCTGCTGAGGTGGTGGGGACTGACCAGGCTG
This sequence comes from Carya illinoinensis, assembly GCF_018687715.1. Classification (NCBI taxonomy): domain Eukaryota; kingdom Viridiplantae; phylum Streptophyta; class Magnoliopsida; order Fagales; family Juglandaceae; genus Carya; species Carya illinoinensis. The sequence continues at coordinate 28,076,189 of NC_056761.1, forward strand.
ATCATTTCTCCATGAAAACTTTGGGTGATTCCTCCACCCCGGATTATATTATTGGAGAAAGGCTGATTCTGTGCTCTATTAACCCAGTTAGCTGATTGCATCTACTCAGACCCACCTTCTTGAAATACTGGCATAATTGGGCAGTCTTGGGTCTTATGGTTTGAATCAGCACATATAGAACATGCCTCTACTACTTTCATAGCCTTCACTTTTTCCATTTTCATGACCTCCAGTCTTCTAGTCAATGCAACTATTCGGGCTTAAACATCAGTGTCTTCCTTAAGCTCATATCTACCCCCTCCAGAAATAGCCCTCAGTGGATATGCTGCTAATGGAACTCGATCAGTACAAGTGTTCCACTGTTGTGCGCTCTCAGCAATGTAGTCAAAAAATGATAGTGCTTCATCAGGTTCCTTGCTGAAGAACTCCCCATTGCACATTGTCTGAACAAACTGCTTGCATTCTGGAGTGAGACCAGTGTAAAAATAGCTCACCAACCTCCAAGATTCAAAACCATGATGTGGACAAATATTCACCAAATCTTTAAATTTTTCCCAACAGGCCTGAAAGGTCTCATCAGGTCTCTGATTGAACTGGCTGATTTGCTCTTGCAAAAACTAAGTTCTCTGAAAAGGAAAAAAATTTTGTAAGAATTCACGCTGCATATCAGACCAACTAGAAATATAATTAGGCCTCAAAGAATTAAACCAAATCTTCGCTTTATCCTTTAAAGAGAAAGGAAACAAATGAAGTCTAATGAATTCATCAGTAACAGCCCTAGTGATAAAAGTAGTGCAAGCCAACTCAAAATCTGTCAAGTGCTGGTAAGGACTCTCAGAATCCATCTCGTGGAACTGAGGTATCATTGACATCATGCCATGCTTAATAGAGAAATTAGGTGCATTTTCAGGTAAAACAATGCATGAAGGTGTAGTGGTGCGAGTGGGTTGCAAATAATCCTTAAGAGTGCGTGGTGCAGGTGCAGCCATGTTTTCTGGTTCAATTTCAATTTCCTCACCTGACTCACTAACAGAAAAGACATAAGAGCTATCTATCTCCAAACTGTGTATACTACTCTCAACACTCGATGTGACTCTAAGCAACCTATTTGAACTGTCCCTCACCCATGACATGAAACATCAGTTTAAAAAGCATAACAAAAGTAACGAGTTTAAATTTAAGCTAAAATACTTTCCCCGGCAACGGCGCCAAAAACTTGACTCACTCAAAAATGAGTAGCACTAAAGCTATCCCAAGTGCAGGAGGATATCGTGTAATAATTAGGAATAAATTTCTAGATCGTCTCCTCAGGGAAAGTTACTTCAAAATCAAACTCGTTGAAAAGGGTGAAAAACTTCACAAAGAGAAAATAAAATGATGGTATGTGCAATGGATGGAAAAAGGTACTAGTCATGGACTAGATTCATGTTTTTAGATTTTGATTGTCAGATTGGAATGTAAAGGACTAATAGATTAAAGTTGTCAGAAATTAATAAAACTAAATTAAGAATTACACTAAATTAGGAAGTAATTGACAAAACATGCACTGAAAATTGAAAAACCCCAAAATCAATGTTCTAGGGTTCATCATTGTATTCAAATCAAAAATTCTCAAATTAAACCACCGTAATTGTAATCACTATTAAAATGAAAGCTTAACGAAACAATAAAAATAAATAACATGAATTAAATGAATAACAAATAAATTACTCAAACGTCTAAATCAAAATTCTCCAAAATAATTCAGAAACTCAAAACTGAAATGAAATAGCAAGTAGGGAATTGAAAAGATCAAGCCAATTGAATGGAGATGAAGATTCGAAGCGGTGGAGGAGGCTAAGCTGCAGTGGCAATTGGACCCCTCAAGGAGTTCTTCAATCTGCTGCAGTGTGTGTGAATGATCTAGTGGAAATTGTGTAGCTGCATGAATGATCGATTGTATGAATCCTCCTCTCCGAATTTGAATGAAAATCAATGGAAAATAATGAATTCTAAGTGTTTCTCTACTCAAAACCGAGTTTTCCCAGGCCAAGAGTCGGCCATAAGATGTAAAAAATCATTTATATACTCTGACGGCGAAATAAACCCTGATCTGTAAAATACGATATTCGCTCGAGCGGAGTGTATAGCGAACATCGAGCGTTCGACTCTGCCTAAGTTCGCTCGAGTGGCCTATCGAGCGAACATCGAGCATTCGACTCTGCCTAAGTTCTCTCGAGCGGCCTGTCGAGCGAACATCGAGCGTTCAACTTTGCCTAAATTCTCTCCAGCAGCCAAATGCCTCCGCTCGAGCGATCTTTTTTCCCGCAACTCGCTCGAACCCACTGTCGAGCAGAAGTCGAGCGTTTGAATCTGCCTGACTTCGCTCGAGCGGCCAGAAGCCGCCGCTCGAGCGATATGTACCATAATCCATATTAATCAACAGTTGATAAAATTAGAGCAGAAATTCATGCTTTTAATCAATTAAAATCACAACTTTGATTTATTCGTTTTTTCATATAAAACCAATGATAAAGTAATGAAAGAATTAATATATATTGGTTCCAAAAGTATTAAAAATGCAATAATTCAGCTCAATCACATGTTTTAAAAGATGCCAAGCGGATTTTTAAAGCAAGTCAAGTATTTTAAAACTTAGGAATATTTTTAATGTCCTGGAAATATGTATATGGGATATTTCCAGCGTTATTAGACTAAACTTAATTTATAAATACCACAATTATAATATTTTTGAAGGGCTTCAAAAATATTATAATTGTGAAAATTTATTTAATTTAAATGATTTTACTCAATTAAAAATATTATGAGATTTAAATTATGTTGAAAACTCTAAATTAATTTAAATGGTTTTATTCTCTTCAAGTGATTAACAAGACTTCATCATTTTAATTAATGATGAAAGAGTATTATTTTGTGAACTTTAGTTTATAAAATAATATTCTATCTTAATTCTTCTCAATGTTTTTAAATTAAATAAATACTTACGCATTTTCAAATCAGTACTTAAATTCACCGTTAGATCGTTTTAAAGATCCCAAGACGAAGGACCTGGATTAAATACCCAAGCCCCTAGTTTTTTCCCTTCACTTTTTCCTTTCCTCTCTCTCTCCTCTCCCTCTCTCTTCCAGCCCGTCGATAGCCTCTCTATCCTCTCCACCATGGCCTTTTTCTCCTCCCAGCTCAGCCATTGCTGACCACCTTTAGTCACCTCCACCACCGGCAACTCCCCCTCACGCCGACGAGTCCAACCTCATCGGTGGTGAGTCACACGGTAGCCTCCCTCTCCTCTTACGGCAGCTTGACCAAATGGATTTCAAACACCATTTCTCTCACCTTACGCTGCTGTATGTAGCCAACAGAGTCACCAAGCACCTCCACCGACACCTCAAGCTCAGGGGTTCACCTTCATGGCCTAATTTCCCTACAACTCTCTCCTTCTCACTCTCCATCACACAAAGCCTTCACACAGGTTTACCACCCTTGCACCGCGGTACAAGGCTACCCACACCACCACCACTGGCCTCCCCTAACCACCACAACCTTCCCTAGCCATTCCCACGCCCCACCTAAGTCCCCACCTCTCTCACTCTCCCCCACTCTCTCACGGCCTCTCCTTCGCCTCGCGACCAGATCTACCACCGTGGACCATCGTAAAGCCACCACACCTCCCTCAAGTCCTCCATAGCTAGCCTTAACCCCTAGCCTTGAAACCCACGAATTTCCCAATTTAGCCATACACGACCTAAATTCCTCCACGAGCCGTCATGCCTCCACCGTGTGCCACCTCGGCACCACCATTAGGTCACCACTCTAAGACTATGACCAAACCCTCCTCGCTCAGATCCACCCCTGTAGCTACCTTCAACGGCCTAAATAGCCACCATATGAGGTTTAACGATCACTTACGACTCTTTCAACGCCTTTGACTGTGGCTGGTAGCGAGCAACACACGAATTATCCCATCAATGGTATAACCCTCTATTCCTCGTTATTTATATTAAATGTTAATTGATATGTGACACCCCCCAGATTTCGCTTGGGATTGAATGGACATCTGAAGCATCAGAACTTGCAACACAAGCTTACCTGCTCCCGTTCATGACATATAAAATGCAATATTCTTAACATACATCTAGCATTATGCAATATTCGCAATGGATAATTTTTTTTTTTTGAGCAATACTATGCACGAAACTTATAATATCTCAAATAGTTAAATCATAATCCAAGCATACTTAACAAAATAAACATCCACGATTTCAGTACGAGTTTCAGAAGACTGTAATCTCAAAAACATGGGAGGCCAGACTCCATATTTACATTACCAAAATACACTATTGAGGAAGTTCATCGAGTAACTCGTGTAACTCGACTAACAAGGCCAGAATACTATGCAAAAACTAACTATGGAAGCTATAAGCTCTGCATTGTGTCTGTGGCATCTAGTCAACCTCCTTCAGTCTACCAATGTCTGCTCCCTGCTCTGATCCTGACACACCACCTACCATTCGGGGGGAATGGTAGTTGAGACTACTACGGTGAGATTTGATTACAAATCTCATTAAGTTAACAGGCAACTCCCACACAGGTTAAAGATGCATGCATGGCAGTAAAAGCATGAATGCATAATTAAAGTCATAAGTAAGCATAGCATAACTTGACATATAATATGGCATAACTGACATAACCTGAAATGAAATGTAAACTGAACATGACTTCACATAACATGAACTTAAACTTAAAATATAACATGGGCTAGCAACATAACATAAACGTGAACTTGAAACATAACATGGACTTGAATCATAGCATGAACATGAACATACATAACATAAACATGAACTTGAATTTAACATAAACCTGAGTATAACATGACATAAATGTGAACTTGAGGCATAATGTAAACATGAACATAACATAACATGAACTTGAATTTGAACATAACATGTATGTGAATATAGCATGACATGAATATGAACTTGAAACATAACGTGAACATCAATATAACATAACATAAACATGAGCTTGAACATAACATAAACGTAAACATAACATGATATAACATGAACTTGAAACTTAACGTGAATATGAACATAACATGTACGTGAACATAACATAACATAACATGAACTTGATCTAAAACTTATTCTTATCTCATGGGGTCTCCATGATTGTTTATTCTTATTTCATAGGGTTACCATGATTGTTTATTCTTAACTTCTTGACATGAACTTGGAATCTTGTTTAATAGACTTAATTAATAACATGACCATATGGGTGCTACATGGGTCCCCTCGAGCAATGTGTCCCTACCGATTACTGCATCACAACACAGGTATCTACACTAGCTGTGAGTGCGTTAATACGTACTCCACAGTTGTTGTGGCCCCATACTTCAGGCTCCACAGTTATTGTGGTCCCATGAATTATTTGTGCCACACTTGCTATAAATACACATCAAATAAAATATGGCTCCATTGGCGTTAGTGCTCAGCGCGCTCCGCTGACCAGCTAGTTAGGCCCCATTCACAACCTGTTGACTGTACTTCATCAACCCAGGGAATTTCATACCTATTTAAATACTCCAGCGTGAACAAAGGAGTTCCACTAGGATATTACCCCATCCTAGCACTTAGGGTCGTGATTGACATGAATAACTTAGCATGAACGTGATCTGAAACTTGACTTAACATAAACTTGATCTGACTTCTTTACTTAACATGACATTCTTGCAATGGTAAATATTACATGATATGAGATACATATAACATATGACATACTTATAACATATAGCAATATGTGACAGAATAGATTGTGTAATAGATAAATATTCATGAAAGAATAAATCATGCGTAACAGACAAACATGTAATGACGTGGCATGGCATGGCATATATGATAACATACATACATAATTATAGTTTCATTACCCATCATACATACACAGTAAACTAATTGTAAGTTAAAAGCTAACTTACCTCGATTGTCGCGTTCTACAAGAATAAAGTGCGAAACACGAAAAACTGTAAGAAGGTATTTTAAAAGTTAAACATTTAATTACTAACAATTATAAACATGAAAACAAGCTAACTTATAGTAAAATTATCATTTTACCCTCTATATGTGGAAAAATGATCATTTTACCTCTAACTTAAAGATTTGACATTCTAATTCCAAAAATTTTCAAAATTTACATTCCTCATGTAAATTTTGTCCTAAATTCAAATATCAACTTAGAAAAATTTAAAGCAAATTACAACTATGAAAAACACACTATGGCCGAAACATCCATAGGCCATTTCTCTTGATTTTGTTGCAATTCCTTCAAACTTCAAAACTCATGCTTAAGCCAAAATTTTGCAACAAGGATCTTCATATCCTAAGTTTAAAACCATATTTAAAACATCCATTTAGAAAAACCCAATAATCAACACCAAACTTTTTTGTAAAAAGATCCAAACACTTGAATCACAAGTTTTGACCCTAAATCAAAACATCTCCAAGATTTCCAAAAATCAAATCTTACTTCTAACATATTCACAAAATCATCCTAAGATCAATCATGCTTTAAATGATCAAACAAAAGTCACCAAAATCACAAAATAACACTTGGAGTTTTTGGTTTTACACTTAGTCCAAAAATAAAAACTTTTTCCTCATCTAGTTTTGATAAATATCTTCATCAATGGCTTAAGAAGTTGAGATCTTCGAAATAAAGCATCACATGGTTTAAAAATGTGTCTTAAAGAAGATCCAATCATCAAACTTAAAATCACATGGCTAAAACTCAATAAAACATGCATCTAACCCAAAAACATCAAATCTTAGGCCTAACCAAAATCATCTTGCATAGAAAAATCATATCTTTAAAATTAACATGAAAATAAGAGACTTAGGATAATCATATAAAAATATCAAAGCCTTTATACTAAGATCAAACCTTGAAATATTCAAACTTTCTCCAAATAAAAACTGTTTTTTCACTTCCAGTTTTCAAGTTTCTAGATCTAGGAAACTCTATCATCAAAAACTTTATTCATGCAACAAAACCTTAATTAACACTCTTAAACATGTTCTAAAAACACTCCATAAAATTTTTGGACCAAGATATGTCCATTAGCTTGGTCAAAAACTCCAAAACATAACATATTCTCTAGTTTCACACCCAGAATGACCTTTCCATGGTTAAAAATACTTTTGACCAACCAATGACCATGTAATGATATGAATAATATATATATGGAAAATATACTCAAAGAGGAACAACTTTTATGAAGGAGTCATCGTGTGAAAATACTTACAAATGGGCGAAAAACTCCATGCAAAAATACCCAGAAATCTGCTCAGGAGAGCTCTTTTGGGTTTCTCTCTAAGAACGGTTTGAAGAAGTGATTAAAGGGAAAGAAGTGTATCTTGCACGACTCTATACTTCTGGAGGGGGAAGATATGGACTTGAATGACCATTGATTGAAGGTTGCTATGTGACATAAAGTGGAGAATAGTGAGGGAAAAGGACTGTCTGCAGAAGCTGTAAGGTATAGAGGTTGATGGGGTGGGTTTCTCCATCTCATCAAGGCACTATTGGGTGCAGCCAAGGGTAGTGGATGGTCTACCATGTGAGGGAAGAAGTTTCTTCAAGAAAATTTTCCAAGGTGGCCAAATTCGTGAGCCTTGGTGGGCCTCAACCAAGTGGGCTTCAATTTAGGGTTTAAAGGGGGTTTGGTTAGGGTTTGAGATGCTATCAAGTCCAAATCCAATTTTTCTTGGCCCAATCAAATTTCCAAGGTTTAAAAGGTTGGATAATGATGTCATTACAAGGATTTTAGAAATTAATAGCATGTGGAAGTGATTTAATCAAGTGATTAAACACAATGCTAGAAATTGGATCGAAAAGGGTTTGAAGGCCAATTTAGGGTTTGGGGAAACCGTTTAGGGTTTTGGTTTCAACCAAGCTTTTGGGGTTTCAATTGGATTCTAACCATTTAGGGTTCACTAGGGTTGAAACCCTATTTGATCTGGCTCAAATTGGTTGATCAGATGAAAAAGCTTTTGCTTAGGTGGCATGATTTTACACCTTGATTTCCTTCACAAATCCATCTAATGATTCCTCTTCATGCCAAGTGTCTAATACTATTTACTATGTGTGGCTAAGATCTTGCCAAGTGTCCAAATAAAACTTCACTTAGTACACTTATCGAGATTACTATTCACTGTGATTTTGAAAACACTACACTTAGTACACTTATCAAGGTTACTATTCACTCCAAAAAAATGCGTAATAAACTTAGTACTGAAAAATCCTAAATATTCATATTAATCTACAATGAAAATATTTTACCAAAACTCTACCCCAAAATCCCCCTATAAATAAATTCACAGTTTCGAATAACCATTTCGTCCGAAATTATGAAAATTGATTATTGCGCTATAAAATCCTAAATATTTGATTGAGTCTAGTGGCGTAAACTATAACATATTCTGACACTTCTAACTACCTCAAACAATTAAAATTGTATTTCTAGCACCATAGTGAGTGATAACACTGATTATGTTAACAAACTAAAACCTTTGCAATTAGTCAATTCTTGAAAATTTACGGAGTTTTCACGAGGTTCCTAAAGTCTAGAAATTCTACCATTGAATTTCTAGCAGGCTATTACATGATAGGTTGTGGACAGTGTTGTTAGTATTGTGGAGTTCAGCTCTATAGTGAAGTGTTGGGCATAATTGTGTAGTGTTGTGGACTATGTCGTGAAGTATGGGAGTGAAGTGTGTGCTGTAGTTGTGATGCGGCATGGTGTGTGAAGGGGGTACACGTGAAGTGTATTCCTTGTAGTGTGACAATGCACTGTGTAGCGTGCATCGTAGTGACGTGGCATAGTGTGAATGGAAGAGAGTTCACGTAAAGTGTACCATGTGCAGCGTCATGATGGTGTCGCAAAGGTTGGGATGGCGTAGTTGAGGAGCATAGTGCATGTTGTGTAGCTTTGAGAACTATGTAACGGTCTCCAAAAATAACTGTGATGCGGCCTGTAGTTTGAGGTGACAGGTGTCACCTTGTAGTTGACTTATGGCTTAGAGTATGTGTGAAGTGATGGGATAGTGTAAGAGTAGCGCAGTGGAAGCATGACGGGGGTCATGACGTAACTCAGGATTTATCTCGAGCTACGTGACGTGACTGAGACGTAGTGGTGAATGAAGTCCTATCATGTCAAGTGTTGGGATAAACTTGTAAAGGGGCTGGAAAGTAGGAAGGTCCTGCTGACCGGGTTTGAGTAGAAGTTAATATCGGAGTATGGAGCTTGTTTATACAAGTGGGCGTTCAGCAAACTATAAGTTGATCTCAGGTGATAAAGGGTAAGGTACATGTGTATCTGGTGAAACATGTGTACCAGACGGATTTACCATATATAATAGGTAATCTGTCCTAAACATGGTTGCACTATGTTTAAGCCTCATAGTTGGCTTAAAGTTATGTGGCATGCATGGGTCAGAATGAGGATTGAGTATGAGCTAGAATGCATAAAGGTAGTAATGGGTATGTTGTCTAGGATTGGGATGCGTGACTTAGTCAGCCTGAGTCATGCATCGTAATGTGGTTGATAGAAGAGTAAGACGAAAGTTTTAGTGTCTTAACCCTAAGGTGGATCACGGAGGTTCACTTTAAAGGATAAGACCTCGAAGTAGGGTGTTGGATTTGGAAAAGCTGACCCAAGTGGGTCCCAGAGAGAGGAAACGTGATGAGGAAGACGTAGAAGATGGAAGTAGTGACGGTAAATGGACTCTGAAGGTTTTAGCATAGTAAATGGCAGGTAAGAACACAGGGATGGATGGAGAGTGTTCCAAGTGAGGTGTAGTTCTATTTTTAGTATAGTTGCTTATGTACTAGATAGAGAATGTCATTGAGGTTTTGTGTATGCATGTAGGTTACCATCTAACACACACATGAATGGACTGCATTTAATGAGTATGGCATGAAGTCCAAGTAAATATTATGTTCATACTCTTCTAGAGTTTTCTAAAAAAATGAAAATGAAAATGAAATGCTTTTCCCTTAGGAAATGACACGAAACATGTTGTACGAAAGAACGCTAAGTATAAGTTTTCAAGCATAAATATGTAACAGCCTTCCTTGGCAACCTCTTTTTACGCACCCCAAGTATGTAAGTGTATGCATGTGAATGTATGTTATACGTAGTAAGTACTGGATGTATTTTCAAGAAATGAAATGGGAGGCTTAGGCCTTATGCTTTAAATGACGTGAAGAAAGAGTTTTAAATGTCCTTATGAACTAATGCTTTAAAGGATGCATGATGTTTTAAATGATGCCATGAAAGATGACATTTAAGCTCATGCTTTTAAATGACTTTTATGAATGAACAGACTAAAGGACTGAAAGAACTGAAATGAATGAAAGGAATGAATATTTAATGTATGAAAACACGTAACGGCCATGGCTGAATGAACAGATGAAGGTACAGAAGGACTGGACTGGGCAGATTGCAATGCCAGGTAAGTAATACTAGTAGGGCACCCAATGCAACACCATAACGGAATGGATTCCCAACCCGTGGCCACGGGCAGAATCAAGGTTCAAAAGACCGCTAACCCTCACACATAAGGCGTAACAGTATGCAACGGCCAATGAAAGTGATAAGAAAAAATGTATGCATGTTAAGAAAGAATGCATATATGCTAAGACTCTTTAAGAAATGAAGGCAACGAGGTGTGGGAAATTGTTCACAAGAAGAAAACCCTTTTTTAAAAAAAAAAACCCCACCTCACAATATTTTAAACTAAATTGAATGTCTATGTATGATATGGAGTGAAGAATGCATAACTGAAAACTTATATTATTATATTTTAACTGTATGAAGTAATGATTATAAGTCATCGACTCATTTTAGTTTTTATGTGTGCCCTCCCAAGGACAGATGAGCATGACGCGTCAGGATGAACACGACCCAAGGGAAAGAGCACGAAAGCCTAGGCACAATATTTTATACAAGAGACTTTAATTTATAAAATTTAATATTTTTCGCTATAACCCTTTAAATTAATAAATAAGTTTTATTTATAAACATGGAGTCTTTTGTATCCTATCATGAAAGGAAAATAAATTTCAAAATGAACGGTAAGGACCCACCACAAGAGCGGGTGTTACAGACAACCAATTTGAGTTGGACTCGATTAAAGAGTTCTAACGTGAAGATGACTTGTGGACTTGTATCCCTGTTGGAATAGATGCCGACAAGTTCGAATTTGAGTTGGACTCAGTCACAATCATTCAATAAGAGAGTTCGAATTTAGAAACATGATTTAGTAGTTCATTTAATGTAAGATTGATAGTGACTGAGACTGCATAAGAGATTTCAATCAATGATGATTTTAAATTGAAATAAATTTCTAATGGCCAATCTTTAAATTCTAAAAAGAGTCTAACTTGTTCAATAAATAATAAATGAGATTTAACCTAGTTATTGAGCTTACTTAAAACTGATAATCAACCTCAATAATTTATAACTCGTGGGCTTATACAATATAACTCATTAGATATAATTTAGACCCAATAAAAATTATTAGGGAGTTGCTAAAGACACAAAGGGATCCCACATACTAATGTGGCACAATATTAGTGTGCCCTGTGTCCATTTTCCCAAGCCCCTCTTTCCCCACTTTCCCTCTCTCTCTCCCTCCCCGTGCACCCACCACCACCAGTGGCCATTCCCCCCTCACCCGCTCTCCCTCTTCCCCTCGCTGCTCTCCCTTCCCATCTCCCTCCTCCCTTTCTCTTCCAGCATGCAACCACAACCTGTCACCGTTGTCGTCCCTGTTGCCCACAACCCATCGCCAACAAACCGCTGCCCATCTTTCTGTCTATTTCTCCTCCCTTTCTCTTCCAATTGACGAGCAGTGTAGGTCTCGAGTTGCCACTACCCATCTTCCTCCTCTCTTTCTCGGGTCACCTGATGGGCCCCTAGGCAGACTAAGTCTTAAGAATCAATTACAAGATTAAGAGCCACGAAAATCAAGGAAGCAATACAAGGATTTGTGCAATCTAATTGGGATGAAGCTAGCAGGAGCCCAACACTCATAATGAGCTTGAGAGAAGAAGATCCAGTTTTGATCCATTTGATCCAAGTTATGGAAGACACGACTTGAGCATATTGTTATTGAAGGCCATGGACTTATTTATTTCATTAAAATGACTTATTTTATTAGTCATATGAATTAATCTAGAATAAATGGACTTGGGGGATGTCCAACCCACACGTCTTATTTCTAATGAAGTAGAGTTTTTGGGAATGACTTGTATTTTGGCCAAAGGCTTATCTGGAAAGTTATTATTTTATTTAAACTAGGGTTTTAGAAGTACTGTAGCGCGGCACTGTTCACTAGGGGTTTTAGGGATTGTTTATTTAAACCACTTGTAACCTCATTTGAGCATGTTAGACATTATTGAATTTTGATTGGTGAGTGGAGTTTACTACTCTTGTTCTTGATTGAACTTCTGACCTTATCAAAAGTAAATCACAACTTTTGTAGCGTTCCTCCTTATAATCTGGGTTCTTGAGACGGATTCTTCAACGGGTCTAGACTTTGATATAATCTAGGTTCTTAAAACAGGTTCTCAACGGGTCTAGATTCTTCATTCATAGACTTGAGTTTGGCTTTCTTGGGTTTTTTTTCAATATTGTTGTTGGGTCTCAAAGCAAGTCGATTGGGGTTCACATCATCGTTGTCACCCATCTCCCCCCTCACCACCTCCACAACTCGTCGACGACCACCACTCTGGTCATGCCCTGATGTCTTCTACCCACAATGGGGTGTCTTCAACCACCATGGTCGCGCGCGGGGATGAGGCACCGGGGAGGGCAAGGGCGGACATGGGGAATGGGACGAAAAAAAAAATAGAGAAAACAAAAATAGAGCATGTGGGTGTGCCACATCAGTTTGTGAGATTCTTTGTGTGGGATCATTTTGTATCTATAGTGTTTTTCAAATTATTAATATCTCGACTTTAGAATTATTGGGCTAGATCATTACAGTTGCTCTCCTAGAAGTTCCCTCACAGTACACGTTGTTTGCCTGTTGCGTTCTTGTTTCTCTTATCTTAGTGTACTTGTTTATCTTTGCTCATGCATGTCCTAACTTACTTATTGTCCACCCAATTGCCTTTGCCCACTTCCAAACTTGTTTGACTTATGTATCGCCCGTTCATTCTTACTCACTCGATGTTAAACTCGCATCCCTTTAATCACCTTACCTTTTTCTGCCTAAAATGGAGCTTACTTCATTCATTCGTTACTCTTCTCATGAATCTTTCCCTGCCTTGGGTTGTGCTTCCCTAGGTATTTCTTCACCTCAACTTCTACTTGCTTGGACAGTTTGACAGGTCTTTTGGCTTCTTGTGCCCAAGATGACAAATCTCTTAGCCTCGTACATGGGGATGTTCTTATTTTCTAAGGGCGTAGTTCTCACATAAAGCATGAAGAATCCACCTTCGAAAATGGCATCTAGTGTGCAGATTAGGGCATATATAATGATGACAAATAGAAAATGGGACACGGGTTCACTTGCTTCAACCGAAGGGGAATATTAAAGAAACCCATTTGGAGCCATTCACAGAGGCTAAAAAATGGATTTTGGGAACGCAACACCTAATCCAAGAGCACCATCTCTTCATAAAACTGCATCCTAAGTAATGCAAAAATCCTCAATTTCCATGGTCATACACCTTTTCTATATCCAATTTGCGTCATATGCTTGTACTATGTGTTTGATTCTAGACTCTAAATATTCATTGACAATGAGTGCCGAGTCCAAAATTTGCCTCCCTTTTGACAAAGACATTTTGAAACATGAAATAATGTTCTCCGTCAACGTGATCATATAATTGGCAAGGACTTTGGATATAATCTTAGATATGATACTTTTTCTCTAAATCTTCATGTATATGTGAATACGAAAAACACACCGGCCTTTGTGTGTATTTACTGAAATTTTGTAATGCAAAACAAAAACCTTAAATGCCTAAAATTTTTACGGTAATAATTGCCATAAGAAGCGTTATAACAACGGCTTTTTGTTCTGTACCTTAAATTAAAATAAAAATAAAATAAATAAAATAAAATAAAATAAAAAGATGAAGAAGAAAGAAAGAAAGAAAAGAAAAACCAACGGCTCTTTGTTGTCAAAATATTTAACGGCTAGGTTGTTGGCCCAACGCTTTCTGTCGACTGAGACAAACAGTCTTACAATATTATGTTATTCTCGTCCAAGGTATAATATATATGAAATCAACCCTCATTTAGTAATGAAGGACGTTGGCTGGGGAACATCTGGTCTATATAGGATCGATTCATTGTATTGACCTTAAAATGGCATCGTCACGCAGGGCCTTTCCTTTTCTTATTGTTTGTGCACATGTTAGTTCGGAGTATTTTACGATTAGGAAGTACTCCCGGCCACATAAAGTAGTCTCATGGTCGTGAGGATTTGAAAAATAGTACTTACTAACTTTATTTTTTATTTTTTGTAAAATGCTGTGTGTAACTAACCAACCTAGCTATGACGTCGTGTTTGATGCCCTGTTATGTTTCTCCATCATTCCTCAATTGTTTAAGGAACCTCATCATGTCACATTGCTCTCCATGGCCATTTCATCCGGCCAATGGCATGATCAAATGTACGTATTACGTACACTCTCACAAACGTATATATACTGTATTAAATGAATGCAGTCCTTCTCATGATGTGATCAATTTATTTTTAAAAATGCATTGCAGTCTTACAGTCTATAAGTCTTGCACACTCCCTTTAAAAACAATGGATATATAAATCTGAAATTTATATGAAAAAATCATTATTTTAGTGGACTCTTAACTTTTTTTCAAAATGAGTAAGCTGGGTTTGCACACCCTTAAATTGTATTTAACATTATTTTTATTTTTTATGTTTTTAAAAAATGTGTTGTTTGCATGATCAGTTTTAACTCTTAATAAAAGGCATTTTACTGTTATATTTTATGAAATTTTATTTCATAAGGTTAATATTCTAATATTATATCCTAGGCATTTTTTTAATATTAACATTATTTATTACTCATCCTTTTGGGATTTTTCTTTCTTCATTGGTCCTTAATACTTATATAGTAGGGGCCTTAAAGCATTGGCAATGACCAAGTCTAAAATTTGACTAAAATTAGAGTTTTTGGCTAAAATCAAAACTAATATAGATATTAATTCACATTGGACTAGCCATCCTAAAGTTAAAATAATAATATAATATTATATATTTTAATAATAATTTTTTTAATATTTTGCAAATACACTCTATACATTAATTAATAATTTAATTTTTACTTAAAATTATTATTTCTCAACTATTTTTTTCTTAACCTAATTATCTAACAAATATATTTGAGAATATTTTACTCATAAAATAATATTTGGAAGATAAATAGTAACTGGCCAAATTTGAAGAAACATATATATGAAAATACCGTAGCTCAAAAGCCATTGAGCTAATTGGCTATTCCAATGTAGATCGATTTTGACATAATTAACTATAATTTGACTTGTGCTCTTAGGCATTGGGTCTTTCATTTCTAGTAATCAAGCAGGCCATTGGTTATTGAGTGTGAACTGCCGCTTTGAGCATAGATTGTATAATTCTTGAAACAAAGCAAGAAGTCAGTCCTAGAGAAAATTTAAACGTTTGATTTCCATTCTTTCGTCAATAGTTTACAATCATGATCATTAGTTGAACTTTCTTCAATCAGATTAGCAACAAAATAGTTACAAATCAAGTTCTTTTGAAATAGAAACATTGTGAGGATGATAGCCAGAAGATTCTATTCCAAGCATCAAGTTTCGTTTGGAAATGAATGAGGTTAAAACCTTACGCAGAGTGCACGATAAGATATTCTTGTGCACTCTGTTGAATAAATATAAAAGTGGGAAGGTCATCCTCCATTGATTCAATCAATGTTTCCAACCCTTTAGTTTTTGGATTCATCTAGAGGGTTATTCTGACGCACTGCCTCCAAGTGGCAAGCTTTCGAGCCTCGATGACTTTCTGTGTCGTATGTTTGACCAGGCAAGAGAGAGAAGGGACAAGGACTAGGCATCTGCGACTCCCATTAGACCTCGGATAATTTATAGTCGTGCTTGTCTTTAACGTTGTCTTCTTCGAATAACCCTGTGCTGTTTCTATATTGACTTTAAACATCCTTATTACTCATGTTTAGGAGTATCTTTTTTCTTTCCGAAGCTGAAGATATATAGACAAGAGAGTATCAGAGCTAGGGTACTTATATTGGGGATAAAACAGGTAGGTGGTTGATTGATATTTTGTCCACACTATAAAGAAACTAAACAGATCATGACAAGTAGAAATAAAAAGACGAGGAAGAAGGATAAAAACATAAGGATAGAAAAACTTGCCAATGTCCCTATATATTAATACTCAATACTGAATCAGCTCCCCCACTATCTTTTAGAGCTAAAACAATTCCCCCTCCTTCTGTCTCTCTTGTTTAGATCGAAACCCTCTTGGTCAGCTTAATTAATTTTCTTGTAAAACATAGCGATGGAGATTCAATTCCACCAACACAAGCAGCACAAGAAGTCTGACATCTCAGGAATAAGCAAAGAGAGCAAGTTCAAGGGAAGAAGCAGAAGCAGAAGCAGCAGTAACACAAAAAAGTTTGTTGGGGTGAGACAAAGGCCATCTGGGAGATGGGTAGCTGAGATCAAAGACACAACACAAAACATAAGGATGTGGCTTGGCACATTTGAGACTGCGGAGGAGGCTGCCCGAGCTTATGATCAAGCCGCTTGCCTTCTTCGCGGATCCAACACTCGCACAAACTTCATTACCCATGTGTTCTCAGATTCTCCCCTCGCTTCTAGGATTAGGAATCTCCTAAACAACAAAAAAGGAGCCAATAAAGAACAACAGGTTGAATCCCCTACTCCCACAATTAGTACAACTAGTACTCGTCCTAGTTCTAGTACTGGTCGTAATTCCACTTCCTCGAGCAACGGTGATAACTCTGATCTTTCTAGAGGAAATACCCAGTTTTTTTATGATGCATATAAACCAAATTTGAGCAATTGCAGTGAAGAGTTTGCGTCTCAACAGTATCCTGCCACATGGGGTTTTGGACCTGGGTATGATCGATTTTTGTTCACTCAAGAAGCGGTGGATTTGCCAAAGAATGCAGCTTTGCATGATACCGCTGAGTTGGAGATATCGGAATTTGAAAGAATGAAAGTCGAAAGACAGATATCGGCTTCGCTCTATGCAGTGAATGGAGTGCACGAGTATATGGAAACTGTTCATGGCCCTACCGAAGCTCTCTGGGATCTTCCACCATTATGTTCATTGTTTTGCTAAATTTGGTGAATTTTAATGCCCTTTCATCCTTTCTTTCTGTTAACTTTTATATAAACCCAGAAACGGGTATATGATTGAGATTACAATGTCAACCCATTTTGTTTGCACCTTATGTCATTTTTTTTTTCCCTAGTTCGTTCCAAGCACTCTGCATTCATCGGGGGAAAAGAGAAGCCAGAATGTCAATTACACGTTAAGTAGCGGAAGGATTTAAAATTTGGCCAGGGCCAAGGGTAACTACAACTATCGCTGGGACGGAGCTACTGCTAGTTGTATTTATGTTTTTTTTACTTTTTTACGTATTTTTTAACACTTTTAAATATATTTTTTTAAATCACAATATTATTAAAACGATACTTACTTAATCATTAAATAAAAAAATAATTTAAAAAAAAATCCAATGGAGCGGGCTCCCAAGCATTTCCCTTGGGCAATACTGATTTATGAGCCGTACTTCAGACTCCATATTTAACACACCCTGCACGCCCAATGACGTGGAAAAAAAAAAACTTGTGAAAATTGAATACCTTCTCTCGCAAAGCAAAGACCCATCCAAGACTCAATATACCCATCATCGACCAAAGAATTGCCTTTCCTGTGACCTTCGGCCAAACCAATCGCATACTCAACAGGCCCATCATTTGTGCTTCGGTTGATGAGCATTTTATTTTTTGAGTTCTTCTCTACTGCAGCCTCCTTTTAACTGCACACCACACTCCAACTGACATGGCCAGGTCATTTCTTTTATTAAAATTATACAAAATGTGAAATAATTAAAATTAAATCTCATTCCCTACCTTAGAGCATTAGCATTAGACTCATCAAATTCATCTTTAAAATTTAATAAAAAATATAAATTTTTCATAAATTCAAAACTTTCATATCTATAATTTCACATTGAATTAGCCATTAGATTCATCAAAATAATAATATAATATTATTTTTTTAATAATAATATTATTAATTTTTTTCTTCATATTCTGTAATTATGCTAACCATATAGACATTAATAGTTTAATTTAGTACTTAAATAATTGATTTTCAAATAATTTAGAATAAAATAAAATAAAATCATTGCCTATTAAAATTCGAATAAAATATTAGTTTGAAGGTAGAATAGTAGACTTTCAAATTTAAAAGAAGAGCAACAATTATTGTAACTCAAATCTTTCCAAATACCTCTTTGATAAATCTAATGCAAGTTCATTTCAAATAAATTCATCAAAATTTGAAAATGTATTGGCTTTTGATAAAGCTAATGCTAGTGCTCTTAAGTTCTGACCTCCCCCAAAATTCAAAGTCATCGTCTCCAAATCCCAACCTCCCCCAAATGTGATCTCCATTCTTCTAACTATTTCTTCAACTCCATTTCACCTATCTATCTCAATCAATCTCACTGCTGGCAATCCCCATCTCACTCAACTTCACTCTAGGCATCCACTACCACAAATGACCTAACTGCAACTAAATCCTCCACAATGCAGCAAAGCTTTCTTCTAGTTCTCAAAATGGAATTCAATCGAGATGATTTTTCCTAGAGAACTTGTCTAAAGAACATCAGCCTCATGAGTCTCCCTCAAATCTTGAGTTATTACTTGACCGGAAAGCGAAATAGTCGTGTTACTCAGATGAGGTTTGGGTTAAAGTGAGAAAAGACCGTTGCAAAAATGAGCTTGAAATGTGCAGGGGGAGAGACCATTAAGCTAGGATCAGAGGCTGAAAGCTTGAAAAAGGACGAAGGAACAAGGAGAACAGAGTTGGAATGGGGGTGAAAGAGAACACCATTGGGAAACGGACTAAAGAACCAAATGGGGGGGGCGGCAGAGAGAGAACAGAATTGAAAAAGGGAAGGGGGAAAGAAAACGTCGTCGGGAGAGTTTCCAAGCCCTTTTTTTACTTTTTCTTTTTAAATGGGTGAATAGTCCCCGTTGACCGTATTAAACCGATGTGTGGTCTGGGATATCAAACCAACTTTAGAATAGATTTTTTCTTTATTTTTTCTTCTTCCCACAGATCAATTGGCACCGATTTTTGAATTTTTTTTTTTTATTCATTAGCATTTTTGAATCAAAGTTTTTTATTGGGATTGTTATGGGTCTTTGAAACCCTAGTTATTCGACCGATGTCCAAGGGCCATTAGGCAAAGTCAATCTCATATTGTTATGGATATTTATG
This sequence comes from Carya illinoinensis, assembly GCF_018687715.1. Lineage (NCBI taxonomy): Eukaryota > Viridiplantae > Streptophyta > Magnoliopsida > Fagales > Juglandaceae > Carya > Carya illinoinensis. The sequence goes on from NC_056761.1 coordinate 28,095,766, forward strand.
TAATTTTATTTCATTAAATGTCGGTCTAGTAGGGTTTTAGTCGTGGGTCACTTATCTAGGCTCGTTAGGTAGTGGGTCAATTATTTTCTTTAGTGGGTCAATTATTCATGTTAGTGTTCGTTAATTTCATCAAGTCCAATAACTATTGGTTGAATCAGTCCACTATCTATCTTAATAAATATTGTAACTCATTATCAATGAAAATCATCAGATTCATCCATCTTGTTACTGAGTACTGGAGGACATTGGCACCTTGAAGAGCCCTATTTACTTTACAACTCATTTAATTACAAATACATCAGCGTATAACATTGGTCCCAGAGCCACGTTCATGCTCCATGGCTGACAGCTCCCACCATGCTCAACTTGCAGAAGATGTGTCCACATTGAAAGGAGAGACGGTGCACCAGCAAGAAGAGCTAGACAAACAGAGACAAATTCTAGAAGCAGTGTTACAATAGATCAACAATTTGGCAGCCAGTTATGATTAGTTGGTAGTCATAGTTGGTAATCAGCACTCAAGATAAGGTTCTTTCAACCCCAAGGGTCAAGTCAGTAACAATCCTTAATTTGAAGGGAATGGAGGAATTCATTGTGATGCTCTCAGATTCCATTTGGGATGGTACGGACATTCGAAGCTTTGAGATATGCAAGAAAAGGTTACATGTCCCTGTTCATGATATATAAGATGTAATGTTCCTAACATGCATCTAGCATTATACAATATTTGCAACGAATAATTTTTTTTTCTTAAGCAATACTATGCACCAAACTTATAATATCTCAAATAATTAAAACATAATCTATGCATACTTAACAAAATAAACATCCATAATTATAGTACGGGTCTTAGAAAACTGTAATCTCAAAACAATGGAGACTAGGCTCTATAATTACATTACCAAAATACACTATTGGGCTAGTTCATCGAGTAACTCGTGTAACTCAACGAACGATGCTAGATTACTGTCCAAAAACTTAACTATGGAGGCTATAAGCTCCACATCGCGTCTACGGCATCTAGTCAACCTCCTACAATCTGTCAGTATCCACTTCATGCTCTGATCCTGACACATCACCTACCATTCGAGGGGGAATGGTAGTTGGGACTATTACAGTGAGATTTGATTAGCAAGTTAATAGTAAACTCTGACACAGGTTAATTATGCATGCATGGTAGTAAAGGCATGAATGCACAATCAAAATCAATAATAAGTATAACATAACTTGACATAACATGGCATGAGCTGACATAACTTGAACTAAAACATGAATTGAACTTGAAACTTGCCATAACATGAGCTTGAAACTGAGACTTAACTTCACATGATAAAGCATGAACGTGAACTTGAGACTTGACATTAATGTGAACTTGAACATAACATGAATATAAACTTGAAAATAACAAGAACGTGAAATATATGAACTTGGAATCTTGTTCAATAAATTGAACTTAAGCATGAACGTAAACATAAGTGAACTTGAACTAAAACTAAACATGAACTTAACATTAATTGAAACATGAACTGAACGTGAACTTGAAACGTAACATGAACGTGAACTTGAACATAACATTAACGTGAACTTGAACTGAAACTTAACTTAACATGAACTTGATCTGAGTTCAAACAATCAAAATGATTTCGCCAGTAGCTTTTTCAGGAATAGTAAACAATCAGAATGATTCCGCCCAATGTATCCCATCAGAGATACTCAAACAATCAAAATAATTCCATCATGAGTATTTTAAATCACGTACCCTAATAATCAAAATGATTACACCAGGAATACCTAGTAATACTCTGACAATGAGAATGATTACATCATAAGTATTTTAAATGAAATACCCTAACAATCAGAATGATTACGCTAGAAGTATCTGCATAACTGAACTTGAACTAAATTCTGATAATCAAAATGACTTCGCCAGAAGTACCTCAAGTGAATTACGAATAGAGATGCTCAGACAATCATAGTGATTACATTGCGAGTATTCTAGACATAACTAACTTGACATGACTTCAAAGGTTGTTCCCGAGATACACAAACTATATTTGAGACAAAATGTGACTGAAATACTAAAGGACAGAAGTCCTAACGTAACACAACATGAGTTGAACGTAACTCGAAAGACATGACTTACTTGAGATAGAAACATTTCATAGCATGACATAACATATAACAGATAATATTTTGTAACATGACATAATATGTAACAAACAACATACTTAACATAACATACTTGCAAGAGTGAATATTACATGAAATGACATACATAGACATATGGCATACTTAACATGGCATACTTATAATATATAGTAATACGTGACATAATAGATTATGTAACAAATAAATATTCGTGATAGAATAAATCATGTATAACAGATAAACATGTAATGATGTGGCATGGCATGGCATATATGGTAGCGCACATATATAAACTATAGTTCCCTTACCCATCACACATATATAGTAGACTAAGAGTAAGTTAAGAACTAACTTACCTCGATTATCGAGTTCTACGAGAGTAAAGCGTGAAACATGAGAAACTGTAAGAAGGTATTCTAAATGTTAGAAATTTAATTACTAACAATTAGAAACATTTAAAAGAGACAACTTATGATAAAATTACCATTTTACCCTCTACAAGAAAATGACTATTTTATCCCTAACTTAAGGATTTCACATCCTAACTCCAAAAATTATCAAAGTTTACATTGCTCATGCAAATTTTATCCTAAACTCAAATATCAACTTAGAAAAATTTTAAAAAATTCACAACTATAAAAAAATCAATATGGCCGAAACATTCATAGGTCATTTCTCTTAATTTTTGTTGCAATTTCTTCTAACTTCAAAACTCATGATTAAAGCAAAATTTGGCAACAAAGATCTTCCTATCCTAAGTTTAAAAATATACTTAAAGCATCCATTAAGAAAAAGCTAATCATCAACACCAAATTTTTTGTGAAAAGACCCAAATCTTTTAACAAATAGCAAACCCTTGAATCACAAGCTTTGACCCTAAATCAAAACATCTTTAGGAATTCCAAAAAATAAAATCTTACTTCTAACATATTCATAACATCATCCTAAGATCAACCATTCTTTAAATCATCAAACAAAAGTCACCAAAAAGCACAAAATGACACTTAAGAATTTTTGGTTTTACACTTAGTCTAAAAACATAAACATTTTACTCAACTAACTTTGATCAATCTCTTGATCCATAGCTAAAAACATAGAGATCTTCAAACTAAAACATCACATACTTTAAAAATGTGTCCGAAAGAAGATCCAACCATCAAACTTAAAATCACAAGGCTAAAAATCAATAAAACATGGATCTAACTCAAAAATATCAAATCTTAGGCCTGACCAAAATTCTCTTGTATAAAAAAATCATATTTTTTAAACTAATACTAAATATTTTCAAACTAACATCGTAACATGCAAATAAGAGACTTAGGATCATGATATAAAAATATCAAAACCTTTAGAGTAAGATCAAACCACGAAATATTCAAACTTTCACAAAATAAAAATTGTTTCTCCACTTCCAATTTCCAAATTTTTAGATCTAAGAAAATCTATCATCAAAAATTTTATTCATGCAACAAAACCTCAATAAACACTTATAAAGACATGCTGACAACACTCCATAAACTTTTCGGACCAAGATATGTCCATTAGCTTGATCAAAAAATTCTAAAATATAACATACTCTCCAGTTTCACGCCCAGAATGACATTTCCATGGTTAAAAATACTTTTGACCAATTAAATAGCCATTAAATAAGACAAATAGGATATCCACAGAAATCACACTCAAAGAATAACAACTTTTATGAAGGATTCATTATGCGAAAATACTTACAAAAATCTCCAAGCAAAAAGACCTAGAAATCTGCCCAAGAGAGCTCTTTTGGGTTTCTCTCTAAGAATGGGGTGAAGAAGTGATGAAAGTGAGTGCAAATGTCTCTTGCACAACTTTACACTTTTGGGGAGGGAGTTATGGACTTGAATGACCCTTAATTGGAAGTAACTATGTCACATAAAGTGGAGAATAATGAGGGGCAAGGACTGTATGCAAAAGCTATTAGGTATGAAGGTTGATGAGGTAGATTTCTCCTTTACATCAAAACACTATGGGTGCATCCAAGGGCAGTGGATGGCCTGCCATGTGAGAGAGGAAGCTTCTTCAAGAAGCTTTGCCAAGGTGGCCAAATTCATGGGCCTCAACCAAGTGGGCTTTAACTTGGAGTTTAAAGGGGGTTTGGTTAGGGTTTGGGATGCTATCAAGTATAAATCTAATTTTTTTTCTTGGCCCAATCAATTTTTCAAGGTTTAAAAGGTTGGATAATGATGTCATAACAAAAATTTGGTGAATTAATAGCATGTAGAAGTAATTTAATTAAGTTATTAAACACAATACTAAAAATTGGATCAAATTTAGTTTTAAAGGCCAACTTTAGGGTTTGGGAAAACTATTTAGGGTTTTGGTTTCAACCAAGCTTTTAGGATTTCAATTGGATTCCAACCATTTAGGGTTTCACTAGAGTATAAACACTCTTTGATCTGGCTCAATTTGGTTGATCAGATGAAATAATAGGGTTTTGCTTAGGTAGTATGATCTCACACCTTGATTTCCTTCACAAATTCATCTAATGGTTCCTCTTGTACCAAGTATCTAATACTATTCACCAAGTGTGGTTAAAATCTTGCCAAATATCCAAATAAAACTTCTCTAACCTAATTTGGACATTCCACACTGTGATTTTAAAAACACTGCGCTAGGTGTTATTATTGAGGTACTATTCACTCTGGGAAGTTAAAAAATAAACTTTGCACTGAAAAGTTCTAAGTATTCATACAAACCTAACTGTGCAATTTGCTTACCAAAATACTACCTCAAAGTGCCTCAAAAAAACTAAAATGCATTTTGTCTGAAAACTGAAAAATGATATTATTGCATCATAAAATCCTAAATAATCAATTGAGTCAAATGGCACAGACCATAATTTATTCTAACACTTGTAACTACCTCAAATAAATAAAATCACACTTCTAGCACCTTAGTGAGTGATAACACTGACTGTGCTGACAGACTAAAACCTATGCGATTAGTCGATTCATAAAAACTTACGAAGTTTTCACTATATTCCTAAAGTCTATAGAAATTCCACTATTGAATTTCTAGCGAGATGTTACATTTATGCTAGAACTCTTAGGTTGGACTTCCTTAAATTTGATGGGTCTGAATCGATGGAGTGGGTTCTTAAAGCCTAATAGTTTTTCTCTTATTTTAATACCCCAGATGATTAGAAGCTACAGTGGTATTGCTAATTAATGGAATCTGGGCCAGACTAGCCAGTTCATAATCAAAAGGATTTTGTCTTACCACTCAAAGTGCACTTTGGGCCCTCTACCTATAAGTATATAGTGGGGACTTTCACAAAACTAACAAACAACTGCTCTTAAGGAGTACCAGACCTAATTCGAAAGCCTATCCAATAGGATCAATGTGCTGACGGAGGAGTTTTGTATTAGTAATTCTATTACTGGGTTAAGTCGTAATTTTAGAATTATTGTGACTATGGTTAAAGCCACTACACTTTCAGCTGCTTTTGGGTTAGCTAAATTGCAGAAACATGAAGTTTCTAGAAGGAGTCAGGGAGTAGCACCCAGAATCACAACACAACCCAACCGACAAGATCTAAGATCCAACCCCACCAATTACAACTCAACCAACCCAGCAAGAAAATCCACTATATCCATTAGAAGAATCACACCAACCCAGATGCAAGAAAGGTGAGAAAGGGACATATGTTATTATTGTGATGAAAATTTTCACCCAAGTCACAGGTGTAATAAACCCAAAATATTTCTATTGAAAGGATTAGAGAATGAAGAAGAAGAGCAAGAAGCATCTGAAGGAAACTTATCCATTATGTAATCAGGAGAAGCAATTGTGGAAGGGACAAAACTAGGTGATCTGATAGGCATTTTCTTACATGCCATAGCAGGTTCACTTTCACCAAAAACTATGAGGGTGGAAGACATTATTAACCAACAAAAGTGTTGATTCATATGTAACAAGGAAATCCAAACTATCAGTGTGAGAAAGCCAGTTGACAGTCAAAGTGGCTAATGATGATAGACTTCCTTGCCAAGGTTACTGTAGGGTAGTGCCTATCAAACTACAAAACCTACATGTTAAAGCTCATTAATAGGTGCATGCAGTCTAATGGGGAACCATGAGGTACCACCCTTTGTAAGAACAAGAATGATGATTATTTTTATGAGAGAAAAAATAAAAATAAAAAATAAAAATAAAATAAAATAAAATAAAAAGTGTGTGTCATTAAAGTATGATGTTCTAATGACGATATTTCAAGGTTACCCTATTTCCTAAAAATAATCGAGATGGGAAAAAACACAGTTTTTGTAATGCAATTTTCATGTCATTCATGCATACATGTCATTTTTATTGTTAACCACAGTATTATAAATTTCTTTTTTTATGTTTTTAGCCTAATTTACTGACATTTGTATAATTCCCACCATGGTAGTCTCAACTACCATTCTCACCTCAGAATGGTAGAAAATGTGATTGGTTATGAAGAGTCAGGTCTTAATTTAGAAAAGACCACAAGATTGGATGTAGTTGACTGACAAGAATCTTTGCTTGGATGAAGAAATGTTGTTGTATATATATTATCAATTATTTATGGTTTATGGTATTAAGTCTATGTTATGGAAACAATGTGATAGTTCAAGTTTGAAATGAATGAGTATGCTACTCCAAGACAAAATGAAATGCAAATTTTTTTGTTTGTATATATTATACTGACTAACTGTCCAAACAATCTACAAGGTAGTTTTGTTTATGTGTAAATAATTGAGATTTTAGTTTATTTGGATGAAAAGAAAGAAGAAACAAAAACAAATAAATTGAACAAATCTTTTTGCTACGATTATTGCGTACTAATAAAAGTATGCTACGTGCATTGTATATTAACTATCATATACGAGGGTATGTAACCATGTTGCATGTGTTGTCGTGGCATATTAACTATTATTAGGACTCTAGTCCTCCAAGAACTTTCTTCATCTCGGCGGCATTCGGCCTCTAGCCTCGCAGTTTCATGTCATTCCTCCAAGAATCGATGCATTATTTTTAGAGGTACAACTACCCTTCATGTTGTTCTCTTCTCTCGCACCATGGTTATATTTCTAAGGGCTCTAAGTGTTGTGGTCTAAAGGGGAGTCACTTTTGGAAGTCTATTATGCAAGTACTATCGAAAGTTTGTGCAAATGTTAGATTGATGGTTAGGAAATGTGATATTTTTGGGTTAAGAAAAATTTAAGTTTTTCATGAATTAAAATAGGCGATTTGAGTATTTCGAATGCGATTACAAGTTACGTGTTCAATTAGAGATTTATTTAAGTTATATGATTTTCTATAGGTGGCGATTGATTAGCCATTGAGCACTATTGTGAGGAATTTTCAAAAGACTAAGAAGTTCAAGTAAGCGGGATTCCTATACTAGACTTTGTATAAAAGAAATAAAATAAGGGTGATTTTGAAAATATGCATGTTTGTCTTGAAAAGAAATCTGAAAACAAACTCAATTATGTGTTCTGCATATGCATAAATTCTGTATAAGAGAAAGTATTTTCTGTTATGACTTATGTAGACATGAGCTAATTTTGTGCATTCTATTTACTGAACTATGCAAAAAGTGCGAATATGAAATTTATAAAAATTTGTGCATGTGTGCATGTAATGCGAAGATGTTCAGAATCTATTTTTGAATATGTGGAATGATTTGGATTTATTTCAGTACTTTGTTTCAATATGATGTGGCTTCTAAAAAACATTTGGCATGATTTTTTGATTCTGTTCTAACTCTGATTATGGTTCTGATATGGTGATTCTGATTTTGTTTTGCTCTTATCTCTAGCCCTGTTACGGGATACAATAGTGACCTCTGATATCAACTGCAACACCCCGGTCCCACAGGAGTCGAAGAGTTACTTTCTGTAACTTAAAACTTTATTTCATCAAGATATTTATAGACTCCAAAATATAAAGTCATCAGAATACTATAAAATCTCTTAATAAAATCCAAAAATCCTCATAAATATTCTTTAAGTAATCCACTATACTTAAATAACCATCTCACTCATGCTCTATAATTCTGATCTTTAGCTGAACTATTCCAAAATTATCTGAAAAATGTTATGAAGATAAGGGTGAGTTATCAACAACTTAGTAAGCAGAGAACATATACTAATATGTAAACATAAGCATTTTCACAGAGTTCATAATGCAAAAACAAAACATTTCAATTTCTATATGCAAATCTCAAAAATACATATTATCAAAAAATTAGAGCGACACTTCAAACTGTTCATATTCAAAAACCATATTCAAATACCCATTTGGCACAACATAATTGAATATCTTCATCTTATTATATCATATTAGAACATCGACCATGTTTAACCCCCGTGGTAGGGTTATACATTTTGCAAAAAGCCAAGTAGAATATAAATCACCATGTTACCAAAGGGATTGCACTAAGAGTAGGACCAGAGGTCACTATTATATCCTGTGGTAGGGCCAGAGTCACTATTATATCTCGCGGCAGGGCCAGAGGTCACTATTGTATCCCATGACTGAGCCAGAGGTTACTATTGTATACCGTGACAAGGCTAGAGATCAGAACAAAACAAAATTAGAATCACCATATCAAAACCAGAATCAGAGTCAGAATAGAATCAGAAAGTCATGTCAAAAGTTTTTCAAAAGCCACATCATATCTAATAAAGTACTTAAATAAATCCAAATCATTTCACATATTCAAAACATCTTCACGTCACATGCACAAATTTTCATAAACTACATATTTTCTCTTTTTGCATAATTCAGAAAATAGAATGCACAAAATTAGCTCATGTCTACACATGTGCCTAGGCTTCCGTACTCTTCCCCTTGGGCCGTGTCCGTCCTAACGTATATAGTTTGTCTTGTCCTTGGAAGGGCACACATAAAAACTAAAATGAGTTAAAAACTCGTAAGCATTACTTTATACAGTTAAAATATAACAACATAGATTTTTAATCATGCATTTATCATTCCATACATACAATACATAGACATTCATTCGTTTAAAACATTACGAGGTGGGGTTTTTCTTTAAAAATAGTTTTCTTTGGTAAAACAGTTGATTGAGTTTAATTATTGCATTTTTAATGCTTTTGGAACCAATATATATTAATTCTTTCATTACTTTATCATTGGTTTTATATTGAAAAATGAATAAATCAAAGTTGTGATTTTAATTGATTAAAAGTATGAATTTCTGCTCTAATTTTATCAACGGTTGATTAATATGGATTATGGTACATTTCGCTCGAGCAGCAGCTTCTGGCCGCTCGAGCGAAGTCAGGCAGATTCAAACGCTCAACTTCCGCTCGACAGTGGGCTCGAGCGAGATGCGGGAAAAGAGATCGCTCGAGCGGAGGCATTTGGCTGCTCGAGCGAACTTAGGCAGAGTCGAACGCTCGATGTTCGCTCGACACTCCGCTCGAGCGAATATCACATTTTTACAGATCAGGGTTTATTCCGCCGTCAGAGTATATATATGTTTTTTTTTACATCTTAGGACGATTTTTGAGTAGAGAAACACTTAGAATTCATTTTTTCTTTGTATTTCATTCAGATTCGAAGATGAGGATTCATTTCAATCGATCATTCACGCAGCTACACAATTTCCACTGGATCATTCACTCACACTGCAGTAGATTGAAGAACTCCTTAAGGGGTCCAATTGCCACTGCAGCTCATCCTCCTCCACCGCTTCGAATCTTCATCTCCATTCAACTGGCTTGATCTTTTCAATTCCCTACTTGCTATTTCATTTCAGTTTTGAGTTTCTGAATTATTTTAGAAAATTTTGATTTAGACGTTTGAGTAATTTATTTGTTATTCATTTAATTCATGTTATTTATTTTTATCGTTTTGTTAAGCTTTCATTTTAGTAGTGATTACAATTACGGTGGTTTAATTTGAGAATTTGTGAATTGAATATAATGATGAACCCTAGAACATTGAATTTGGGGCTTTTCAATTTTCAGTGCACGTTTTATCAATTACTTCCTAATTTAGTTTAATTTTTAATTTAGTTTTATTAATTTCTGAGTTTAATCTATTAGTCCTTTACATTCCAATCCGACAATCAAAATCTAAAAACATGAATCTAGTCCATGACTAGTACCCTTTTCCAACCATTGCACATACCATCATTTTATTTTCTCTTTGTTTCATCTTTTTCAACGAGTTTAATTTTTAAGTAACTTTTCCTGAGGAGACGATCTAGGAATTTATTCCTAATTATTACATGACATCCTCCTGCACTTGGGATAGCTTTAGTGCTACTCATTTTTGAGTGAGTCAACAGTTCCCCACACCTCGTTACCTTCATTTTTTAAAGAGTCTGACCATACATGCATTCTTTCTTAACATGCATATATTTTTTATTATCACTTTCATTGGCCGTAGCACACTATTACGCCCTGTGTGCAAGGGTTAGCGATCTTTTGAACCTCAATTCTGCTCGTGGCCACAGGTTAGGAATCCATTCTGTCAGGGTGCAATACTGGGTGCACTACCAGTACTACTTACTCGACATTACAATCGACCCAGTCCAATCCTTTGGTACCCATTCATACATTCATGTGGCCGTTACGTATTTTCATACATTAAAGCATTCAGTCCTTCCATTCATTCAGTCCTTTCTTTCAATCCTTTTCATTTATTTTTTTCAATCCGTTTAGTTTTTAAGCATCATTTAAAAGTAGAGGCTTAAGCCTCGACATTTAAAAGCAGTATTTGAAATCATGACATAAGCATCGTTTAAAACGTCAATATGTGGCATCCTTAAACATCATCCTTCATGGCATCATTTAAAATATCATCTTTCATAGGAGCACTTTAAAACCTCAGTTCATAGGGACATTTTAACATATTTTCTTTTTTTCATTCAAAGCATCACTTAAAGCATAAGGCGTTAGCCTCACATTTCATTTCTTGAAAATACACACAATACTTACCACATATAGCATCATTCACTTGCATACACTTAATACTTTGGGGGCATAAAAAAGGGCTACCAAGGAGGGCCGTTACAAACTTATACTTGGCATACTTTCTTAAAATGTCATCCGTGTCATTTCGTAAAGGAAAAGTACTTCATTTTCATTTTCATATCTTTTAAAAACTCTAGAAGAGTATAAACATAATACTTACCTGGACTCCATGCCATACTCATTTCCTGCAGTTCATTCATGTGCGTGTCAGATGGCAACCTACATGCATACACATAACCTTAACGTCATTCTTTATCTTAGTACATAAGCAACTAAACTAGAAATAGAATACACTTCGCTTGGAACACTCTCCATCTATTACTATGTTCTTACATGCCATTTACTATGCTAAAATCTTTGGGATCCATTTACAGTCACTACCTCCGTCTTCTATGTCTTCCTTACCATGTTTCCTCTTTTTGGGACCCACTTGGGTCATCTTTTCCAAATTCAATATTCTACTTCAAGGTCTTATCTTTTAAAGTGAACATTCATGATTCACTTTAGGGTTAAGATACTAAGACCGTCATCTTAATCTCCTATTAACCACATTCTGATGCATGACTCAAGCTGACTAAGTCATGCATCCCAATCCTAGACAACATACCCATTACTACCTTCATGCATCCTAGTCCGTACTCAATCCTCATTCCCACCCATGCATCCCACATGACTTTAAGCCAACTCTAAGGCTTAAATATCATGCAACTATGCTTAGGACATATTACCTATTATATATGGTAAATCCGTCCAATACATGTGTTTCACTAGATGCACATGTACCTTACCCTTTATCACCTAAGATCAACTTATAGTCCGTTGAACGCTCGCTTGTATAAACAAGCTCCATACTCCAATACCAAATTCTATTCAAACCCGGTCAGTAGGACCTTCCTACTTTCCAACCACTTTATAAGTTCATCCCAACACTTACACGACAAGACCCATTCATTCTACGCCTCGGTCTCATCACGTAACTCAAGACTAACCTCAAGCTACATTGAGACACATGTCCCTATGACAGGGTCACATCACAACTACTTCAGGATACTGTTTCACAATTCCCGACGCTACACAACATGCTCTTCGCTCCTCAACTACAACATCCAAGCCTTTGTGACACACCATCTGGTGCATCATGGTGCCATACAGAGCATCACTTCACCTTATGGAGTACACTCTACTCCACATGTACTCTCTTTCATCCACACTACTCCACACATCACTACACTGCAATCCGCACAGTGCATCGCTACACTACATGGAGTACACACCATGTGTACTCCCCTCATACTATGCCACACCACAACTATGGCACACACCTCACACCCATATTTCACAACATAGTCCACAATACTACACAGCACACTACATAGTTATGCCCAACACTACACTACACAACAAACTCCACAATTAACCACCTAACATTTAACATAAATAACAAGGGATTGAGAATTATACCATCGACAGGATAACCAGTGCATTGCTCATTGCCCATTACAGTTAAAGGCATCGAAAGAGTTGTATGTGGCGGCTAACACTGCATACGGTGGCTGTTTTGGGCATTTGGGAGCTGTTTGGGCATTGGGCTAGGCTACTAGGTGCCGAGTTAAGGTTCCAAGGGGATGGTCTCATGGTGGTGCTGAGGTGGCAATCGTCAGAGACACAATGGCTTGTGGAGGAGCTTAGGCTATGGGTTACAAGGCTGGGGAATATGGCTGGCCATGGAAGGGCTTGAGGAGAGGTCAACTAAGGGAGGGGGTGCTTCCAAAGGAGAAGAGAGGGCTGCGGGGAAGGGAGGCCATAGAGGTGGAACTGGTGAGGTGGTAGAGCTGTTGGTGGTGCTCAGAGGTCGTGGTGGCCACGTACGGCAGCGTGGGAGGAGAGAAATTGATTTTCTTACCCATTTTGGAAAGAGAGAGGAGAAGAGAGAGAGGGCTACTGATGAGCCCCAAAGTGGACCAAGTCGTAAAAATCTTTTGCAAGTTTCAGAATGGGCAATCACAAAATCAAGAGTTAGGAAGATCAAGGAAGAAGCTATGCAAGGATGGGTGAAATCCACTTAAGATGTGTTTAGCAAGCGCCCAACATTCAAGATGGGCTTGAGAGAAGGAGATCTAGTTTTCAACTATGTGATACGCTATGGAAGACATGACGTGGGCATATTGTTATTGAAGGCCATGGATTTATTTATTTCATTAAAATGGCTTATTTTTTAGTCATAGGAATTAATCTAGAATAATTAGGCTTGGGGGATGTCCAACCCACACGTCTTATTTATAATGAACTAGGGTTTTCGGAAATGCTTTGTATTTTGGCCAAGGGCTTATTTGGAAAGTTATTATTTTATTTGAACTAGGGTTTTAGAAGTACTGTAGCCCGGCACTGTTCACTAGGATTTTTAGGGATTGTTTATTTAAACCACTTGTAGCCTCATTTGAGGAGGTTAGACATTATTGAATTTTAATTGTGAGTTGAGTTTACTCCTGTTGTTCTTGATTGAACTTCTTAACTTATCAAAGGTAAATCACAACCTTTGTAGCGTTCTTCCTTGTAATCCGAGTTCTTGAGAAAAATTCTTCAACGGGTCTAGATTTTACTATAATCTAGGTTCTTGAAATGAGATCTCAACGAGTCTAGATTCTCCATTCATAGACTTGAGTTTGGCTTTCTTGGGTTTGTTTTTCCAAAATTGTTGTTGGGTCTCAAAGCGAGTCGATTGGGGTTCACATCATTTAGTATCAGAGCAAGGTTTCCAATCAGGTCTGATTCTATCTTTTATTTATTGCATCTTTAATTCTAGGGCTTCATTGTTCTAGGGTTCCAAAAAAAAAATGCAGAAATTCGTTTCTCCTAGGGCTGCCAAATTAATATATCATTTGGATTTCGTATTCATCATCATAGGGTGGCTAAATTTCTTGTTTGTGAGCTGCCAAAAGTTGCACCATCTAGGGTTCAGAATTTCTAGGGTTTCTTTGATTCTCTTCTATTTCCTTGTCAATTTTTATGTATTTGAATTCAATTGTTTGATTATCACAATTGAATATTTCTATTTGTGGTTGAATTGTTGAGAAAAGAAGAGAAAAGAAAAGAAAAGAAAGGAAAGGAAAGGAAAGGAAAGGAAAATAAAATAAAATAAAAGAAAAGAAAAGAAAAAAAAAAGAAAAGAAAGGAAAAGGAAAAAAAAACGAAAAAAAAATCCAAATTTTTATTTTATTGATTGAGCCATATCTTTAAAGGGGCTGGATACATCTTTCTAGTTGATATCTTGTTTTGTAATTACTTTTTTTCTCGTATCAATTCTTGAGTCTTGTGTCATTTTATTTTTTCCGTATTTCTCTTGTTGACATAATTACTAGTTGGAATAAAATAAGGTTGCATTGCATTGATTGAGTTTAATGTAAATCTTAAAGAACTTGAGTGGGAAAACTCTTGAAGTAAAAGACAAAAGAGTGCGAAATCATTATCAGAAAAAAGTCAATTAAGAGTGAAACACGAGTGGAGTGCCATTATTTGAGTGTAAACACGTAAGGGAGCGTGTGAGGCCTTTTTTCCACTAACATTCTTTTTGTGCAGTGCATTCAATGTTTCATAAAAGTGACTCATCACCAAAAGGGATGGTAGATAATTCCTTTGTGTTGCATGCCATGCAACAATAATTTGGGCGGTTGAACATGGTGTTGGGGGAAGTGAGAGATAGGATGGATCAATGAGGTATAGTGATTAGAAATCTACAAGGCAGGAGAGATAGGAGGAGACGTGAGCCTACTATTGAAAATAAATATGATAAGAATGAAGAGTATGGTAAGTCTCTTGTTGTTAGGCGTGCTATCAATACACAAAGTAAGGTGGATGATACAGAATAGCAAAGAGAGAATATTTTTCATACTAGATGCCACATCAACAGCAAAGTATGTAGTATGATCATTGATGGAGGGAGTTGTACTAATGTGCCTAGCATAACTTTTGGTTGAGAAATTGAATTTTCCTACCTTGAAACACCTTTGACCATACAAATTGCAGTGGTTGAATAATTGTGGGGAGATTAGGGTAAATAAGCAAGTATTTGTATCTTTTTCAATTGAAAAGTACAAATATGAGGTACTTTGTGATGTAGTGCCTATGCACGCTGGCCATATTTTGCTGGGGAAGCTATGGCAGTGTGATAGGAGAGTGATCCATGATGGATTTAGGAATATGTACAATTTTAAAAAGGATGGAAAAATAATCAAACTTGCTCCTTTAACTCCAACATAGCTCCATGAGGACCAATTCAAGTTGAAAAGTAAGGTGGATCAAAAAAGGAAAAGTGAAAGTGAGGTTAATCAAAAAAGAAAGAAAGAAAGTGAGGTTGATCAAAAAAGAAAAAGAGAAAATGAGATTGATCAAACAAGAAAGAGTGAAAGTGAGATTGAGAAAAAAAGAAATAGTGAGGCCAAAACTTCAAGAGAAGGAGAGAGTGAAAAGAACGAAGAGAGTGAAGAAAAAAAAGAGTGAAAAGAAAATAGAGTGAAAATGAAAATGAGAGTGAAAAGAAAAAAGAGAGCAAAAAACAAGAGAGAGTGAAAGGAAAAGAGAGAGTGAAAAGAGAAGAGAGTGCAGAAAATGAGAGGAAAATAAAAATAAAAGTGAGTTTTTATGCTAAGGCAAGTTTTAATACTAACGAAATTGATGTACATTTCTCTAGTATTGTCATTTCTTTGTTGCAGGGATACGAGGTCACGATTCCTAGCAATGTATTTAGTGGATTGCCACCTATTAGAGAGATAGAGCATTACATTAACTTTGTGTCAGCTGTGACAATCCCTACCCGACCTTTCTTTCAAGAACATGTGTCCTCGATACACTTGAAGGGACAAGGTAAGTTGTTGACTAAAATGCATGCTAAGTGGAAGGAATGTGTTGAGACTTTTTCTCATTAAATCAAATACAAACATGGTAAGGAAAATCTTGTGATTGATGCATTATCAAGAAGGTATGTCATTGTCTTCATTTTAGATGCAAAGCTATTGCGATCTGAATATGATAAGAAATTACATGCTAATGATGATGACTTTGCTAGTGTGTATGGAGTATGTGAGAAAGCATCATTTGGTAAGTGTTATAGACTAGATTGGTATTTGTTTAAAGAGAATAGAATTTATGAGCCTACTAGTCTTATTCGTGAGTTGCTTGTGCATAGATGTGGTTTAATGGATCATTTTGGTGTAAAAAAGATTTTAGACGTGTTGCATAATCGATTGTGGGAGTATCATTTGCCATTCATTGATGTGTCGTATGAACGTTTATGGGAATATTATTTGCCATTCATTGAGGTCACGTATAATTGGAGTGGTCATTTTGGTGTAAAGAAGACTTTAGATGTGTTTCATGAATGTTTGTTGGAGTATCATTTTCCATTATTTGAGTTGTTGCATGAACGTTTGTGAGGGTATCATTTGTCATTATTAGAGTTTGCATATAATGAAACCATGCATACTTACCATTTTTTATTCTCATTTGAAATTATAAATGGTTTTAATCCACTTACTTCTTTAGTATTGATGTTTTTGCTTGTTGATGACAGGAGGGGCTTGGATAGACCTTTTTACATTCTTGAGAAAATTAATGACAATTCATATCAAGTGGATCTTCTACATAAGTACCATATTTCTACTCCTTTAATTGTTTTTTTTATCTCTTTTCTCTTTGATCCAGATGGAGATTCGAGGTCGAATCCTTTTGAGGAAAGGGAGAATGATGGGCCCCAAAGTGGACCAAGACGTAAAGATCCTTTGCAAGTTTCAAAATGGGCAATTACAAGATCAAGAGCTAGGAAGATCAAGGAAGAAGCTATGCAAGGATGGGTGAAATCCACTTAAAACGTGTTTAGCAAGAGCCCAACATTTAAGATGGGCTTGAGAGAAGGAGATCCAGTTTTCAACTATGTGATACGCTATGGAAGAAATGACTTGGGCATGTTGTTATTGAAGGCCATGGATTTATTTATTTCATTAAAAGGGCTTATTTTATTAGTCATAGGAATTAATCTAGAATAATTGAGCTTGGGGGATGTCCCATGGCCAAAGCTCACTTCCATTAGCTTCATAAATATCTCAAGACCATTCCCTATCAATTTCGTGTCTTGGTTTGTCCCCGTTCGAAAGTGGGTAATTTATTACCCACGGCCACAGTGTAAAATACACTGTTACGTTACTTTTTCTCCACCGTTTGTAGCGTCGTAAGCTTTCAAAAAATACTTTATAGCGCTGTAAGTATTTTCCAAACTCTACTTTTAGATTTAAATATATTTTGCTCTTACAATAATTATTTGACTGCTGGTTGGTTGATTCTGGATTGAGTTCGAGGAGTTCGGAGGTCAGATGGATTGAGGACGGAGTTTATTGGTTTTATTGATTTGTGATTGGTTGGTTATTTGTGCCTTGAGGCGTGCATTATATGGAGCATACATGTGCATTTTATTTAAATTGAGAAAAATCATGTTTTATTGGCATAAATGGATTTTCGGGTGCGTGTGTACCACGACCCCAAGCCGAGATGGGGTATTATCTCGATGGAGCTCCCTAGTCACTCGGGAGCGTAATATACTGAGTGAGGTCCCCTGAGTTGTCGCTGGGCGACAACGAGAGCAGGCGGAATGGTAACGCTCTCGTACCGACTCCGTGGCCCTTCGCTGGTGAGGGCTAGAGGATACTTAGCGAGGGCTAGATTTTAGCGAAACTGGGCATCGCTCGTTTAGGTGTCACATGCGTGGTTGTTACCCGCGGTGTGCCATAGGAGCCAGGGTGTGCGGATGACCCCTAGGGGAGGTCATGGTGCATTCGGATTAATTGGATATTGGATTGAGATGTTTTTGGGGCCAAATGGGATTTTTGGCGTGTGTGGAAAAATATGGTTTTACGGGTTATGTGCATTGGCATTCTTTCATGCATATTGTTTAAGTTTTAATATGCTTTTATCTAGTGGTGTTTGGATCTTACTTACCTGCGGCACCATTTTTGGTACTGTAGATTTCGGTGCAGAGTTCGAGGAGGAGGAGAGGAGGAGGCTGAGCCGGAGGATGCGGCTCCGCCGGAGTTCTAAGTTGGAGTTATGCTTTGTAGTTGGTTTTAAAACAATATTTGTGATTTGTAATATTTTATTATATATGTTTTGAACAGATTTGTATTAAACTAAGAAAAATTCTGGTACTTAGTTATATGACTTTCGTTATCTGCTGCGTGTTTCTTTTTGTACACTTGTTGCATGTGCACACACTTGGCACTCGTCGTTAGGGTGGTGACTCGTGTTGTCATCATCCGGACGTCTCGATTTCTCCGTGTCCGTACATGGGGATCTGGGGGCGTCACATCCAACCCACACGTCTTATTTCTAATGAACTATGATTTTTGGAAAAGTCTTGTATTTTGACCAATGGCTTATTTGGAAAGTTATTATTTTATTTGAACTAAGATTTTAGAAGTACTGTAGCGCGGCACTGTTCACGCTACAATACCGCCTCACTATTCATTAGGATTTTTAGGCACTGTTTATTTAAACCACTTGTAGTCTCATTTGAAGAGGTTAAACATTATTGAATTTTAATTGTGAGTTGAGTTTACTCCTATTGTTCTTGATTGAACTTCTGAACTTATCAAAGGTAAATCACAACATTTGTGGCATTCCTCCTTGTAATCCGAGTTTTTGAGACAGGTTCTTCAATGGGTCTAGATTTTAATATAATTTAGGTTCTTGAAACGAGATCTCAAGGGATCTAGATTCTCTATTCATAGACTTGATTTTGGCTTTCTTGGGTTTGTTTTTCCAATATTGTTGTTGGGTCTCAAACCGAGTCAATTGGGGTTCACATCATTGGCTACTATGGAGCTCACCATTGATGAGGCTAGATGGCATGCGGTGGCGTCGGGTTGGAGAAGAGAAGGCTACAGTAGAGTGAGAGAGAGGCTTCTGTCGGGCTTGGAGAAAGGGAGAGGAAAGAGAGGGAAAGAGGAAAATGAGGGAAAAGGTTAGGAGCTTGGGTATTTAATCCAGGTCCTTCGTCTAGGGATCTCCCAAATCGATCTAACGGTGAGTTTTAAGCACTAATTTAAAAACACGTAAACATTTATTTATTTAACTTAAAACACTGAGAGGAATTAAGATAGAATATTTTAAACTAAATTTTAGTTTATAAAATATAATCTTCGTCATTTATTAAATAATGAAGTGTTGCTAATTATTTTTAAGGGAATAAAACCATTTAATTTAATTTAGAGTTTTCAACATAATTTAAATCTCTGAATACTTCTAAATGACTAAAGTCATTTAAATTAAATAATTTTTCACAATTATAATATTTTTGGAGCTCTTCAAAAGTATTATAATTGTGTTATTTAAATTAAACTTAGATCTATAACATTGGAAATATTTCATTTAAAATACTCATGGCTTTAAAACACTAGGCTTACTTTAGAAGTCACTTAATATCTTTTAAAAACACGCCATTGAGGTCCGGCATGCATAATGAGACTCATGACCATAAGAAAGAGAAAGGAGTGGATTGTTATAGGATCTATGGGTGGACAATAGATGGGATATGGAACTATTGGTGGAGATGGTTGGGGAGGTGAAGGCGTTTGAAATTGTTCAGACTATTGCAGGGAAGACAGGGGGAGGATGTCATTATGTGGATATCGAATAAGGATGGAAACTTCTCTTTAGCAAGTGCGTGGGAGCTTATTCCAATAAGAGCTCCCCTATAGCAGTGTGTGGACTGAATTTGGCATGTACGCTTGCCAAAAAAGATGTCGGTTTGTGTTTGGAAGACTAGATATAATTGTTTATCAGTGGATGTCAATATTCAGTCTGTGAGAATCAGTTTAGCATCCAAGTGCAATTGTTACTTATCTGGCTTCATCGAAATGCTAGATCATGTTTTAAGTTCAAGAGAATTTATGGAAAGAATCTAGACCAAAGCAGAGACTGCAATGGGCATGGTTTCGAGTCAGCATTCTTCATCGTGGTCAAGAGTTAGTGCTTGGTTTCATATTGCAAAAAAATCTACTTATAGAGGAAGGTTGCTTGGTATAATTCCATGTTTGATAACATGGAGATTATGGCTTAGACGGTGTAAGGCTCACATGAAGGGTTTTATGGAATCGATGGATGGAGTTTGGTTAGCTGTCAAAGCTAGTCTTATATATATTGTACAAGAAATGAATTCTTCAGATGGATTATTGGCTTGGGACCTTACTGTGATAGAGGATTTAGGAGTTAGCGTTCCCAAGTCACGTGACCGTCATTCATGTCTGCAACTGATTTACTAGAGGAATTCAAAAGTAGGGAGTAAATATTGATGGAAGTTGTAGGGGCCATCCAAGTAGTTGTGGTGGAGGGAGAGTTATTAGAGACTCTACTGGTGGTTTTGTTGCTGGATTTTCTAGTTTTTTTGGCCAATGAACAAACAATGAAGCTAAATTGAGGACTCTGTTGGTTGGTCTGAAATTATGCAAGGATTTGGGTTTTGTTGATGTAGAAACTAAATGTGACTCAAAGGTGGTGGTAGATTGGGTTATTACTCGGAAATGCATAGTTTGGTAGTTGTGGGATTTTTGTGAATAGTTCCTTTAAGTTTCTTCAAATATTAGTTTATGTATAGTTCATCAATATAGGGAAGGTAATATGGTGGCGAATTTGTTTGCAAGGTGTGGTGAGGAGGGATTGTGTGATTATTTTCATGATTTCAATGAGCTCCCTTTGGCATTAAAAGACATGTTGCGTTTGGAAAGTTTAGGTTTACCATACATTCGTTGTTAGTAGCTCTGGGTTTTTTTTTTTTTTTTTTGGTTGTTTGATTGTTTAGTTTGTTGGTTTGTTCGGTATTCCTCCACTGTAAGTGAGGGTTTTATTTATCAATAAAGTTTGGAGGTGCCTTCCTCCTTCTACTTAAAAAAAAAAAAAAGTGTTGTGGTCTAAAGGGTTAATTGATGCTTATAGACTTGCTTTTGCCCTCGATTTGTCCAATTTACCCTTGCCTCGTACGTAACAGCACACTTATTACAGCTCGAATAAATATATGAACTACTTGTAATCTTTACTCCTTCTGGTCTCTCCTCATAGGTGAGATTCAGTTGCAGTGGAACTAGATCTGGGTTAATTACTTAGGTTCTCTAGTTCTCAAGACTTTTCCTTAACTAGGAAACATGGAACACATTAAGAATCCCTTCGTATTCCACTGATAATGCAACTCGATACACCACTAAACCTACCCTTTCCACTACTATGTAAGGTCTAATGGATCTTGGGCTTAGTTTTCCTTTTAGCCCAAATCTCTTCACCCCTTTCACGGGGTGATACCTTGATATATATCCAGTCACCTTCCTCAAAGGTTAAATCTCTTCTCCTCATTGGCATAGCTCTTTTGTCTGGTCTGAACCATAGTAGCCCGTATAAGTTTGACTTGTTTCATCATCTCTTGGATGAGCCTTGGTCCAATCACTCTTACTTCTCCCA
Source organism: Carya illinoinensis (assembly GCF_018687715.1). NCBI lineage: Eukaryota > Viridiplantae > Streptophyta > Magnoliopsida > Fagales > Juglandaceae > Carya > Carya illinoinensis. The sequence goes on from NC_056761.1 coordinate 28,117,413, forward strand.
CTTCATCCCAACATATCAGTGATCTAAATTTCTTCCCACCCATGATAATTGACCAGTGGTAAGACTCACACACCTAAAATTACCACATCACAAATTTGAATCATTCACATCTCAAATCAAGATCTCAAAATCACAAAGTAAAGATATTTATAAACATAAAGAAGGAAAATATTTATTATTACATGAACAAAAAGGGAAAGGTTGCAGAATATGCAATGTAAATCCCATGACATACCCACAACATTTATCCCACATGATTTCTTAGCGATGTTTTAGAAGCTAACCTAGTTGAAAATACTACGGTGGTGCTAGCACTACTCTTCCTCTTCTCTTCATTGCTCTCTTAAAGTCACTTACTTTCTTTGAAGGTTCGAGCTCCAAAGAAAATCCAACACTTTACAATCTCAAAAATGAGACTTTGGCTTTTACTTAAGCCATTTATAGGGTGGTATCGTCAGGTGTCCTTCTAACACCCTTTTGATTTCTAATGTGCCTAAATAGGAGCCCTTTAGCCTCCGTCATCCCTCTGCAGGATGACAAAGACATATTGATGGGACAAGGCACACAGGTTTCTACATTTTGCCTTGCATCCAATCCACATTCTTTTTTCAAGTACGGGCCTTCCACATGGAGCCAAACCATACTTCTGGGTTCAAAAGGTATAGCCTGCAGAGCCATAGCTTTTTCCCCATAAACCCATTCTAGATGTGACCTTGACCTTTCAAATGGACAATGGGCTTCTATGTCAATGCTACCCACTAAATGTTTCTATATTGTCCTGGAAAGCCCGTACATCAGCATAGGTCTTGTCCTTGACGGTTGCTTCTTAGCCTTAGGCTCGTGCCTCACCTTTTGTTTGAGCTATGAGCCTCTTTAGCTCCTCTTTCTAGCCATTTTCACCTATCTTACTCGCCTTCATGTTTTCTCACCTAGCATAGGATGAAAAGTCCTTTGTCATACCTTGTGCTGAGATGTGTCTGTTACGCTTTCTACATAGTGTCGCTCATCCTTTCTTTGGACTAGCTACACTCTATAGACTTCTCCTCCTCATTCTTCACCAAACCAATTAGGGAAGATCATCTTTACCATCTAATTGTGAAGGAAAGGCTCTCTTCTTTGCCTTCCATTTGTCCTTGGAAGGTGGTCTGTCCTATTTCACTAACACGATCCTTACAAAGCCTGGGGAAGATAGATATGGACCTGTAGGCCATATTGTATGATCTCAAAAGTATGGCCTAGCACCACGTGGGCGACCCTTAATAGGTAAAGAACTATGGGATTGGACTCAAGGTAAGCTGCAAGAACATGCGCACCTTGTCCAATTAGTCATTCAGAGTAAAAATGGACCGTTGAGATTGAATTTCTCTTATTCAAGCATATTAAGAGTCAGAAGAACATCAAGACTGTGACTGATAGTTCCACCTTATAAAAGAAATTGGACAAGAGTCAACATCTAACTTTTGAGATCATAACGTGTTTCACTTTCTTCTATTTGAAACCTTTAAGGAAGCAAGGAACTCTAAAGCGTCACCAAAGAGGAATTGGCATCAGCGCAGTTTTAGTATTAGCAATATTGTTTAGGTAGCTTAGCTATTATGATTATACTAAGAATGTGGGGTAAACGTTTGTGAGTTTGTTCAGTGTTTACATATTATGTATCTCACATCTTTTTTACATTACAAAAAGTGGATCTTTTCTTATTATATTTATTGGTTATCTTTATGTCATGATTTTTAGATGGTGTGATTCCAAGTGCCATGTCTTCCAAGCATTCTAAAAATCATGGAATGGGTTTAGGAGTCCTTGTGCCATTCCAACAGCACGTTACCAAGGGTTTCATACTAGTATAGGGATTCCCCATGATGAGCAGGGTGCAACGTTTTTGTATTGGCCTCACTTGATATCAAGGGTAGAAAGAGTCTCCGCGTTAATCATGTGTGGTTTCTTTTGTAATGTGCTAACCGTGTAGAGTGATTCCCCATGTCAGATGGGTTGAATGATTTCCATTCGATTTTGGCAAATGAGTTCATGAGTTGACCAGGTAGAGAAATTCCCCATATTGAATGGGTGGAATGATTCCCTTTTGGTACCTATATGATGAGATCTTGTGATTTTGCATTTTGATAAGAGGGTGATTCCTCACCATGACTAAGAATATATGTGTTATGCTAGAGGGTGATTTCTTTCCATACATAACTATGTGTATTCTCATCTTTATTTACATGAACTAGTGCAGACATATTCATTGCCATTGTCTCTTATTGTTAGTACCGTCATGGGTTTTAACTTACTAAGACTTTTTAGAAATCTCACCATGATGGTCCCATCAACTAATTCATTCATCAGAGCCATAGATCTTGATGCAAATTTAGCCCAAGAGAATTATCCTAAAAAAGAAAATTCGTACAGCCTGCAAAGTAGCTACGAAGTCTATCTCTGATTTGTGAATATTTCTATTCTAAGATGTTTATTTTATTTAGGCAACAAACTCTTTATGGTTTGTTTTGTTTTAATGTAAGCGATAACTGGATGACTTGTTACAATATTCTTTGGGATGAAGTGATAGTGACTTATGGCTATTACTATTAATGAAGTGTATGAACACATGCTTTCCTTGGGAGCAATTGGGATGTCCCAAATGAGGCTAGCATCCTTGGGAATGATTGGGGTGTCATCGACTGGCTAGCATCCATGGCATTGCAATCCCTCATCAAGTAAGTTACCGAGGGCTAAGGGCACCACACAAGCAATGAATCTCACCCCTAGCAAAACGAACACCAAACAATTACTTCCCAAGCACTACATTTCTCAATACAGGCTTGCCAAACTAGATGAGCACACTAAAGAATCATAGTGCTCACAAATCCAAGCGAGCACATGGAAGAGTAAGAGGGTTCACCACCCGGATAAGCACACTAAATAATAATAGTACTCACCAACCCAAGCTAGCACACTAATCTATGCAAGCACCATAGGTTAAAATAGAAAAACTAACAAGAGGTGGTTTACTGAGTCTACAACAAGAGGTTGTGCAATAGATTGGAGCAACTAAGACAAGGATAAACCGCAGTCAACGGTTAGCGGTGGCGCACACCCAAAACACCAAAATTAACCATTACATTTTAGTGAGAGAAAATGATGGAGGAGAGGGAGAAGGTCAACATGAACTATCGTGGAGGGAGGAAGGGTGTTATGTGCTACATGGAGTCTATTTTAAATTTACTTTTATTTTTCTGTTAATGGGGCCAAATAGTTTAGTGGGTCTTATGTTTGACTAAGTCTGGTAATGGGTTAGTTGTTGTAAGTGGGTCTTCACGTGGGTTGTAGCCCAACGAATATTAGAGTCATGTCATTGTGTTGATAATGGATTGTTTATATAAACCTCTATTTAAGTCTTGTAAGCATGTTGAATGAAGAAAAAGCTTTTGCATCCAATATCTGAGCACATGTGGAGCCCTTAAGCACCTCGAATACCCTACAAATTTATCTTTCTTTAATTTATAAATTACATAGCCCATAAAAGTGGTCTTAGAGCCACGTTCCTACACAATGGCAGAGGGTACTCATCGCACTCAACTTGCTAATGCAGTGTCTACTTTGAAGGGCGAGACAACTCACTTGAGGGAGGAATAAGAGTAGCAACGACAGTTGCTGGAGACAGTGCTTAAAGCAGATTAGTAATTTGGCAGCCAGATATGATCAATTTGTTGTTAAAAAAATGGCTAATAATTCAGGTGAGGGCTCTTTTGGACCAGTAATGAAAATCAGTAATAATCTTATGTTTGATGAAAATACTGGGATTCAAGTGCAGACACTTAGGCTGGATTTTTCAAGGTTTGATTGTTCAGAACCTATGAAATGGATTCTCAAGGCTCAACAATTTACACTTATTGTAGTACTCTAAAAGAACACAAATTGCAAATTTCTTCCTTCTATATGGAAGGTAAGGCTCTATCATGGTATTGTTGGTTGATAGATTCTAGCATAGTTCATTCCTGGGAGGAACTTATGGTGGCTCTCAAGGTCCGTTTTGGGCCTTTGGCTTATGAGGATCCGATTGGGGTTTTCACAAAGCTCCATCAGACAAACTTAGTGGAGGAATAACAAACTCGGTTTGAGATATTATCCAATAGGATCAGTGGACTTATCGAGGAGTTCTGCATCAGTACTTTTTTAAGTGGGCTACGAGATGACTTGTGGATTGTGGTGACCATGTTTAAGCCTACAACGCTATCGGCTACTTTTGGGCTCGCAAGATTACAGGAAGAAGAGGTGTGGCATAGGTTCAAACACCAAAACCACCCAACCTTCCCCAACCCAACACCCCTAGACTACCTACACCTGCACCCATACTAAGGCTACCACCACATCCTGAATTAAGAAATCCCCATGTAACAGCCTACCAAAAATTCAATGGTAAAATTTCTATAAGTTTTAAGAATCTCATGAAAATACTGTAAGTTTTCACGAATCGACCAATCGCATAAATTTTAATTTGTCAGCATAGTTAGTGTTATCACTTACTATAGTGCTAGAAATGCAATTTTATTTAGAAGTGTTAGAATGCATTACAGTTGGCGCCATTAGACATAATGAATTATTTAGAATTTTATGGCGTAATAATTTCATTTTCATTTTTCAGATGAAACACATGTTCGAATTTGTATTTTTATTTTTACAGACACTTTGAGGTTGAATTTGGATAAACGAATTGCACTGTTAGATTTGTATGAATATTTAGGATCTTACAGTGTAAATTTTATTATTCACTTATTCAGAGTGAACAGTAATCTCGATAAGCGTACCAAGTGTAGTGTTTTCAAAATCACATTATAGAATGTCCAAATTAGGTCAGAGAAGTTTTATTTGGACACTTGGAGAGATCTTAGCCATAATTGATGAATAGTATGGATACTTGGCACTATGAGGAACCATTAGATGGATTTTGAAGAAATCAAAGTGTAAGATCATGTCACCTAAGCAAAACTTGACTAACTATATTATACCAAATCAAAAAGGGTTTCAACCCTAGTAAAACTCTAACAGGTTGGAATCCAACTAAAAACCCAAAATTATGGTTGAAACCGAAACCCTAAATGATTCTCTCCAAACCCTAAATTTGACCTCCAAACCATAATTGAATCGGGTTCTAATATTATGTTTAATCACTTGATTAAATCACTTTCACATGCTATTCATTATTCAAATTTATGTTATGACATCAATATCCAACCTTTTAAACTTTGGATATTTGATTGAGTCAAGAAAAATTAGATTTGAGCTTGATAGTATCCTAAACCCTCTTTAAACCCCAAATTGAAGCTCATTCGGTTAAGGCCCAAGAATTTGGCCACCTTGGAAATACTTCTTGGCTAAGTATTCTTCCCTCTCAAGGCAGACCAACCTCTACCCATATGGGCCCTAGCTTGTACTTGAAGTGATGGCTAGAGCCACCTCACTCTTCTCCTCTCACAAGGCACCTCTAGACAGCATCACCGTGGGCTGCTTTTGCCCACTATTTTGGGTTGACAAAGCCATCACTCAACATCATTCACAGCCCTCTCATAATCCCTCATTTTTGTAAGAAGTCATCCAGCCATTTCACACTCATTCCCTCCATTTCTCACACTTTTCTTAGAAAGAAAGCAAAAGGTTCTCTCGGACAATTTTTCTCAGTCACTTTGCACACACCCTCTTCGAAACTTTTGTAAGTATTTTCTCACAAAATTTCCTTCATAGAAGTTGTTTTTCTTTGACTCTAGTTTCCATATATTTGTTCCTTTGTATGATCATTTGATTGGTCAAAAGTTTTTTTAACCCCAGAAAGGTCATTCTGAGCGATAAACTACAGAGTGTTATATTTTGGAGTTTTTGACCAAGCTAGTGGACGGACCTTGGTCTGAGATTTTTATTGAGTGTTATTAACATGTATATATGATTATTAGTTGAGGATTTTTTGCATGATAAGTTTTTTATGAAAGATTTTCTTCGATCTAGAAACTTAGAAACTGTAAGAGGAAAAACAGTTTCTGTTTTAATAAAGTTTGGATCTTTTGTGGTTTAATCTTACTCCAATAGCTTTGATATTATTATTTAAGGATCCTAAGCCTCTTATATACATTTTAGGATGTTATTGTGAAGATGTTTTATATTAGGTTCAAATATATAATTTTTTATGCAAGAGGATACTTGATTAGGCTAAAAGATTGATGTTTTTGGCTGGATCCATGTTTTGGCTGATTTTTAGCTGTGTTAATGCTTGGATCTACCTTAAGACACATTTTTAAACCATTTGATATTTTGGTTTGAAAATCTCATCTTTTTAAGCTAAATACTCCAGGTCATGTTTTGAGATTTTGAAGACTTTTGTTTAATGATTCAAATCATGGTTGTTCTTAGGAATATGTTATGAATATGTTAGAAGTAAGATTTAGATTTTTAAAGTTCTTGGAGATGCTCTTAAATAGATCAAACCATGTGATTCAATGGTCCTTTTAGTTAAAAATTTTGGATATTTTTACTAAAAAGTTTAGTGTTGATGATTAGTAAGATTTTATTAGATGCTTCAAGTATGTTTTTAAATTTAGGATATGAAGATCTGTGTTGCAAAAATTTGGTTTGATCCTGAGTTTTAAAATTGGAAGAATTTCAACAAATAGCCTATGGATGTTTCAGCCCTATGAGATTTTGTATAGTTGTAATTTGTTTTAAATTTTTCTTAATTTTTTTAAATTAAGAAATATTGTCTGTTATATGTTATATCATATTATGAAATATTGTCTGCTACATGTTATACAATGTTATGAAGTGTTGTCTATTACATGTTATCTCATGCTATGAATATTTTCTGTCTCAAAGTACATCATGTCTTTTGACTTACATTCATGTCATGTCACGCTATGTCAGGACTTATGTTCTTTTTTTCATGTCACGTTTCATCTCAAATACAGTTTCTGTACCTCAGGAACAACCTTTGAAGTCATGTCAAATCAGTCATGCCTAGGATACTTGCAATGTAATCACTATGATTTTCTGAGCATCTTCATTTATAATTCACGTGAAGTATTTCTGGCGTAATCACTTTGATTGTTAGAATACCTCTACTCAAATACTCCTGGCATAATTACTCTGATTGTTAGTATATCTCATTAAAATATTCATGATGTAATTATTTTGATTGTGGGAGTATTTCTAGGTACTCCTAGCATAATCATTCTAATTGTTAGGTTATCTCATTTAAAATACTCATGGTATAATCATTCTGATTGTCCGAGTATCTCTGACTGAATATATTGGGCGGAATCATTCTGATTTTTCACTATTCCTAACGAAACTACTGATGAAATCATTTTGATTGTCAGAATTAATTTCACGTTCATGCTATGTTTCAAGTCCACGTTCAGCCATGTTTCAAGTTTACGTTCATATTTAAGTTGATGCTCAAGTTCAGTTTATTGAACAAGATTTCAAGTTCACATTCATGCTAGTTCATGCTATGTTCAAATTCATGTTCATGCTATGTTTCAAGTTTATGTTCATGTTATGTTCAAGTTCACATTCAAGTCATATCAAGTCAAGTTTCAATTCACCTTCAAGTCATGTCAAGTTTAAGTTCAGTTCAAGTTATGTCAGTTATGCCATGTTATATGTCAATGTCAAGTTATGTTATGTTTACTTATGCCTTTGATTATGCAATCATACATTTACTGCCATGCATGCATCATTAACTTGTGTGGAAATTTTCTATTAACTTACTAACTACCATTCCCTTTGAATGGTAAACCATGTGTCAGGATCAGAAGACTCACCAGAGGTTGACCAACTAGAGACAGTCGATTAGACGACGGCATTACAATGCAAAACTCATAGCCTCAATGCTCTGATTTATAAAGAATATTATGGAATCCCTGGATGAGTTGCATGAGCTACTTGATGGATAGCCTAGTAGTTACTCTAGTTACTACTTGTCTTTAAGGAGTTCAATCTCCAATACTCTTTTGATTGCAGTCATTTTAGACTTGTACTGTAATCATGGATTATTAGTATTTCAATATATAGATATGTTTTAAGTATTTGGGAGATTATCAGTTTAGTGCATTATATTGCTCAAGAAAAAAATTATCCGCTATGAATATTGTATAATGCTAGATGCATGTTAGGAATATCGCATCTTTATATATCATGAACGGGGGCAAATAACCTTGTGTTGTATGTCTGGACGCTTTAAATATATGTCTAATCCCAAGCAAAATTTGGGGGTGTCACACCCTAGCCTAACAACCCACCACATATCTTACATAAAACCTACCATACCTATTAAGAGAATCTCCCTAGCCCAAATGCAAGAAAGGCCATAAAAATAACCATACTATTACTATGATGAAAAATTCCAACCAGGGCATAGGTGCCAGCACCTAAATTATTTTTATTGGAAAGACCAAAACCAGAAGAAGAAGATGAAGTATTTGAGGGTATTCTCAATGAACAAGTGATGGGACCCATCCAAGAGTCCATTGAAAAAGGAGAGTTAGGAGTTTCTCTTCATACTATTCCAGGAACATCATTTCCGCAGACTATGCGATTATGGGGTGTAGTAGGAGATCAATTAGTGGTGGTCCTAATTCATACAGTACAAGGGTCGCAACCTAATAGTAATGGTGGCAAATGAAGAGTAGGTACCAAGTTTGGGATGTTGTGAGGTAGTCCCCTTCCAACTATTGGGCCAATCCTTTTTTGCATTTATACTCACTGCCTTTGACAGGATTTGACCTTGTATTAGGCATGAATTGGCTTTATTAGCTAGGACCAATTCTTTGAGATTTCACTAAACTTACTATGAAATTTATGTGATATGGAAAATCAATTCAGTTATAAGAATTTAGTCCATCGGATTTCACAAGTGAAGACTCTATTTAGAAATAGTTGAATGAGCATCAGAGGAAGTTTCGACACTTTATGGACAAGATCTTTTGAAGAGGGGGAGTCTGTTATGTGCTACGTAAAGTCTATTTTAAATTTACTTTTATTTTTCTGTTAGGTGCTTTGACCAAGTCCGTTAATTGGGCTAGTTAGTTTAGTGGGTCTTGTGTTTGACTAAGTTTGGTAATCGGTTAGTTGTTATAAATTGTTGTAAGTCATGTCATCGTGTTGGTAATGGTTTATTTATGTAAACCTCTATTTAAGTCCTGTAAACATGTTGGATGAAGAAAAAGTTTTTACATTCAATACTTGAGTACATGTGGAGGCCTTAGGCACCTTAAATAGCCTACAAATTTATCTTTCCTCATTTTATAGATTACATAGCCCATAACAAAGGTACTTATTGATTAGCACCTTCTATGGTGTCTCTTGGTGGTTTCCAGTGTGATAGTGGCTGAATGGGGTCATTGAAGGTCTGGGTTTCAAGCGCAAAGGGTCTTTTTTATGATTTTTGTGGTCAAATGGCATGCAATTATATGGAATCCAGAGACGGTGGCATTCTCGATTTCCTTAGCGATTGTAAGGTGATTTGTGTTCGACATGGTGTCTACATTAATAGAGATGTGCTGCAATTAGATAACAACAGACACAGAGAGAGAGAGAGAGAGAGAGAGAGAGAGAGAGAGAGAGAGAGAGAGAGAGAGAGAGAGAGAGAGAGAGAGAACCATATGTGAAGGGAAAGGACTCATTGTTCGGAATTGGCAACGGTAAGCACTCTGCTTGTATGGAAGAGGATATTCCGTCTAAAGCAACGTCCCACTTTTTATCTTCACCCTCCTAATGGTTAGTAATCGCTAAAAGACCTAGTCACTGCTAGAGAATGAGAGGGAGATAAAGACGAAAATAGAGTGTTTAAAATTGCGAGTAGTTGAAGTTTAAAGATGAAACCAACTCTCAGTGGTTTTTTATTGAATACTCGGTTAGTAGGGATCGTTTGTTTTTACATATAAGATAAGATGAGTTGAGATGAAAATTTAAAATTAAATAAAATATTGTTAGAATATATTTTTTAATATTATTTTTATTTTGAGATTTGAAAAGGTTGAATTGTTTATTTTATTTGTGAAAAATTGAAAAAGTTGTAATAATTAGATTAAATGAAATGAGATAAGTTGAAGATAGTCGTGGAAACAAACAAGGCCTGCTTAGGAACTGTGACACCCCCAGCCCCCATTTGGGATTGGGCGATGATTGAAGCGTTCTTGCTACATACCCCTCATACATAAAAATTAAGATGCAATACACCTATTAATCTAGCAGTATGTAGTAAATCACAGCAGAAATTCTACTTAGGTCAATTGGTAAAAGAAATATCTTGGTACCAAAGCACAAAATCCCAAAAGATCAAATTTCATAAAATCTCCCAAAAGAACATAATTGTTTTTCAAAACTCCCAAAATAAGGGACCATCATTTTTTTTTTTTAGTCATCAAAAATATACTTCTTTCTAGGCCATTCCTACTTAGCCTTATCCTGGTTCAGGATCCTCCTTAAATCCTTGAAGAGCTGCAAAACTTCGGTAATGAACTGGTCGTAGCTTCCAACCTCTCCAAAATGGATGGCTCTAATGAGTTTAAGAGGCTCTTTGGGGTCTTCCTAAGTATCCAGGGAGCCAGTCTCTTCCACTTTCCCATGGTTTTCCTCTTGTGATTATGTGACAACTTCTGCCATTCTGAGTAAGAGAATGTAGTGGAAACTACCACAGTAAGATTTCAAGAAATCTCAGTAAGTAAACAATAACTTACAACAAATATCATAAGCATACGAGAGCAAACCAAAATAAATATATGGACATGAACTTGTACTTATGCACTTGACTTTTGGAAACACAACATGTAATAGGGCTTTTATAATTTTCTCACAAAACATCTTTTCGTTCTTGAGCATTAAACATACATATGAGCTCGGATTCTTATTCATACATCATAGGGTAGTATGTCTTCGAGCTCAAGGCCTTATTCTTGACTTTAAACATATAATTGGATACCTCACAGCTCCCCTATGCACCGTGTGTTTCTCATTAGTTACTGTATCGACCATTGGCCCACTTTAACCAAAGTGACTGCGTCTTATTCTTAATCATACTTAGTATGCGTACTATATTTCGTATGGCACCCACTAACTTTAGGTACAACCCCGCTCTGGTATCCTTTCCTTTTAAGAACCATTCAAAGCCCATCGACTGTACTTCATTGACATAGAGGTTATCACTCTATTTTAATCACTCATGAGTGGACAGAGGAGCTCCACTAGGACGTTCCCTCATCCTAGCATTTGGGGTCATGACAAAACTTTAATCGACTCTTTTCTTTTTAGAAAAGTTTCACAAACCCAATGCATGTAACATGGAGTATGAGACCTTATGCTTTCATGTGACATGTACTAATGCATGTTGAGACTTAACCTAAACCAATCATCATGTAATCATGTGCAACCATATACATTCCACGTTAAAACTTGAAAATATTAGAACATATGACCATGTTCTTAATCAATAATTCCAAGGCATTTGAACAACAAACAATGAACAAAACATTCATATCTTCACATGTACTATGCATGGCCAAAACATGAAAACCCTATTATGCATGGATATTTTTTTTATGCACTTAGAACTTCAAACACATATTAATAACACATCATTCATGGTTATAGCCGAAATGTGTCAGCACTTGAAATACACATTACACAATCTTTTTATGAACTTATAATCCACTAATACAATCGGTAGAGCATTACCAATAAACATACATGTACAATAGAAATCATGCATGTGAATATACATATGGAAAAGCAAATATTTCATGGACTTGAACCTCTAATAGATTCGGTTATGCATCAAATATTCATAAACATTTTAAAACATGGAAGTCCAAACCCTAGATGTGGCATCACATCTCATTTTCATAATGTAAATTGAATAATAACAAACCAATCCAATAACATGGTAAGAAAACACTTAAGAAACCGAATATAGGACATGATAAAGTATCATCACCTCAAATACAAACATACAAGCAAGCAAATGTGTTTACATAACATATACATAGGATATCCAAGAGTAAGTTAGAGATTTACTTATAAAAATCCAATGTCCAATAAAATAAGCAAGCTGAAAAATATAGTAACATAGTCATAAGAATCCACTCTTCCTAAATCCTATTCCGTGCATGAGTGAGTGAGTGAGTGCTCTAGGTTTTTCTTCAAGATAAGAAAAACCCTAATCTTCAAGGTTCTTCCATAGGTCCGAAACTTTTAAAGAATAAAACCCTATTTTTTCCAATAAAATGCTTAAGCCATGGCCTTCCTTCCTCTTACAAATATTCATCCTCAAAACTTGACCAAAAGATGGTTTAAATTCTCACTCTTGGAATAAGAACCCCTAAGCATTTTGAATGTGTGTGTGTGTGTGTGTGTGCATGCGCTCATGTGGAAAATCACCCCAAAACTGAAAGCATTCTCCTCCCTTTGGTCGTGTATGTGTGAGAAAGCACTTGTTCATGAAGAACATGTGGGAAAAACCAAAGTATTTCCTCTCTTGCCCATGTGTTAGAAACAAGAAAAGAGACAATTGGTTCTTCCTTACCTCGTGGTTTCCCTTAGTCAAAGATGATTCTAGTATTGCAAAAATTAGAACAAAGCTTGAGTAGATAGAGGGTGGCGTGAATGGTATTTAGATGAAGAGAAAATGGTACAGAGTAGAGAGAAAGTGAGTGACTGAAATTTCTAAGCCGAATCCTTTGGACAAGTGGCATGTAAGCCCTCCAAACCGAGACTCTAGTTCCTTCTTTGCCCTTATTCAAGTGTCTATGTCAATTGTATATAGTGGTAAAAGGGTAAATTTCAAAACCCTAGATTTTTTCTTGAAGCTCTACCCGTAAGTATGCTTGCCACATGGCAAGTGAGATGTGTGTGAGTGACATGGTTGCCGAAGCCCTTCAACTCCCAAGGTGGTTCTTCATCTTCCCAAAGTCTTGGATAAATGTGATTAGGCAATATGGATGACAAGCACCCTTCCCAAGTGCCATCCATCTCAAAGGGTTTCCCACTAAGATCCATCTAGAACCCTTAGGCGTGTGGCTCTTCCTTTTCCCATGTAGATTTTGGCCCTTCCCAAAGCAAAACCATTCACTTTCTATCTTGCATGCATGACACATGACAACTCCTTCTAGAAACCGAAACCCTCTCTTTCATGGTTGTCGTGCCTTGTGCCTTGTCCCTTGGTCTTCCCTAGGTTCCACTTTTCATAAACTCATCATTTCCCTTCTAGAAACCTCCCTCAATTAGTGACAAGTGTCACAATACCTTTTCTTACAAGCAAGCCTTCTTGCATGCATGACACATGGAAAGAAGGTGGGTGATCCTCTAGGGTAAACACGTAAGACCAATATCTAAACTCTCTCACCTCTCTTCCGTCAATTTAGTCCAAATTCATCTAGTCTTAGTTTTAGGTTTCATTGGATAACATGTGGTGTCCAAGGAATTGGGTTGGCATGTGCCCTAGCTTTTTATTGGGCTTCAAACCCTAATCCTCCAATAGAAGTCGAATCACTCATAGGCTTGGGCCTTCCTCAAGGCCTTAGATGCCTAGTGTACCAAACCTAATTTCTAATTGGGTTACTCCACCTCATTTGGCTTGAAATAATACACCAAAAAATAAACTAAGAGGATTAGCTTAATCCTAGTCATCACAAGAACGAAAATCAAAGTGATCGAAACGGGAGAATTAAGTCAATCACAAACGCCAAGGTCGTTTGGGCCAGATGGTATAAAGCCTAGTCTCCAAATGGGAGAACCAGGTTCAAACTCCCCACCCCTATATAAAAATAAATAAATAAAAATATAAATCACAAATTATACATAAAATCTTTAAATTAAGCATGAAGATTATTTTTATAGAATTTGGAGATATGATAGAATTATTTTTGGATTAAAGAAACTTAAATGGAACTTCGTTAACAAAAAATAATAAAAATTTAAAACAATAAATTAATAAAATAAAAGTAATAATAATATTAACAATAATAGATAAAATATTGGAAATAGCATGAAAATATTTTTATGATTTATCTTCATATCCGTAAGTCACAGTAAAGAAATAAAAATAAAGGGTTTTGCTACTTACCATCCTCACATACTTCACATCATACTTTTTTTTCTTCCCAAATTAATTAATTTCTTCTACTCATCATCCATACACTACACATTTTATAAGAGAAAAAATTAAAAATTAAAAAAATTATGTGTGGTGTGAAATGCGAGGATGAATAGTAGAATTTTTCAAAAATAAACAAATCTTTTCGGGGAGAGAAAAAGATGAATAGTGGGCATAAAATGACACAAATAATCTCGTTAGAGCATTGACAATGGTGTACACAAAGGCAAAGGTAAAATTTAGATAAAATCATATGTTTTTATCTTTTGCCTTTGCTAAAATCATAAGGTAAAAATTATTACTAATTTGAAAAAAAAATAGAAAATCAAAACTCATATGATAATCCCTAAAATCATTCCTAAAACCAAACTTTAATCTGGATTAAGCAAAACCAGAGGACAAAGTTGATACCACCCTCTTGCTCCTACACGTTTATAAAAAATCAAAGGACCCATTAAAAATAGAAAATCGAAACCCTAATCTAGATTAAGTAAAACTATAACAACAATTACAACAACTTGAAATCATAGTAATACAAATCCACTAGCAAAATAGAGAGAAAGTTTCATTTACACTAGTGTCAATAGAGAAAACACCAAGCAAGTGTACGTGTAGCAGTAGTAGTGATGAATAGCTACGCTGATAAAGGAAGTGCATCATCCTTGTGGGAGATCGAAAACCTAGAAATGATCACATGATCAAGAGTTTTAGAAGAGAGAAATATGAAAATTTCACTCGCTAGAGAGAGAGAGGGAGAGAGAAGAATAGAGAGAGAAAATCTTAACAATTACGTCGCGAGATTCATTGAGAGCTGGTGCCATTCCTTGGGAGATTCATATGAAAATAAGTAAAAATATTATTTATAATAAAAAAAACTATATTTGATTAATTTAATATAATAAATTTAATCATATATATTTATGTTTACATTTAGGTACACCATTGCCAATGTGAGCAATACCCCCAAGTATTAGGGCTTGTTTGGAAAAAGCTTTTCATATCAAAATTTTCATCTCATCTATTTTCTAAATATCATTCAAATACAAATATTTTTAAATTAATTATTACAATTTTTTCAAATTAATCCTTACAACTTTTTCAAACTAATTATTACAAATTTTTCAAATTTTTAAATAAAAGAATAATTTATTTTTTTCAAATTCATAAATAAAAATAATATTTTAACTTGATAATATTTTTTATTTTTTTTAATTTTATAAAATACTAATATAAATTATTTCACTATTATTTATAAATTATATTGTTCTATACAAATTTTAGGCTGCACTTGAATATTAAGCTAAACTAAAATAAGTTGAGTTTTTAATTAATAGTAATGAGTAGGGATGGTGAAGTGATTTTTGTGAAGCCTACCTAGAATGAGTTTAAATATGTTTTGATGTTAAGATGAGTTTAGATTTATTTATAAAAAATTGAAAAAGGTTATGAGTTCCGCATGTAAAGAAGTGTTGGGCTGAAAAAAATTATAAATCTCGCATATAAAAAGATTTTGAATTGAGATGGAGTTAAGAATTTAAAAATTATATATTTAAATATTAAATTTAACTTAAAATTAAACTAAATTAAATTAATTTCAGTTCACTCCAACAATAAAACAGGGCTTACTTTATCTCAATCTATAAATTTGGCCTTATCCAAGGCCTTGAAGGGAGACCGGAGAAAGAAGGACGTGCAAGAATGCCTCTACGACTTTTTTTTTTTTTTTTTGAGAAATAGACTTCAACTCATTCATCAAGAAAATTACAGCTATAACTGATAAATACAGGGAGAAAGTCTCGATTACAAGCCAAACTATTCATTTGTTTGGGGCTGCCCCGCGCACAAATTCCTTAATGATGGACATTACCTGAATTTCAAGTAAACTCTTTAGTAACAAGACCTTCTGAGATGCGAGCCTCTATAAACAATAGAAGTGTCTATTTTGACTTGTTTGAGAAAATACAACCAAAACCTCACCCTCCAACAGAGGAGCGTGAGAAAAACCTCCACCTCTAAAAGATGAGAGGGGGAAACCCTCCTTCTCCAAAGGATGAGAGGGACAAACCTGATATAGATAATAAGTCCAATAACATATTTCTATTTATTTAACCTAAAACAACATTCACCGTTAAACATTAAAATATTAAAACTAAAAGAGCACAATAAAATACTACAAATAAAAGGACACATGGACTGAAGATGACACATGGGCCCAGCCCTAGGGTTTCATCTCTAAACATCACCCCCCCTCCCAATTCTCACGTCTGCCTTCCATCTTGCCGTTGCAAGAATGATTGTGTGATCTTGGCTTGGTTTTGGGTTAGCCGAGGAACTGGCTACTAAATCTCATCTCTAAAGTGCGATCAAACTAGATGCCTATTTTTTTAAAAGAAGTTGCATGTAATTTTTCTCTATACTAGTTGATTTAGGGGCATGTGAAGATTTAAAATGGTGCATTTGGAGAAGCGAGAGATTCAAGTATCATTACAAGCAGTTTAATCTTTTCAGAATCCGAATATTTGACCCATGACGATTCTATTTTCTAGGTTGGAAATAGAGGAATCCACTTTGAGCAACAACGGTACCAACCTAATAGGCACCCGTCACCCGTCGCTCTTAAGCCACCGTACCTCAACCACCGAAGCCTATTCTGTTTGACCACTAAGAATTCTCATATCAAAATTTTGAATTTTAAGATTAAATATTAAAATATTATATTTTAATATTATTATTATTTTAGGGTTTAAAAAAGTAGAAAAAGAGTTAAATTATTTATTATATTTTGTATGGATATTTGAAAAAGTTATAATAATAAGATAAAAATTTTATGTGTTCAAACAATATCTTATTCTCAAAACATCCAAATAAACAAAAATAAAAAAAGGCAAGATAAAACAAGAAAATAAATAAAAAGCAAAGAAATGACCAGAAAATACAAAGAATACGTGAAGAAACGATGGAGGGGGAGAGAGGCGCCTCCCTCTAGGTAGCTTTTTTATTTTTTATTTTTTTTTTGAAGAAGGTAGCTTTTTTATTTACGTGTCTAGTGAGAGGTGAGAGATTCTCTCTCCTGTTTCTTGTAACGATCAAAAGCTCTGCGACTTGATGTGAGAGGAGATAGGACAAAAGCTTATATGGATTTAATGTGTGAGAACAGAAAAGATCATTGGTAGAGAAAACACATTGGGAAACGCTTTGAAGCGGTCGGTCTGTTATTGACTGATAAACAGCCCCCAATTAAATTTTGACACATCACTTATTTCACATTAAGCCTATGGAGTGCGTCACACTAGATGATTCATCTGCACGACCCCAAACCCTCACGTTTCATGTTCTCAGTCCTGCTGCCGTTGCTTAGCATCTCCGCCGTCGCCCATCCTTGTCGCTAATCTCCCCCATCTCCGTCGCTGATCTCCATCTCCTCTCCAAAATCAAACCAAAATCAACCAACAATCAAAATAGGAAGAAACCCATCTCTGCTTGGTTGCCAAGAAAATTCAGGAATAAAAGAAACCCACTTCACCACGATGGTATTACGCACGATTTCCCTCTCTCTATTCTCTCCCCACAGACTCAGCCCAAAATCGCCTCCTGTCTCCGTCGTCGCACGAGGAATGCACCCCTCTCTCCATCGTCGCACGAGGAACGTACCCCTCCCTCTGTCGTCGCACGAGGAACACCCCCTCCCTCCGTCGTCGTACGAGGAAGGCCTCCTCTCTCCATTCTCTCCCATGGAACCCGGACAACGGCCCTCTCCATTTTAGGGTTTTTTTGTGTACATTTCTTCAGGTTTTAACGACCATTGATTTTGGATCATTTTCTTTTCTAGCCCGTGACTTGTATTTTGGAAATTAGAGGTTGATGTTGTTTTTTTCCTACTAGAGTTCGAATCGATTTGTGTTGGCTTCAGTTTTGTTTGGTTGCTGAGAAAATATTGGAAGCAATGAGGGCATCACTAAAATGTGCGTGATTTGCTCAATTGTGATCAGCGAGAAACTCAGGTGGTAGCCAAAACTCGGCATCGTCAAATCCTTTTAGAAAAAAAAGCAGCGAGAGAAATAGAAAGAGAAAGAGGAGCGAAAGCTAGAGAGAGAATGGAAGGGAAGAAACTGGTTGTGCTCTGTTTTTAACAGCAAAATCAGAGGTTTTCCATGCGTGGATGGTTGCAGTTTATGGAAGGGGCTGGTTGTCCACCGGTTGTTTCTTCATGACTCACAGTCGTTGGGCTACAAGAAAGATGATCTGTATGGTGGCTTGAGGTGGTGAAAGCAAGATGTGTGGCTTGCGAAGTTGGATAGGGATGGCTCTGTTTTTGTCCGTGGTGGAGTCCTGCGAGAGAAAATGGCACCGTGGCTAGTGATGGTGGTCTTGCTAGGCAAAAATTTTGAAGTGCAGGTGCTTTGCAGGAATGTGATGATGCTCACGTTAATTTTGTGGAATCAATGATGTGGAGAGCGGAGGAGATTTGGGTAGCAGAGACGGGGAGGGGGCTGATTTCGCAAATCTGGATTATGGGAGAAGGAGAGAATGAGATGAGATGGATCTAGTGCGCGTGTGGGGGCATAGGTTATGAATGGTGAGGAGGCTACGTGTAAGTTAGCGATTGGGGGGCTGTTTATTGAAGATAAACAGACCGACCGTTTTAAAGATTAATTCAAACACATTATCCCTATAAAAACCAACAGGAAACGTATTATTAATTTCTAGAAAAGCCATTGAATATAGGGCATTTTCGCCCACCAACATAAAAAGACAAACGCAGCAATAAATTATAGCATTCACATTAATTTATGTATATATATATATATAAAATCATATCTTTTAAAAATTTAATTTATCATATAAGCAAAATTTTCATATTAATTTATACAAATTTGAGATAAAATAATAATAAAATATTATCATTTTATTTTATTTTTTACTTTTTTTAGTCGTTTGTAGTTTTAATTTATTTAGTCGTTTTACAGTTTTTAAAATCGTTTTCGACGGATCTGTTTTTGATTTCCAGAGTGAGGATTGAACCCCATTTCATTTCTTTTCTCTTTTTCTTTTTCCCTTTTTTCTTTTCTTTTTCTTCTTTTCTTTCCTTTCTTTCTTTTCTTTCTTTTTCTTCTTTTCTTTCCTTTCTTTCTTTTCTTTCTTTTTCTTCTTCTTTTCTTCCTTGTTCTCTCTCTTCCCGTGCGCAGCAGCCCTCCTTTCCATTTCCGTCGCCGTCCCTTTGACCGCCCAATGCGTTGCCGTCCGGCCGCCGTGTAGTACACCACCCCCACCATTCTCTTCCCCTCCCATCAGATATCATCCCCACCAATTTTCAGAGCCATCGGACCAGCTGTTAGCCGTCACGCACGGTTGGAAGTCACGGCACCAGCCCTGTTTTTCCTCTCTATCGCCAGTTGCTTTCTCAGCCCAGAACCGTCGCTCGCCGGCGGCGTGGCCTACACCACCCATCCAGTTTTTTTTCCCACTCACCAATAAACATCCCCACCAAGTTTCACCTCCATCCGAGCCACCGTTAGCCACCACGAGCTCCTCCAAACCACACGGTTTTTCACCGATTCCGGCGCCGTCACACCACCTCCAGCCACCATCTCTTCACAGCTTCTTCCCTACCTCTTGCAGACCTAACCCACTTATTTCCAGCCTTGATCCGTTGCCGGAGCAGCTCCCACGAGCTCAATTCCGTTTTGGGCTTTTTCCGCTTCCACCGTCATTTCCACCGCCACCCACAGCCAAAATTCGTTTCGTTTAGCTTCATAAACATCTCAAGACCATTTTCTATCAATTTAGTGCCTTGATTTGTCCCCGTTCAAAAGTGGGTAATTTATTACCCACAGTCACAGTGTAAAATACACTGTTACGTTGTTTTTCTTTCGCCTTTTGCAACGCCGCAAGTTTTTAAAAAATACTGTATAGCGCTGTAAGTATTTTCTAAACTCTACTTTTAGATTTAAATATATTATGCTCTTACAATAATTATTTTCTGTTAGTTGGTTGATTCCGGACTGAGTCCGAAGAGTTCGGGGGTCGGATGAATTGAGGAAGGAGTTGATTGGTTTGACTGTTTATGGTTAGTTGGTTGTTTTGTGCATTGATATTGCATTTACATGGTGCATGCACGTGAATTTTATTTTAATTGAGAAAATCGTGTTTTGTTGGCGTAAATGGATTTCGAGTGCATGTGTCTCACAAACCCAAGCCGGGAATTATCTCGGTAGAGCTCCTCTGGTCACTCGAGAGTGGATAATACTGAGTGACATCCCCTGCGACGACTGGATCGCACGATACGGTAACGATGTCGTGTTGATTCCGTGGTCCCTAGAGTGGCGGGGACTAGAGGATGGCCTGGCCAGGGAAGTGCTGGCCGCAAGTCTTGGCATCGCTCATTTAGGTGTCACATGCGTAGTCGTTACCTGCGGTGTGGCACAGAGCCAGGATGTGCGATGATCCCTAGGGGAGATCATGGTGCATGCATAATTGGATCGTTTTTATGGTTTTCGAATGCGGGTCATTTTCTGGGAAAATGACGAGATTTGGTTTTGAGACTTTTGATCCATTTTCTGGGAAAATTGTGGTTTGGGCCATTATCTGGGATAATGGCGAGGTTTGGTTTTAAGCGATATGTTTTTAGGCCAAATGGATTTTTGGCGTGCGTGAAAAAATATGGTTTTACGGGACATGTGCATTGGCTTTTCTTTAATGTATATTATTTGAGTTTTATATGTTTTTATCTAGTGATGTTTAGATTTTACTTACCTGCGGCATCATTTTTGGTTCCGTAGATTTTGATGCAGAGTTTGAGAAGGAGGAGAAGGTTGAGTCCGGGAATGCGGCTCGTCCGGAATTCTGAGTTGAAGTCTATGCTTTGTAATTGGTTTCAAAACAGTATTTGTGTTTTGTAATAGTTTATTATGTATATTTTGAACAGTTTTGTATTAAACTAAGAAAAATTCTGCTACTTAGTTTATGACTTTGTCATCCGCTGCGTGTTTCTTCGTACACATTTGTTGCTTATACACATACTTGGCACTCGTTGATAGGGTGATGACCCGTGTTGTCATCATCCGGACGTTTCGATTTCCCCGTGTCCGTGCGTTGAGATTTGGGGGCGTCACAGTTTGATTTTTAAATATGTAAAATATTTGAGTAAAATATTTTTTAGGAGTAAATGAGTAAAATATGTAATAAAATATATAAAGATAAAATATGTTAAAAGAGAGTGGAATGAGAGAAAAAGAATGAATAAAATATATTTTAAAGAATGAATAATAAATTTTTAAATATATAAAAATACTGTTTATAATTATACAAATATTTAAAAATGTATAATTTAATATAAATAAATTTAAACTCATATAAATATGATTTTATATATATATATATATATATATATCAATGTAAATGCTCTTACAATGGAAAACTCGCTCTTCCACCAAGGGTGTAAAAGACGACTCGAGTTCTGAACTTCTGTCGCGAAATTGACAAACGTGGAAGCGAGACACGACAGCTCAGAAGTTAAAAGCCCAAAAAGTCAAATCTCACGCCATTTGTCATCGCGTGAATACAAGGGTAATCTCGGTATAAACGCAATGATTACTTTCTAAGGGTAGCATGAAACTCGATACCACGACAATAATAATACAGAGTACATTTTCGCCTATCCAGATGTTTAGGGGCAGCGTTGTTCGTAAGCCTAAAATAGATAAAAATTAAAAATTAACTAAATTATTATTATTATTATATTATAAATTTTTAGTATTATTTTTATTTTAAAATTTAAAAAAATTAAATTATTTATTATATTTTATTTAAAAATTTAAAAAATTATAATTATAAAATAAAATAATTTATTTATAAAAAGAAACGTATTGATTGTTCTGCATGATTGGTGAAGGTTTCTATTCATCCATAATTTATATGTTGAACGAGAGTAGAGTAAAAAATCATTATATATTTTGTCGAGGGAATGAAATTTAAAATAACAATCATTATTCTTTAAATTTGCAACGAAAAGGCTAGGGATCCCTCCAATCAACCGACACTATCCTTTTTACCGAGAACACATGATTCGAGTAAAAAAAAGTTATATAAACAGCATCGAAGAAATAAGAAATAAAAACTTCTTGACCAAGTGGTGCAACATGCCAACAACCACGTCTTCTTGCTACTAATTATGACACCCTATGCTCATCTCAACGATCGTGTTAAAATAAGATAAAAATAAACTAACATGATACATTGAATTGTGAAATTATTTTATTTTAAATTTAATTTAATATTTTATATAAAATCACATTAATTTTTAAATTTATTTATAACTAAAACATAACAACCCCGAGAGGTTTTGGTGCAACTCTCGGAGGTATTAATTTATATTTTAACAGTTTTTTTTTAATGGATCAAATTCAATTCATTCTTAATAAATGAATTTAATATTCAAAATATTTTATTAGTGTGGAATCTAATCTCTACGGTCAACTCTGATTTACTTTCATATTAAATCATCATGTATTTCAAAAAATAATGATATATATAGTCATTTTTATATATTTTTTATATATTCTATTAATATAATTAGCTGCATCAATTTTTTTTAATATACAACTAATTATATTAATAAAATATACAAAAAAATACGTAAAAGTAACTGTACATAAAATTTTTGTTTCAAAAAAGTTAAACTAGTGCAAATAGATTCTATCTCTTCTGAGTTTGTCCCTCCAATCTATTACTTATGTATTTTATTTTATTTTTTAATACTTTTTATTTAATGGTTAAGAAAGTAATTTTTAGTTTATTGATGTTTTATTTTATTTTTTAAAAATATTTAAAAAATTATGAAATAAAAATAAAAAATAAAAATAAAAGAAAAAAAATGCAATTTGCCTTAGGGACATACCAAGTGAGCAAACTTGATAATAGCAATACCCATAGATTGCTCTGTAGAGTTAATGTTTGAATTTGTACTTTTTAATTGATACTGTTAGGGGGATTTTCCCCAGGGCCTCAAACCCATGACGACCGACCCAAACTAGACATTAAGATGATCTCTCGCACCCTAAGGGGCATGAAAAGCTGGATCTAGACCGACATATTCCCTCAACGACCCACGTAAGGTGGGCATATGAATCTAGATTAGGATGAGACACTTCATAGGGATCTTGGAAGGCCAAACTAGCAAAAAGGGAGAGAAACACGCCAGAGGGAGGGAATTGGACAGCAGAGCTGTAATGCCTGTCCTTATGGTGGGACCTTTTTCAGTTCGATTTTGATAAAAATCGACAGGAATTACGATTCTTTTTAAAATTCTTTTCCATTCATGCAAGGATATAAAAGACTCAATGTTATAAATAAAATTCACTACTCGTTTACCACTTATCCTACGTGGATTATTTTTTATTCTAAAAACTGAATGCTCTTTCCCATAAAGCTGAATGCTTTTTATCACTTCTATTCTCTCTCTATATGTCAGAAGATGAGATATTGATGACGTGATTTCTGCAATCCACAGTATAGAAAGATTTTACCTCGGGCCCAAAATGAATCCCTTTGCAGCTTTGCCGCTCCGTTTCTTCTCTGCTCTCCTCTCTATCTCTCTCTCTCAAACCAAATTTAAAACTTCCTGTTTCTCCTGCCGCACCATTGAACAACGTCGACCACAACCCACTTGCCTTGCCCAGCCCAGCCCACGAGTCCATTCGTCAAGCCCACCAGCTCACAAGCCCTCAAGCCCAGCCCAACCAAGCCCAGATGTCAAGCCCACTCCAAGCCCAGACGTCGAGCCCGCCTCCACTGTGGTGAGGATATTTCTAGTAGTTGTGATTTCTGTCTGTCATGCTTCCGTGGTGCACTTTTTGTGATATGAAAAAAAGAGTAAATTACTTGAAAATTCTTAGATATAGTATGGAATTTGTGGCACGTTCTTGCAAGCATACACATTAATTGAATTTGTATACCATGCACTTCCTTTGTTTGAGCAAAGTTCTTTACTTTAATTTGGTATTATCCTCCTGTGAATTAAACTTGGATAAATTATTTTCAGAAACTAATATGTGGCAAGCAAACTTATTTTCAATAATTAATTTGAATAAATTAGGCTTAATTGTTGCAAGCACAACCTATTTTAATTTTTTTAGTTGGAAAATTAAAATTTGATAAATAAAAAAACCTATACTTTACATTTGAAATAGTTTTCAAGATAAAGATAATTTTTTAACAAATAATGATTTTAAAGGTTAAACTATTGATATTATTAAAATCTTGAGATGTTAAGTCTAATTATTAAACTAATCCTTTATCACTCTAACATTGTCATTTTAATTCTGAGAATGAATTAAATTTATAACATAAGAGATGTTTTCTTTTTGATCAATCAATAAAAAAAAAATGCAAATGATAAATTTATAACTGAAAATTTTGTTGTTATGAAGTTCAATGATGATATATAAAAAAAAAAAATGCATTGGATGTCTTAATGAGTGTGTAGATGGAACCAAATGTTGGTGATAAGGATCTTGTTGAAGAGCCAAAAGAGGGAATGTCATTTTCCTCAGTTGAGGAAGTAAGGGCATACTATACTAAGTATGCAAAACAAGTTGGTTTCGGAGTGACAAAGCGAAGTTCCAAAGTTAGAGATGATGGAAAAATAATGGAAAATTAAGGTATTTCACCCTTGCTTGTGTCCGTCAAGGCACTTCTATGAGCACATCGTCGAATATTCTTAAACCGAGACCGATGGAACACAATGGATGTAAAGCAAAGATCAATGCGATATTGGGTTCTGAAGGTGAATTTTGCTTGACCCATGTTGTCCTTGAGCACACTCATCCTCTCAGTCCTGGAAAAGCAAGATATATTAGATGTCATAAGAGATTGGATGAGCCAATGAAGAGAAGATTAGAATACAATGATATGGCCGGCATTCAATTGAGCAAGAACTACAATTCTTGCATCGTTGAGGCAGGAGGGTATGAGAATTTGACGTTTGGAGAAAGAGATGCACATAATTACATACGTGAGGTTAGATTACTTCAGCTTGGGTTAGGAGGAGCCGAAGCATTACAAAACTACTTTGCTCGTATGCAAGCACAAAATGATGGTTTCTATTATGTCATGGACGTTGACAATGAAACCAAACTACGCAATGTATTTTGGGCGGATGCATGTAGTAGAGCTACATACGAGTCATTTGGTGATGTTATAACTTTCGATACGACATACTTGACCAATGCATACAAAATGCCATTCGCTCCTTTTGTGGGAGTTAATCATCATGGTCAATCAATTCTTTTTGGATGTGGTTTGATTTCTGGGGAGGACACAGATACGTTTGTATGGTTATTTGAGTCGTGGCTTAAGTGCATGAATGGTTGTGCTCCAGAAGCCATTATAACAGACCAAGATAAAGTTATGCAAAATGCAATTGGTAAGGTGTTCCCTAAATCTCGACACCGGTTTTGTTTGTGGCATATAATGAAAAAAGTTTCCGAGAAATTTGGGTCACACAGTCAATATGATGGCATCAGAAGTCAGCTACACAGGTATTTATTTTCCACGATTAGTTCTTGAATGAATGCTATGTTATCTCCTTCAATTATTATGAGAAATAATATTTTTTATTTCAATTTTTCACATAGGTGTGTTTATGACACATTGACTCCTGATGAATTTGAGTGCTGTTGGCTACAATTTCTTGATAATTTTGATCTACATGATAATCCTTAGCTTGAATGGCTATATTCTGAGCGTCATCTTTGGGTGCCAGCGTATGTGAGGAATAAATTTTGGGCAGGAATGTCAAGTACCAAAATAAGCGAGGGGATGAATGCGTTCTTTGATGATTATATAAATTCAAAGACAACACTAAAACAGTTTGTAGATCAGTATGATAATGCACTTAGGCGCAAGATTGAGAATGAGCTTGCAGCTAACTTCAGTTCATTCCACACACAAATTTCGTGCATAACTTTTTATGGCATTGAGCGGCAGTTCCAAGCAGCGTATACAAATGTAAAATTTAAAGAAGTTCAAGAAGAGTTAAGAGGGTTGATTTATTGTTGCGCATCAATGATTCGAAGTGAAAGAGGGATGTTTACATATCATGTGACTGACGAGATCCAAGTTATGGATGGGTTTAGGAAAAGTACAAAATATGTTGTTGAGTTTAACGAGGAAGAGTGTGAAGCAAGTTGCACATGTCAATTATTTGCTTTTAAGGGAATTTTGTGTAGACATGTCATCCGTGTGTTGACACTCCATAACAAAGAATAGCTACCTACAAAATACTTTCTTGATAGGTGGAGGAAGGACATGAAACGAGACTACACGCTTGTCCGAAGTAGCCGCGATAATCTGATTCATAGTCCAAATGCACACCGAATTAATAAATTGAACAATGCTTTTTACGAGATTTCTTCAATTCCAGGCACCTCAGATGAAGGTTGTGCAAAGTTAATAACTCAGTTAAGTAAGTTGAATTTAGAGTGGGTTGAAGTCCAGCCAGTATGTGATAATCATTCAATTGAGTCATTAAGGGTGACAAAAGGGTCTGATAAATTAAAAAGTCCTGTAGCTGCACGTAGTAAAGGTAGGCCAATTTCTAAGAGGAAACAGTCCATGGTTGAGAAGGCAGTGAATAGGTTGAAAGCAAGGAAGACTCAACGAGCTCAGGTAAGTCAGGTAGTTTAGCTATTTTGTATTTTTAAATTTAATTTTGTAACCTATTGATATTAACTATACATCTTGAAATTATGAACAGCAGAATAGGTGCATAAATAGAATAGCTGTAGGAGATTTTGGCTCACCTAGCTTGGCGGAGCGTGACTTTCCTATAACCTCGACTGCTCAATCGACTGTGGTACTTCTCAATTGACTGTGGTATTGTTTGCAAGTATTGTTTATATAAGGTGATTCTTTGACGATATTAATTGTGGATTTCTTCTATATTCTTGGTAGGTACAACCATCTTTTCAACTTTTAGACGATGATATCTCTTATTGTACTCATACATATCAAGATGTAGACATCGATATCCGTACGTATTATATCAAAACACTTATTTATGCTGAATTTAAATATTATCCAAAATAATACATTCATTGGTTTAACCATATAACTAATGCAGGTTTGGGATTGTAGATCAATTCTTTAGCTATATTGGCCAAGCCTTAATATGGCAGACTAAGTATAAGATACAAGGTATATATATTAAAATGTTTGATAGCGTAAATTTGTTGAGTTTTGTCAAGGATAGTGATGAATTGCACAGTGGCAATTTTGTGCTCATTTGTTGAATTGTAGGAATTTTTGCATAAAAAAGAAAGATTAAGGCCTTGCTTTTAAACTTGGTAGGTACAACCATCTTTTCAATTTTTAGACATATCATGATATCTCTTGTTTCGCATTTTTGCTATCACAATAGGTTTTGCATTCTTTTATTATTAATTGGAAGAATGATTGTAGTTTTGGTAATTTTTAAAAAATGGGTACCAAATTCATGAATTTTGATTGTAAAATTTGAGGAGCTTTAAAAAGCCAAGTGATTGTTTTTGAATTTTTTCTTTTTTCTATTTACTACAGGATGAGATATTGCATGATGAGAATGTTGTGATTTTGCAATTTTGTGTATATGTTTTAGTTAATTGGGAGATGAAAGCAGCTAAAGGAAAGGAACTTTGACAAGGCAAAGCTGGAGTGTTGATTTTGGGAGTCTGGGACTCCAAATTATTTTGAGTATTTGTAACAATTTGGTGAAAATTTGAGTATAACCAATCACTTGAAAAATTAACCATTTTGTAACTATGCTCTTAATGTTGATAATGTTATACTAACAATTATATATTATTGCTGATGTTATCTGCATATGATTGCATTGCATGATATGCAGCAGTGCACGTACTCACCTAAAAGAAATTTATTATGCTACCCATAAAATTATGAAATGATTTAGTCCCAAATCTTCTGAATATGAATTACTGGTTTTGGAGAACAGCTTGCTGCATGTACATCTAGGTTCTTGAGGTGTGAACAACATGAAATATTCTGGTCGTTAGCCACCCACTACTTGGATGGTCAAATCTTGATTTTTTTTATTTTTATTTTTATCTTTATTGTTCTTTTGGTGACAAAAGAATTCAATTCACATTGTATAGCACTTCGTATGACAAAAGAATTCTGATCACATGGTATCATCATATATAGCACATGTTGCCTAATTTGGTTGTGAATATTTTTGGGTTCTTTACACTTCCCATCTTTTTCTCCTCCTTTGGGATTCTCCCTTCTCCTGAACCAAAAAATAAAAAATAAATAAAAAATCTTGCTTCACAATGTGGAATATTCACAACCCACATTTTATAACTTCCAAGCAATTGACATGGGTGAAATTGGAAAACATCGTTGTTAAAAACAAAAGAATTGGGGAAGCCTAAAGGAAGATGAGGATGAAATTTTGAGGCATGTGCTTCCAAGTGAATATTGTCAAGTACTCCACCATAATATGTCAAATACAAAGGCACGTTAAGAAGCTTACCTTTCTCCAGAATATTACTCAAGTTTAGAATTTATTGTACATATCCACCAAGTCAAACAAAAGGAATTACTTCTTCCAATCAATAAAAAATTTCACATATAAAATGGTGGCTGCCCCTGGAAGACGATAATTTTCAGTCCTCATTCCGATCCACGTCGATATCGCTAACCACAACTCCGTATAGGTCCAATTGTTCCCCAGCGAAGCTATCTGATTGTGTTCCATTCACCTCAACCACCTGTGCACATATATAAATATTTATCAATATTTTAGAACAATAAAAATGATTTTTTATTAACTTTATAAAATACAGTATACAAACAATCAAGTAATCATCCTAGAAGAAAAATAGTAGAAGGAAATTTTGGGGC